>NC_134472.1:25060747-25430304 GCF_964194025.1 Convolutriloba macropyga
GTTACAATTTTGAGAATTCCAACAGGAAAATCAGAAGCCGTTTTTTTCTGTTTAAAAATTTTTCTCCGCTATTTCTCTTGCTCCTCAATTTTTGTTTTGTTGATAGACAATGATAAAGAGCTCAAGATTTTTATCTGCTCAATGAATGTGTGCAGGAGATCAAGTTGCTTTTCCATGTTGAGCTCTTTGTGAACTTGTTCGGCCCGTGTTGTAGTCTCTGATTACTTTCTTTTGCCATCTTGATGTTCATGTAGGATGTTCATGTAGACATGTTTATGTCTAGGTAGGCCAATCTATATATTCCGTTTTTTTTTGTTTCAAATTAGCGCTGCAACTTTTCACAAAAATGATAATCCTAAATGTCTTTTTTTGAGATAAAATTTTGTTTTAGAAATGAGAAAGCAAAGCGATCGCGCGTATTTTACCGTTGATTGTTCTAAACTTGACCGCATATATGGCAAATAAACTATTTTTCTTAACGTTTTAGCTTGTGTTCAATCATATTCAATGTATCACCACAATTAAACTAGAGTGGGTTCAGGTTTTTTTGTGAAGTAATATGAACTACTGGAACCTGAAAACCCCAAACGAATCAGCCTTCACTTAGTACTGCGGTAGATTATTTAAATTTAACGAAAATGAATTTTTTTTTAAATTCTCTGCAATTAGTCAACATGATCTAGAGACAAGCAGAGATTATAAATATTTTTAACTGCTGGATGCTAATTTTGAGCTCTTTTCCGGAAATTTCGTATCTTCAAAGTTCTTTTCAAGCTAAGGACCACTGCTGTCCTGAAACTGCTTTGGATTGCTATTAAGTAACGTCTGACATCTATGAGTTGTCAATTTTCAATTTGGTTACTGCTGAGAACTGAAAAACAGTAGACTACTGATACCAGAAGAACTCCTTTGGCAACTTCTGAGATCACTGGGTTAAAAAAAACAAAATCCTGAGATTGCAGCGCAAAGGTGGGCTCCAATTAACAATTATTTGAGTGGAGGAGTTTTCAAAGATTTCGATTTTTCACTATTGAATCAAAACACAATTTTTCTTTGTTGTGTTTTTTGTTCGGTACATACTATCACATTTACTAATCGAGGGTCTAAAAGTATGAGTTAAAGAAAACAAAACTTGCACACTTGATTCAGTTTTTTCTTAAGTATACGGAATAGCCCACTGACTATGTTGTCGGCTAGTAGTATGCAACTAAGAAAGCAATGTCAAGATATATATATATATATATATATATATATAGATATAGATATCTTTATAAATATGTGTATATATTTATATATATATATATATATATTTACTTATATTTTTAATTCTATATCTAAATATATATATATATATATATATATATATATATATATATATACATATATATATATATATATAAATATATATATATATATATATATATATATATATATATATATTATATATAAATATACAAGTTTTGAATTTGTCTAAGGAGCAAACGCAGATCAAGGGGCTGATTTAAGCTAATATTTATCTCTGTGAAAAAAATTATAAGCGGTAGTGTGGAGGGTTTTTCTGATATAAGAAAAATTGTTGATATTTTTTTGTTGCCGAATAACATAAAATGTCTCTCTTGACAAGAATTACTTTTGTGTTTTGAAATATGCAAGAGAACACCAGTCAATTGCCTTCTTTCTCAGCTTTGTCATTTTTTTCAAGGAACTGGAAAACTGGTTTTGATTTTTCCCATTCTTAGAAAAATGATTGATTTTTTTTCTAGTTTGTGCGAGACATCTTTGCAACTACTCTTTATACACTTTTCAATGGTTTTTTCAATCTGAATTTGGAGTTTTAAGGTTAGTTGCAGTTCCGAAGTTGTTGTTGTCGCCTAACTTTGATTACTCAAAACAGAAGTGTCTTGGAATTCTTGTTGTGTTCACAAAACTCTTGCTTTGAAAAAAAAAAAAAGATGCGAATTCTTTTTTCAGCAAGCTTTTTTTGAGATGATATAGGAGTTATTGTGTCTGGGTTGTGCGTTCAGTGAGATAAAAAATTGCTTTAATTGTTCTGTTTCTTGAAGCAACTTCTGCAATAATTCTAGTTTTTTCGGCACTTTTTTCCTAATTTCACGAAACAAGATTATCACTTTGTTTCCATAGTAAGATAGAGCACGAGATTTCATAATTCAGTCAAAATTTCCTTCAAAAAGTTGAAAATATGTTTTTGTTGTTCACTATTTACAAAAATTCTCTTGTTGCACGAAAAATAAATTCAACATTGGAATAAAATTTTTGGTTCCCATTTTTTGCGTTTATCAAGGAAATTGAATAGATAGTTTGTTACAATTTTGAGAATTCCAACAGGAAAATCAAAAACCGTATTTTCTTTTTCTTACTAAAATTTTTTTCGGCTATTTCTTTTGTTTCTCAGCAAATTTTTTACATTGAGAAATCAGGTAAATCTCAGCTTAAATTGAGTTAAGTTTATAGGGGCAATTCAACCGGTGCTTTTACTTTTATGTAATGCTTGTGCTATTATATTTTTTTAACAAACATTTGTTTCCTACAGCTTTTTCAGGAATGGCTGAACTGTGAAATGTTGTAGTTGAACAAATTTTCTTCTTAAAATTTTTCTCGAGAAAATGGCACTTCTGAGGTAACGCCACAAAATCTCTGACGAAATTGACTCAGAAATGACGGAATTTTCTTGGTGACGTCTTGCAACCAAAAAAATTTCGTGCCTTCCTATTCGGTTGGTGTCTCAAACCATTGACAAAGTGTCTTCGTCCGTCGTCTGCAGCCCCAAAATTCCTCCTCTGGGTGACATTGTGTCCGGGGTTTTAGCCTTGGGGTGTGCTCTTGCCCTCTTGGTTTGAAAAAACGAAACGAATTTCAGAAAGTTTTTTCGTTCTTTTTATCAATGCGGATGGTTGCCAAAATATGTGTTGAAACGTTCATTTAGTCGATACCAAGATATCCGTTGTTACAAGAGCACGTCTAAGTTTCATTTAAATTGAAAGAAAAAAAGATTTTATGTTGCAGTTTTGGCGGTTTTGAATCATCATAAATTTTCTGAAGGTTGGAAAATAAAAATATTGGTAACAAAATGAGCGGCAACCTTGTTTAGCATTTTTTATAAATAAGTTTTACCTCATATTGATCCCAACTAACCCAAAAAATGAAAATCTTATTTAGGATACGATTAACGGAGTGCGTCCGAGTGTTCTCTAACAATATTTAACGGTTCGAAACTAACCCAGGTTGAGTTGCCAGATGGCACCAAGTATGTCCAGACGGTCCCAGACGTGCCTATGTACAGATCATTCTAGACGTAAATTGCCTATGACCAAACCGCCCCAGATGCAAAGTGCTCAGGTACATTTCCTGCGTTCATTTCCATAATTTCGTGCGTTCACCAGATTTTTGTGCGTTCACCCAATTTTTGTGCGTTCATTAAACAGACTTTCATGCGTTCATATTCAGATTTTTGTGCGTTCATCAGACTTCCATGAATTCATAACCAAAATTTCCTGCGTAAGACTATCGTGCATTATTTCCAGATTTTTGTGCGTTCAGCAGACTTTTGTGCGTTTATATACAAGTTTTTTTTTGTGTTCGCCAAATGTTTGTGCGTTCATGACAAGAAATGCTCGCGTTAGTGTTTAAGAACTTCACCTTCTTGGGTTTCGTTGCTTTAAAATGTAGCTTTAAAAAAATGTTGCTTTAAACGGATTTTCGTGCGTTCTTGTGCAGACTTTCGTGCGTTCAAAAGGCTTTCGTGCATTCATGTCCAGTTTTTCTGTGCGTTTGCAAGAAGTTCGGTAATTTAATGGTTTTTTGTTCGTTCGAGTCCAGTTTTTCTTTCGTTAACCAATATTTTGTGCGTGTACAAGAATTTGATAAGTTCAAGTTTTTTATTGAATTGAAATTGTCATGGAGTAATTCTAGTGTATGCGAAGTCATTTTCGCTCTCAAAATACTTTGAAAAACATTCGCTTTTAACAAGCTCAAGGAATTGTTTCAAATCGAACTAAAATTGGTATTTTATACTGCCGATGCTCGTGGAGTTCAAAACACCGCCACTTTTCAATGTATCTTACCCATGGAAAAACCGGATTTTTTCTGTATACGTAGGATTGAAATAGCATATTGTGACAGTGTAGGTTGCCTGGGAAGACAGTTAGGTTTCTGTATGTGTTTTTAGGACACTCTGCACTTGTCCTATCTGGAATTTAAAGGAGTTGTTCAAATCAACCCCCACCTTGAAAAAAAAATAATAGAATTCGACCAGCTTGGCATGGAGTTTATACTGTGTATGCAGAAAGTCTTTTCAAAAAAGTTTTCGATACATTCTCTCTAGAAAAAAGTCCATTTTGGACGTAATTTTGCTAAAAAATGATTAATATATACTTAAAAAAGTTTGTTTTTACCAGCTCAAGGACATCCTCATATTGACCAAACTTGGTATGGAGTATTCCTTTTGTATGAAGCGTCTAAGACAAAGAACTTTTGGAATTGCTTGTTGGTAAAAATTTTGGTTTTCATACGGAAATATGCCAGTTTCTCAAAATCTAAATATAGAAAGGATCTTTTCATCGGGTGAAGGAATTATTCATACGGAAATTTGCGAGTTTTACTAATGTTTTATTTTAGAAATAGGTATTCTTCATCGGGTCAATGAATTAATCAGATCAATTGAAACTCCAAATCACTTGAAACTCATGGTTAGAGATTCTTATTGTTTGGGCAGTCCAAAACGCCAAGACTTTTTGAAATAGATCTCTAGTCAAAATTTTGTACGTCACAGGTAACTTTGTGACATCAGCGAATAAAATTTGTAACTAGTAGTTTTATCGGATCAAGAAGTTCATCAAATAACCTAAATTGCGAAGAGAGTACTCCCAGTGTATGTAGAGTCTAAGGCAAAAAAATTTTTTGCAATACATTAGCAACAAAAAAAAATGTTTTTCATACTCAAATTTGCGAATTTTTTGAATTTAAAGTTTTAGAAATAATTAGTTTTTATCGGATCAAGGATCTATTCAAATCAATTAAATCTCTTAGTCAAGGAATTTCATGCGTTCATTCTCAGGTTTTTGTGCGTTCATCAGATTTCCGTGCATTAATGTCCAAAATTTATTGCGTCAAACTTTCGTTCAGCAGACATTTTTGTGCGTTTATGTCCAGATTTTTGTGCGTTCGCCAGACGTTTGAGTGTTCATGACCCGAAATGCTTGTATTTGTGTTCAAGAATTTCACATTCATGGATTGCACAAAAGATGTTGCTTTCAATGGATTTTCGTGCGTTCTTGTGCTGATTTTCGTGCGTTCATGTCCAGTTTTTCTTGCGTTCAGCAGACTTTCATGTCTTCATGCCCAGACATTTGTGAGTTCACCAGACTTTCGTGCATTCAGGTCCAATTTGTTTGCGCTTAAAAAGTTCGGTCATGTAATGGTTTTTGTGTCTTCGTGTCCAGTTTTTCATTCGTTAACCAAAATTTTGTGATTGTACGAGAATTTGGTACGTTCATGTCCAAATAAATTTTAATGCTTGTTTCCTTTTAAAAAATTTGAAATGGCTTTAGGTCGTGAAGTTTTTTTTAAATGAATTGAAACTGTTATGGAGAACTTCTAGTGTATGCAAAGTCATTTTTGCTTTCAAATTACTTTGAAAAACATTCACTTTTAACAAGCTCAAGAACTTGTTTCAAATCGAACAAAAATTGGTATTTTGTACTGCCGATGTTCGTGGAGTTCAAGACACTGCGATTTTTCAGTTTATCTTGCCCATGAAAATAACAGATTATCTTCTGTAAACGTATGATTGAAACAGGAATTTGTGAATTTTTAGGTTGCCTAGGAAGATAGTTAGGTTTCTGTATGTAATTTTAGGACACTCTGCACATGTCCTATCTGGAATTGAAAGTCGCGCTCTGCAATTGCATCACAGAGTTTTTCCACTCGACTCCCACCTTGTAAAGATTTGAAAAAGTCGACCAGCTGGTCATGGAGTTTGTACTTTGTATGCAGAGAATTTTTTCAAAAGAAAGTTCGATATATTTTCTTTAGACAAAACACCATTTTGGACGTAATTTTGCAAAAAAAAAAATGATTAACATGTACTTAAAAAAGTTTTTTTTGCCAACTCAAGGACATCGTCAAATTGACCAAAACATGGTATGGAGTATTCCCTTTGAATGAAGCGTCTAAGACAAAGGACTTTTGCTATTGCTTGTTGATATAAATTTTGGTTTTCATACGGAAATTTGCAAGTTTTGCTTATGTTTAAATTTAGAAATAAGTGTTTTTTATCAGGTAAGGGAATTAATCAAATCAATTGAAACTCCAAATCATTTGAAACTAATGGTCATAAATTTGTACTGTTTGGGGAGTCTAAAACGCCAAGACTTTTTGCAATAGCTTTCTAGGCGAAAATTTGTACTTCACAGTTAACTTTGTGAAATCAGCGAAAAAAATATTGAAAATAGTGGAGTTTATCGGATCAAGAAATTGATCAAATTAACCCAAATTGCGAAGAGAGTATCCCCCGGATTTAGACTCTAAGGCAAACAGATTTTTTTTGCAATATCTTAGCAAGGAATTTTTTTTCATACTCAAATTTGCGAAACTTTTGAATTAAAAACATTAAAAATAATTATTGTTTATCAGAACAAAGAAAAGTTTGTCCGGAAAAGGTTTTCGTTTTGATACAGAAACTTTTGAACTTTACGAAATTCTTATTTTAGATGTAGATATTTTCAGCGGGTCAAGGAGTTATCCAAATCTCATGGTCAGAGATGGCCATTTGTTGGGCAGACTAGAAAGCCAAAGTTTGTTGCAATAGCTTTCAATGCCAAAAGTTGTACTTCAAAGGTAACCTGTAGACATCAGTGAATCAATTTTTGAAACTAACGGATTTTTTTTGGATCAAGGAGTTGATCAAATTAATCCAAAATGTGATGGGAGTACTCCGTGAGTATTTAGAGTCTAAAACAAAACGATTTTTGTTGCTCTATCGTAGCTAGAAAAGCTTTGTTTTCAGACTACAATTTGCGAATTTTGAATTTACAGTTTTAGAAAAAATATACTTCATCGGATAAGGGATTTTTTGAAATCAATTGAATCACTTGGTCAAAAATTGCCATTGTATGAGGAGTCTAACAATGACAGTTTGTAATTCAGATAATTTTTCGACCTCAGCGGAATAACAATTTTGAAAATAGTGCATTTTCACCGACTGAAACAGTAGTGCAAAATGCACCACACTCGGCATGCTATCGAGTACTTCCATTGCATCTAACGTCTCAAACAAGGAGAATTTTCTGTATAGTTTGCTGTGAAAAAATTTTGGTTTTCATTCTGAAAATAGCAATTTTCCCAAAATCTAAATATAGAAAGGGGCTTTTTCATCGGGTCAAGGAATTTTTCTTTGAAACTCATGATCAAAGGTTGCCAATCTTTGAGGTGACTGAAACGCCAAGACTTTTGGCTAAAGCTTGCCCAGAAAACTTTTATTTTGATAAGGATACTTGCGAACTATACGATTGTCTTGTTTTAGAAAAGATGTTTTCATCGGGTCAAGGAATTATTCAATTCAACTCAAGATCATGGTCAGAAATTGCTGTTTTTTGAGGAATCTAAAACGCCAAGAATATTTGCAATTGTTTTCCTACGCAAAAATTTGTATTTTAAAAGTAATCTTGCGACTTCCGCGAAAAAATGTTAAAACTAGTAGATATCCATGGGATCAAGGAGATTTTAAAATAACCCAAACAGTGAAGGAGGTACGCCCAGTGTTTGTAGTGTCTAAAACAAAAAGATTTTCTGCTATGGTTTTTCCTAGGGAAAAACTTGTAATTCAAATCTAATTTTGCGACTTCAGGGAATAAAATAATAAAACTAGTTAATTTTTTATCGGATACTTAGTTTCGCATGGAGTATTTTCATTGAAAGTAGCGTTTAAAACAAGGGCAAATTTTGTTATAGTTCCGGTAGATTGAAGTTTTGGCTTTCACACGGAAACTTGCGAGTTTTTCAAAAATGTAAATTTAGAACGCGGCTTTTTCATCGGGTTAAGGAGTTATTCAAATCGATTGAAACTTATGGTCACAGGTTACCATTTTTCGGATTGTCAAACAAGCCAAGAGTTTCTGCTAACGCTTGTCCGGAAAAGGTTTTCGTTTTGATACAGAAACTTGTGAACTTTATGAAAATCTTATTTTAGATGTAGATATTTTCATCGGGTTAAGAAATTATCCAAATTTCATGGTCAGAGATTGCCGTTAGTTGGGGAGTCTAGAAGGCCAAGATTTGTTGCAATAGCTTTCAATGCAAAAAGTTGTACTTCAGGGGTAACCTGTAGACATCAGTGAATCAATTTTTGAAACTAATTGATTTTTATTGGAACAACGAGTTGATCAGATTAATCCAAAATGTGATGGGAGTACTCCGTGAGTAGAGTATATAGAGTCTAAAACAAAACAAGTTTTGTTGCTCTATCGTAGCAAGAAAAGCTTTTTTTTCAGAATACAATTTGCGAATTTTGAAATTACAGTTTTAGAAAAAATATACTTCATCGGATAAGGGATTTTTTGAAATCAATTGAATCACTTGGTCAAAAATTGCCATTGTATGAGAAGTCTAACAATGACAGTTTGTAATTCAGATAATTTTTCGACCTCAGCGGAATAACAATTTTGAAAATAGTGCATTTTCACCGACTGAAACAGTAGTGCAAAATGCACCACACTCGGCATGCTATCGAGTACTTCCATTGCATCTAACGTCTCAAACAAGGAGAATTTTCTGTATAGTTTGCTATGAAAAAATTTTGGTTTTCATTCTGAAAATAGCAATTTTCCCAAAATCTAAATATAGAAAGGGGCTTTTTCATCGGGTCAAGGAATTTTTCTTTGAAACTCATGATCAAAGGTTGCCAATCTTTGAGGTGACTGAAACGCCAAGACTTTTGGCTAAAGCTTGCCCAGAAAACTTTTATTTTGATAAGGATACTTGCGAACAATACGATTGTCTTGTTTTAGAAAAGATGTTTTCATCGGGTCAAGGAATTATTCAATTCAACTCAAGATCATGGTCAGAAATTGCTGTTTTTTTGAGGAATCTAAAACGCCAAGAATATTTGCAATTGTTTTCCTACGCAAAAATTTGTATTTTAAAAGTAATCTTGCGACTTCCGCGAAAAAATGTTAAAACTAGTAGATATCCATGGGATCAAGGAGATTTTAAAATAACCCAAACAGTGAAGGAGGTACGCCCAGTGTTTGTAGTGTCTAAAACAAAAAGATTTTCTGCTATGGTTTTTCCTAGGGAAAAACTTGTAATTCAAATCTAATTTTGCGACTTCAGGGAATAAAATAATAAAACTAGTTAATTTTTTATCGGATACTTAGTTTTGCATGGAGTATTTTCATTGAAAGTAGCGTTTAAAACAAGGGCAAATTTTGTTATAGTTCCGGTAGATTGAAGTTTTGGCTTTCACACGGAAACTTGCGAGTTTTTCAAAAATGTAAATTTAGAACGCGGCTTTTTCATCGGGTTAAGGAGTTATTCAAATCGATTGAAACTTATGGTCACAGGTTACCATTTTTCGGATTGTCAAACAAGCCAAGAGTTTCTGCTAACGCTTGTCCGGAAAAGGTTTTCGTTTTGATACAGAAACTTGTGAACTTTATGAAAATCTTATTTTAGATGTAGATATTTTCATCGGGTTAAGAAATTATCCAAATTTCATGGTCAGAGATTGGCGTTAGTTGGGGAGTCTAGAAGGCCAAGATTTGTTGCAATAGATTTCAATGCAAAAAGTTGTACTTCAGGGGTAACCTGTAGACATCAGTGAATCAATTTTTGAAACTAATTGATTTTTATTGGAACAACGAGTTGATCAGATTAATCCAAAATGTGATGGGAGTACTCCGTGAGTAGAGTATATAGAGTCCAAAACAAAACAAGTTTTGTTGCTCTATCGTAGCAAGAAAAGCTTTTTTTTCAGAATACAATTTGCGAATTTTGAAATTACAGTTTTAGAAAAAAATATACTTCATCGGATAAAGGATTTTTTGAAATCAATTAAAACACTTGGTCAAAAATTGCCATTGTATGAGGAGTCTTAGCGGAATAACAATTTTGAAAATGATGCATTTTCACCGACTGAAAGAGTAGAGCAAAATGAACCACACTCGGCATGCTATCGAGTATTTCCATTGCATCTAACGTCTCAAACAAGGAGAATTTTCTGTATAGTTTGCTAAGAAAAAAATTTGGTTTTCATTCTGAAATTTGCAAGTTTCTTAAAATCTAAATATAGAAAGGGGCTTTTTCATCGGGTGAAGGAAATATTCATACGGAAATTTGCGAGTTTTGCTAATGTTTTATTTTAGAGATAGGTATTCTTCATCGGGTCAATGAATTAATCAAATCTATTGAAACTCCTAATCACTTGAAACTCATGGTCAGAGATTGTTATTGTTTGGACATTCTAAAACGCCAAGATTTTTTGCAATAGATCTCTAGGCAAAATTTTGTACGTCACAGGTAACTTTGTGACATCAGCGAATAAAATTTTGTAACTAGTAGTTTTATCGGAGAAGTTCATCAAATTAACCTAAATTGCGAAGCGAGTACTCCCGGTGTATGTAGAGTCTAAGGCAAAAAAACTTTTTTGCACAACATTAGCAACAAAAAAAATTGTTTTTCATACTCAAATTTGCGAATTTTTTGAATTTAAAGTTTTAGAAATTATTATTTTTTATCGGATCAAGGATCTATTCAAATCAATTAAATCTCTTAGTCAATGAATTTCATGCGTTCATGTTTAAGTTTTTTTGCGTTCATCAGATTTCCGTGCATTCATGTCCAAAATTTATTGCGTCAAATTTTCGTTCAGCAGACATTTTTGAGAGTTTTTGTTCAGATTTTTGAGCGTTCGCCAGACGTTTGTTCGTTCATCACCCGAAATGCTTGCGTTAGTGTTCAAGAATTTCACATTCATGGATTTCCCAAAAGATGTTGCTTTCAACGGATTTTCGTGCGTTCTTGTGCTGACTTTCGTGCGTTCATGTCCAGTTTTTTTTGCGTTCAGCAGACTTTCATGTCTTCATGCCAAGACATTTGTGAGTTCACCAGACTTTCGTGCATTCAGGTTCAGTTTTTTTTGCGTTTAAAAAGTTCGGTCATTTAATGGTTTTTGTGTGTTCATGTCCAGTTTTTCATTCGTTAACCAAAATTTTGTGAGTGTACCAGAATTTGGTACGTTCATGTCCAGAGAAATTTTAATGCTTGTTTCGTTTTAAAAAATTTGAAATGGCTTTAGATCGTGATGTTTTTTTAAATGAATTGAAACTGTTATGGAGTACTTCTAGTGTATGCAAAGTCATTTTCGCTTTCAGATTACTTTGAAAAACATTCACTTTTAACAAGCTCAAGAACTTGTTTCAAATTGAACAAAAATTGGTATTTTGTACTGCCGATCTTTGTGGAGTTCAAGACACCGCGATTTTTCAGTTTATCTTGCCCATGAAAATAACAGATTATCTTCTGTAAAGGTATGATTGAAACAGCAATTTGTGAATTTTTAGGTTGCCTAGGAAGATAGTTAGGTTTCTGTATGTTATTTTAGGACACTCTGCACATGTCCTATCTGGAATATAAAGTAGCGTTCTGCAATTGCATCACAGAGTTGTTCAACTCGACTCCCACCTTGTAAAGATTTGAAAAAGTCGACCAGCTTGTCATGGAGTTTATACTTTGTATGCAGAAAATTTTTTCAAAAAAAATTTCGATATATTTTCTTTAGACAAAACACCATTTTGGACGTAGTTTTGCAAAAAAAATGATTAACATTTACTTAAAACAGTTTTTTTACCAGCTCAAGGACATCGTCAAATTGACCAAAAAATGGTATGGAGTATTCCATTTGATTGAAGCGTCTAAGACAAAGGACTTTTGCTATTGCTTTTTGATAAAAAATTTTGGTTTTCATACGGAAATTTGCAAGTTTTGCTTATGTTTAATTTTGGAAATAAGTATTTTTGATCGCGTAACGGAATTAATCAAATCTATTGAAACTCCAAATCATTTGAAACCAATGGTCATAGATTGCTATTGTTTGGGGAGTCTAAAACGCCAAGACTTTTTGCATTAGCTTTCTAGGCGAAAATTTGTACTTCTCAGGTAACTTTGTGACATCACCGAAAAAAATATTGAAACTAGTGGAGTTTATCGGATCAAGAAGTTGATCAAATTAACCCAAATTGCGAAGAGAGTACCCCCAGGATGTAGAATCTAAGGCAAACAGACTTTTTGCAATATCTTAGCAAGGAATTTTTTTCATACTCGACTTTGCGAATTCTTTGAATTAAAAACTTTAAAAATAATTATTGTTTATCATATCAAAAAAAAGTTTGTCCGGAAAAGGTTTTCGTTTTGATACGGAAAATTGTGAACTTTACGAAAATCTGGTGAAGGAGTTATCCAAATCTCATGGTCAGAGATTGCCATTTGTTGGGGAGTCTAGAACGCCAAGATTTGTTGCAATAAATTTCAATGCAAAAAGTTATACTTCAAAGGTAACCTGTAGACATCAGTGAATCAATTTTTGAATTTAACGCATTTTTATTGGACCAAGAAGTTGATCAAATTAATCCAAAATGTGATGGGAGTACTCCGTGAGTATATAGAGTCTAAAACAAAACGATTTTTGTTGCTCTATCGTAGCTAGAAAAGCTTTGTTTTCAGACTACAATTTGCGAATTTTGAATTTACAGTTTTAGAAAAAATATACTTCATCGGATAAGGGATTTTTTGAAATCAATTGAATCACTTGGTCAAAAATGCCATTGTATGAGGAGTCTAACAATGACAGTCTGTAATTCAGATAATTTTTCGACCTCAGCGGAATAACAATTTTGAAAATAGTGCATTTTCACCGACTGAAACAGTAGTGCAAAATGCACCACACTCAGCATGCTATCGAGTACTTTCATTGCATCTAACGTCTCAAACAAGGAGAATTTTCTGTATAGTTTGCTATGAAAAAATTTTGGTTTTCATTCTGAAAATAGCAATTTTCCCAAAATCTAAATATAGAAAGGGGCTTTTTCATCGGGTCAAGGAATTTTTCTTTGAAACTCATGATCAAAGGTTGCCAATCTTTGAGGTGACTGAAACGCCAAGACTTTTGGCTAAAGCTTGCCCAGAAAACTTTTATTTTGATAAGGATACTTGCGAACTATACGATTGTCTTGTTTTAGAAAAGATGTTTTCATCGGGTCAAGGAATTATTCAACTCAACTCAAGATCATGGTCAGAAATTGCCGTTTTTTTGAGGAATCTAAAACGCCAAGAATATTTGCAATTGTTTTCCTACGCAAAAATTTGTATTTTAAAAGTAATCTTGCGACTTCCGCGAAAAAATGTTAAAACTAGTAGATATCCATGGGATCAAGGAGATTTTAAAATAACCCAAACAGTGAAGGAGGTACGCCCAGTGTTTGTAGTGTCTAAAACAAAAAGATTTTCTGCTATGGTTTTTCCTAGGGAAAAACTTGTAATTCAAAGCTAATTTTGCGACTTCAGGGAATAAAATAATAAAACTAGTTAATTTTTTATCGGATACTTAGTTTCGCATGGAGTATTTTCATTGAAAGTAGCGTCTAAAACAAGGGCAAATTTTGTTATAGTTCCGGTAGATTGAAGTTTTGGCTTTCACACGGAAACTTGCGAGTTTTTCAAAAATGTAAATTTAGAACGCGGCTTTTTCATCGGGTTAAGGAGTTATTCAAATCGATTGAAACTTATGGTCACAGGTTACCATTTTTCGGATTGTCAAACAAGCCAAGAGTTTCTGCTAACGCTTGTCTGGAAAAGGTTTTCGTTTTGATACAGAAACTTGTGAACTTTATGAAAATCTTATTTTAGATGTAGATATTTTCATCGGGTTAAGAAATTATCCAAATTTCATGGTCAGAGATTGCCGTTAGTTGGGGAGTCTAGAAGGCCAAGATTTGTTGCATTAGCTTTCTAGGCGAAAATTTGTACTTCTCAGGTAACTTTGTGACATCACCGAAAAAAATATTGAAACTAGTGGAGTTTATCGGATCAAGAAGTTGATCAAATTAACCCAAATTGCGAAGAGAGTACCCCCAGGATGTAGAATCTAAGGCAAACAGACTTTCTGCAATATCTTAGCAAGGAATTTTTTTCATACTCGACTTTGCGAATTCTTTGAATTAAAAACTTTAAAAATAATTATTGTTCATCAGATCAAAAAAAAGTTTGTCCGGAAAAGGTTTTCGTTTTGATACGGAAAATTGTGAACTTTACGAAAATCTGGTGAAGGAGTTATCCAAATCTCATGGTCAGAGATTGCCATTTGTTGGGGAGTCTAGAACGCCAAGATTTGTTGCAATAAATTTCAATGCAAAAAGTTATACTTCAAAGGTAACCTGTAGACATCAGTGAATCAATTTTTGAATTTAACGCATTTTTATTGGACCAAGAAGTTGATCAAATTAATCCAAAATGTGATGGGAGTACTCCGTGAGTATATAGAGTCTAAAACAAAACGATTTTTGTTGCTCTATCGTAGCTAGAAAAGCTTTGTTTTCAGACTACAATTTGCGAATTTTGAATTTACAGTTTTAGAAAAAATATACTTCATCGGATAAGGGATTTCTTGAAATCAATTGAATCACTTGGTCAAAAATTGCCATTGTATGAGGAGTCTAACAATGACAGTTTGTAATTCAGATAATTTTTCGACCTCAGCGGAATAACAATTTTGAAAATAGTGCATTTTCACCGACTGAAACAGTAGTGCAAAATGCACCACACTCGGCATGCTATCGAGTACTTCCATTGCATCTAACGTCTCAAACAAGGAGAATTTTCTGTATAGTTTGCTATGAAAAAATTTTGGTTTTCATTCTGAAAATAGCAATTTTCCCAAAATCTAAATATAGAAAGGGGCTTTTTCATCGGGTCAAGGAATTTTTCTTTGAAACTCATGATCAAAGGTTGCCAATCTTTGAGGTGACTGAAACGCCAAGACTTTTGGCTAAAGCTTGCCCAGAAAACTTTTATTTTGATAAGGATACTTGCGAACTATACGATTGTCTTGTTTTAGAAAAGATTTTTTCATCGGGTCAAGGAATTATTCAACTCAACTCAAGATCATGGTCAGAAATTGCTGTTTTTTTGAGGAATCTAAAACGCCAAGAATATTTGCAATTGTTTTCCTACGCAAAAATTTGTATTTTAAAAGTAATCTTGCGACTTCCGCGAAAAAATGTTAAAACTAGTAGATATCCATCGGATCAAGGAGATTTTAAAATAACCCAAACAGTGAAGGAGGTACGCCCAGTGTTTGTAGTGTCTAAAACAAAAAGGTTTTCTGCTATGGTTTTTCCTAGGAAAAAACTTGTAATTCAAAGCTAATTTTGCGACTTCAGGGAATAAAATAATAAAACTAGTTGATTTTTTATCGGATACTTGGTTTCGTATGGAGTATTTTCATTGTAAGTAGCGTTTAAAACAAGGGCAAATTTTGCTATGGTTTTTGTAGATTGAAGTTTTGGCTTTCATACGGAAATTTGCGAGTTTTTCAAAAATGTAATTTTAGAACGCGGTTTTTTCATCGGGTTAAGGAGTTATTCAAATCAATTGAAACTCATGGCCAGAGGTTACCATTTTTTGGATTGTCAAACAAGCCAAGAGTGTCTGCTAACGCTTGTCCGGAAAAGGTTTTCGTTTTGATACGGAAACTTGTGAACTTTATGAAAATCTTATTTTAGATGTAGATATTTTCATCGGGTCAAGAAATTATCCAAATCTCATGGTCAGAGGTTGCCATTTGTTGGGGAGTCTAGAATGCCAAGATTTGTTGCAATAGCTTTCAATGCAAAAAGTTTTACTTCAAAGGTAACCTGTAGACATCAGTGAATCAATTTTTGAAACCAGTGGGTTTTTATTGGATCAAGGAGTTAATCAAATTAATCCAAAATGTGATGGGAGTACTCCGTAAGTATTTAGAGTCTAAAACAAAACGATTTTTGTTGCTCTATCGTAGCTAGAAAAGCTTTGTTTTCAGACTACAATTTGCGATTTTTTGAATTTACAGTTTTAGAAAAAAATATACTTTTGAAAGGATTTTTTGAAATCAATTAAATGTCATGGTCACAATTTGCCGTTGTATGAGGAAACTAAAACGTCGAGTACTTGTTATAGCTTTGCTAGCAAAACAGTTGGTAATTCAGATGTAATTTTGCAACTTTAGCCAAAAATAATTTTGAAAATGGTGCATTTTCACCGGCTGAAAAAGTAGTGCAAATTGCATCAAACTAAGTACGAAAAATGCAATGTGTATGTAGAAAGTAAAAAAAAAGAGTTTTGGCATAGCTAGTCTAGAACAAAACTTGGTTTTCAAGACTCAATTTTGCGAATTTAGCAAATAACATAGTTCAAAATAAAGTTTTTTCATCGGATCAGCTATTGCTCAAATTAAACCGAATCTGGCATTGTAAAAACCCTAGGCATGGAGAGTGTAAAACGAAAAGATATCTTCAGTCTTCACGACGTAACTTTGCGAATTTAGCGAACAAGATGTTTTTTTTTGGATTGTCACAGGATCAAGGAGTTACACAAATTAAACCAAACTTGGTATGGAGTATGCACTGTATATGTGGAAACTATAACAAAAAATTTTTTTGGTATACCTTGTCTAGAAACAAAGCTAAAATTTCAGTCTTAGTATTGTAAATTAAGCGATTAGCATATTTCAAAATATTTGTTTTAAAATTAAACCAAACTTGGTATGGAGTATTCTCTGGGTTGGTAGAGTGTAACATAAAATGAATTTCTGTAATAGGCTGTCTAGAAAAAAATTTATTTATCAGAGAGAATATTTTAAAGTTAGCGAACAACGCATTTTAAATATAGTGGATATTAATCGGGTCAGGTATTTGTTCAATTCCAACAAAGTTTTGTATGGGCCATTCAAAGTGACCTTAAAGTCTGACGGAAAAAGAGTTGTTTGTGTATATGGCCTGGGTGACGAAGAAATGTGTTTTAAGTGTTGCTTGGTTTTTCTTAAAATATGTGAAAAGTGATCATGTAAAAATGCTTTAGGCGTTTGGATTTTTTTGCGCTCTCCCTCCCTCTCTCCCCGCTCTTGCACTCTCTCCGGTCGCCTCTCGGTCGTCTCGCTGTCGTCTTTCACTCGTCATTGGCGCGTCTCTTTCGTTTGTCTCTCGCGTTCTTTCACTCGGTTGCCTAATGTTTTGAGTCCATGTATATGTGTTTGATGTGATGTTATATGTTTATCTTGATTTCAGAAATCTAGAGTGAACTTTTAAAAAACTCAGATCGTTACAATTTCACATTATTTTTAATATTTGGTCAGGTACCGGTAATATGTTCATGTACCGCACGCTGCCCGTACCCCAAGATGTGCAGATACCTCAAAAAACGATAAACATAACCGAATAACGTCGGGCAAATTGCTCTCAAACGACCGGCGAGCGGTTGGTTTCTTCAGTAGCTAGCCACGGTTTAGTGAGGCTAGGCTAGCTTTAGCTTAAATGGAGGCGTGTGAGTTGAGCGCAGGGGGATAGTGCACGGGGCGGGGGTTGTTGATCGTGTCGGAGGCATCAGTGGGGGGGGGGGTGCACCGATTGGATAGGGTCATTGACAGCACGAGGTCCTTACTGGCTGAACGATGTGCGTGGTAGGAATAGGTGGCTGAAGTAAGCGGGACCGATGAAGTCTTGTTGATTTTATTTTTAAGGACAAAAAATTTCTATTTAAATTCTTTGTCACAAAATCTGGCTAAATATTTCAAAATCCAGACTTTTTCCTCAAAAACAGCACGAAACAAGTTTCTTCAGTCCACTTTGATTACATTTGCAGGAAGTGCACAACCAAATACCACTAACACAATCAATGTAGATTCCAAAGGGGCAATTTCTACTTCAACTTCCGTTGAGATTGCTCTGTAATTGAAACTTTGCCGTTTTTTGCTAACTTTACTCGTTGATTATCAAAAACGCAGCATTTGTTTTTGATTATTTAACTAACAAAATATCTATATCTGACATTCGAAAAGTTAGGTGTTCTGAATGGACAAACAACATTAGCAGGGCTAGTTTTGGACCAATCTTGGACTCTTACAGTCCAAAAATAATTTGGATTGTAATTAGTCGGTCTTTTTTTTTTAAAAAAATTGATCTTTTTTTATGTTAAGTAAAAACAGAACATTTCAAATGAAAGCTTACTAGTGACAGGTTCAATTGGCTCTCTAATCAGCTCCACATTAATGTATCTAATTTGTTACTTGAAAGCTTATGGTCGTTTTGACTTTTAAAAATATCTGATTTTTAAATAAAAAATTGCTTATTGAACTTTGCCTCCATTTTTTTCTAACAATTTGTTGCTAAGTGTCATTAATGAAAGAATGCTTCTTCTTTCTACTGAATTCAAGTTCAATCATTATTGAGGTTTTACGCCTCAAATTTTGGTTTTCTGGCTTTGATACTACTAGATTTTACATTTTCTAAATTTAAGCTTTTTGCCCATTTTTCATGTCTTCTGTTTTTGTCGCATTATCACGTTATACACTACTTTCTCGAAGAATTTAATTGAATTTTTTAACTTTGTTTTTAACTGTCGTTTTTACTTTGTCTTTTTAGTTGTATGAAATATCCTGTGCAAGGACCCCTCTTATTGTTTTTCAAGGACGAAAAGATGAGACGATATTCTGATTTTAGTAGATAGCTGATGGCTTTCATGACTTTGAAAACACTTGTTTTCCAAGATTTAAAAAAAATATATTAAACTCGCAATTTGGTTCCCTTTATTGTCTGTTTGTTACCTAGTCTCGTTAATTAAAGGCCATATATAAAACTATTGTTGTCAAAAGAAGGTGTCAAATCGATTGGTGTCACAAAATCTAATGTTTTTAAGGAATTCGTTATGCCTTTACTGGCTTCGACACAGATTCTTCACAAAAAAATTCATTGATGATTTTTGTCATATTTGACGTTCTTTTTACAGACGTAAGACATATTCAGGATTTTGCAAGTCTCAGGGGCTTCCTTTGGAAGAATAAACGAACCTATTTAATTATTTCATTTTGTAATTAATGGCTTTCATGTCTTTGGAAATAATTTTTTTTTCGAAAAAAAAACAAGTGTTACATAAGCTTGCCTTTTCCCCTTTTTTGTCTACATGTTAACTAGTTTCATTAATGAGAGGTCACATAATACATTATCAGTGTTCGAAGAAGGTGCAGTCGAACAGAGTTTGGGGGCAAAATAATGGCTTTACGGCTTCGAAAGCGTTTTCTGGCAAGTTTTAATTGATTTTTTGTTTGTTGTTTATTTGTTGTTCAATAAACAATAAACAATGTAATACCGACAGTTTTTAATCCCCGTCTAAAGAAGCATTGGCATTTGTAAACCTATGGGTCATTTTAGTTGATTTCTAAGGGTTTAACTTTGAATTTAATTGTTTGTAATAATCATAACCGAATTTTTCAACTTTACTCTTTTTGTTCTTTTTTGTCTAACTGTTACCAAGCCTTATTATGGACTGGTCCCATATCTTTTCTGCCGAATTACAAGTTACTTTGTTTAGTTGCAGTTTTATCTGACTATATTATGACCTTGTTTTTAAGTTTTGTTTTTTAGAACGGACAAAGTTTTCGATGTAATTAATTTTTGTTGTTGTTGTTAGATTTTGCTGTTCGTCTTGACTCGCTTTCTTAGTATCGGCATATCTCAATAATTTAATGCATCATTTTTTACTCCACTGAGTTATTTGCTTTGGAGGCTATCATTTCGTTCATACAATTTCGTACAATTTTTTTTTGAAAAATACTGGAATGGTTGGGTTTTTCTATCTGTTCTGCATTTGCTGGAGAATTATGTCAAAATTGTGGATGAGCGGGGTCGGAACCTTATGTGCGATCGCACATTACCGAGCCTCCTTATTCCTTTGAGTACTGATTTGAATAGATTTTTTCCCATTTTGAGATTTTAGGGGAGCCGTGCTGATTTTATATTTGTTGTCATATTCTCTTGGGTCGATGCCAAAATTTTGAATCTCAAAACTAAATCATAATTCCATGAGAATGGAATTGGAATTGTTCTTACATTATTAAACCAATTACAAACAATTTAAAAAACTGTGGACTTTATCTAACCGTTTAGCTATTTAATCAAGGAAACATGCAATTGACCGCTGCATTAGGAACATTTGAAAACTTCCACTTTCAAGCAAAAATTCTTTTGGAAAATTTCCAACTAAGTGCTGTGCAAATAAATCAGTTAAAAGTTTATTAGGAATCCATTATAGAAAACTTTGTCAATTTCACATAAGAGTATTTTGAACAACATTTTGAAATTTATTTTCAACTTTCTGTGCGCGCAGATTGACATTATACATCTTTATTTTTTTGATATATTGATACTGGAAGCCGTGCTTTGATTTTTTGAAACGAGTATTAGCATTAATGCATTCTGACTAATGATATTTCAATTGTAGATTGTGGAGGGGTAAGGGAAGATGTCACAAATAAGTTCCATCTCAATTGTTTGTTTGTTTGCTTGTTTATATATTTGTTTATTAATATGCGGATTTGAGGATCAAGTATCCGTCGTCTATTTCGAACTCATCATCTTGCAACTCGAGATCTCTGGCCTTGAGTTTCGTGGCGAAGTCAGCCCACTGAATGTACATAGCCACAATCAAAAGGAGGAACGACCACCACCCGAAGTAGTATCCCCATGTCAGATGGTAGCTCCCATCTCCAATCTGCATAATGTAAGAAAAGCTTGCACTGATTATCGATATAGACCCCCTCACTTAAAATTAGAGAACCCAGGGTATGATTTCATCGGTCAATAAAACTTCGAGGCAGAGAACTTAGTTTGAAAGATTCAACTTAAAGAAGTGCAAGTCTAATTTTTTGTCCCGAACTTAGTTTCCTATAGGATACTAAGTTTAGGACAAAAAATTAGACTTTCACTTTAAGTCTTAAGTTCAATCTTTCAAACTAAGAAATCTAACTTTTGACATTCGAATCAAACCGCTATAAATAATCAGCCGTTTCGCTCCTGCAAACGGAGAAGTTTGGTTGATTTCAACTTCTGTATATTGTCAACAAGAAAACTTATCTTTTAACAATCTGCAAATTACACTCTTAACTTCATTTTCAAATGCAATTCAACACTCGTACCCTTTGGTTCTCTGAATACGTTCTCCAACCGTGTGGCAGTATTCATCAAAAGCTTTCCGTAGAAAAATCAGTTATGCAATAGTTAGACCCCAATTTCGCTGTTAAAGAAAATCAACAATAACGTTAGGCTCGATCACTAATTTTGAAAGTTGATGCAAGAAAGCAAGAAGTCATTATTTCATACTTTCTCAAGCGTCCCACTTTTGTTTTCAAAATTTCACGTTTCATATCACACTAGACTTTGAACTTAATCAGTTTTTCGCTCACTTTTCACACATGTCTCGAAGAATTCAACCTTGCAAAATGGTATAAAATGAGCGATCAACTGAGCAAACTTCATGGAAAAATTTTTGGAAGCCCTAAGGCATGCTTCTAGGAAAATTTTCTGGAAAGCCCAATTTTTTCTCATGAGACAAAGCATACACTTTTCAAAGATAATTAAATGGGATAATTGAACTTCGGTAAAGAGGACATTTTAAGGTCTATAATTGAGTCAATATAAAACATTTTCATAAATTGCTCATTTTTCTAAAAACCATAAAGAGTGACAATGAGAGTGACACAACAGAGCCGGCTGACGACCTCTGCGATTCATTCTTTCCTAAAATATCAAGGAACTCAGAAAAAAATAATATTTGGGTTGAACGGTTATTCAATTGTTGGATTGATTCGCTGCACGACAATTGCAATGTTACTATAAATTTTACCCTCTTTGAGTTTTGAACAGCAAAATTGGGGTCTAAATAAGTTAGATTATAGTTCTGGGAAGCCTTCGGCAATTCGAGCTCTGCCTCAGGCGCAAGGGCCCTCGGCTTTGAGCTCTAATTGCCTTAGGCTTCCCACAACTATACTCTAACATATACTTAGAGAACCATTTTGCATGTACGAATTGGTTAGTGTACGGAGCACAGTTGAGACGAGGCGAAGCTGAGCTGAGAGTAAATCCGAAAATAATTGATGAGACATCTAAATTAGTTCTCTAATTGTTTTAGAACGCCTATCAAAATAGGCGAGAGGTAGTGAATTTTCAAAGCCAACTTTTTTTGGTAACACTGAAGGAAACAATTGATGAACACTGCTATGCTAAAACAAAAATTTATCAAACTAGGACGTTCAAAGCATCACTCAAAACAACAAAACAAGGTGATTTCATAATCTCATAATTTTCTTATATTTCAAAATTTTTACCGAAAGAGGAGAATGAAAGGATGAGCAGCGTGAATTCAAATAAAAAAGTGACAGGACAGCGCTTTTCATAGGAACAAAATTGTTCAGATTCTGGTGTCTAACAATCATCAGAATCTCATGTTTTCTCCAAAAAATTCTTGCTCTTGAAAAACAAAGATTGCAGTTATGGTTGGTTAAATCTAAAGTAATTGCTGCACTAAAGGTCACTTCAGCCTGACTAAAAAATACAATTGTTTAATTGATTCTTGTTTTTTTAGAAAGCACGGTGCTACGTAAAAAAACATACTATGTGAAGTGTGAAGCTTCCTGTTGGCTCAATTCATTGAGGCATCACAACAAAACTGACTAAAGTTTGCTATTTTAATTTTGAATTTTGATTATTTGAGTTTCAGAAAAATTACAAAATAATAGAACAGTATACATAATTTTATATTCCCCTCTTGAATTACCCAGAAACAAGATTTCGGGAGCACAAAAGCAAAGAAACTCAAGTCAATCAAAGCAGGTTGAAAAAATCACTCCACAAAATGTCAAGGTTCCCAAAAGTTACTCATAAGTAAAGCAACGAAGCAACTAATTTTCCATCAGGAGACTTTCTTTCTTTTGTAATATTCTTATATTACTTGTCTTAGAGATTTATCCTAGAGGACGAAAAAAGTATTATAGTACCATTAAAGCTGTTTATTGTTCTGTTAGAGTACTGATAAACGTTTGTATAGGGATGATCAGAAATGAATTTCCTGGTTGCAAATGTGGGTTATTAACAATAGCACAAAAAATGAAGGCATTAAGTGTTAAAAAACTACTATCAAATTCAAGCCTGTCCTTGAACAAAAATATCCGATCATAAAATATTCGCCAATAAGATGACTGTTTTTCAATGGGCAAAATAAATCTACAGTTGGGATCTGTGGGATCTGCTAGTAATTTTTAATGCAAGAGAGAGAGAGAGAGAGAGAGAGAGAGAGAGAGAGAGCGAGAGGAGAGAGAGAGAGAGAGAGAGAGAGAGAGAGAGAGAGAGAGAGAGAGAGAGAGAGAGAGAGAGAGAGAGAGAGTCAGGAGAGAGAAAGATCATTAGTTTGTTCACTTAAGCACATTGAAACTAAATAATTCGCCCAGAAAAAAGATTTTCTGAATTGATCGCGTGCAAATAAACAGTTTATAATTCAGTTGTATGCACGGAAGATCTCCCCTTATGACTTAGTATGACTTCTATGATGAAAAATTTCCAATTTGTTTTCGTGAGCACAAAAGCATTATTTCGACAATTTTCATATTGCTTATACATTCATGTAATGTTTTCATGCTAGGTGAAATTTCATTCATGATATTAGTATATCTGCATAAAACCATTCTTTAAAACTATATATAATATCGTAATTAGTAGGAATTATCTATGACTTTGTACAATTGCTAAATATCCAAAATGGTACAATTTAGTGGCAAAAACTAGATAAATTGATATTAACGCTTACAATTAACTTCTCCTTCAATGATGGTTTACCGCCATAAAGCAAGGTTGATATCTGCCAACAATTTGTAAAACTAACGTGGAAGTCGAGTAAAATACTATTGTAAAAATCCCTGGATTTTTTCCGTTTGTGCCCACAGCTTAGTGGGTGCATTTAATTTGCACCTCCAGACGCACGTGCTATATTTTTACATGATGATCTGCTATGTAACGGCACGTGCTCTGTGACCGGGGGAGCATGACGTACTGGGGGGGGGGCACAAACGGAAAAGATCCAAATCCTTTATTGGATGTGCAACCAAACACTGTGAAACCAAACACTGTGAAACTAATGAAATAATATTTACAATTGAGAGATAATGGAGTGTATGTTGAACTGCTACCTACATCTCCCCTGCCAGCCGTTATCATTTTTTGCGCTAAACAAGCTCTTTATCTCAACTGCTGCTCAAGCAAGTTATAACCCATTGCTTTTGGATTTATTTCTCAGCAAGCTGAGTTCCAAGCAAATTTTCGGCGGCCTGTAACTCATCGTATGAGCAATAAAGATGACAGTCCAAAGAAACCCATTAATTTCCTGCTTGGATGATCGAAAGGCAGTTCTTGAATGTTCCTGGAGCCGTATTCAACAAGACGATGACCGTGGAGAGCTCCTCGTGAACGCAAGTGAAGTATAGGTTTGAACATATCTGGAAGCATAGGTTTGAAATAACTAGTACTTTTCTGTCTAATAATAAAATTAATTTTGTTTTCTGATTGATTGTTTCTTCAATGAACAAACGACCAAATTAGACGTCTCGCAAATCTGCATTGGAAGTCCTTGACGTCATCTGGCTTCTCGAGGACATTACCACCAGAGAAATCACACGGACTTTCAGAGGCTCCGACAGCACCACTAGTTGACGCGAGGGTAAGAGCGCTTCATTTAAATCAAATAGACCTGTTGGAAAGATCATGCGGAACATTTGAGTTTCACTGCAGGGAATTAAATTCGTTTTACTGTTGTTTTTGTAAAAATACGATATCCTGGGTCGAGGTGTCACTGCTAAAAATCGCTAAAAGATGTAAGATTTGCGGTGAATTTGTGTAAAAGTGTAAGATTTGCGTTCAATGCGATGAATGCGGTGAAAAAAAACTTTTAAGCGGTGAAATTTTTTTTCAGCGCCTAAGCGGTGAAAGAAAATTTTTCACCGCTACAAGCAGGATGCGGTGAAAAAAATTTTGGGTCTTTCCCATTATAGCCCCCCCCATGAAAATATAGCCCCCCCCATTATGGTATATTTACCATGATTGGGGGGGCTATAGGTTATCTGACCACCAAGCTGGGGGGGGGGGGCTATAATGGGAAAGACCCAAAATTCACCGCAAAATTCAACGCAATTCTTACAAAAATTCACCGCTTTCAGCGCATTCAACGCTAAAAGATGCGGGCGCTTTGCGGTGAAAAAAGTTTTTTTTTCACCGCTATTTACCGCTAATCTTACATTATTTTTTGTCAAAACCTCGACCCGGGATGAAATTTTGAATAATTAGTACTTTTCTGTCTACAGTGTTGTCAAAAATAACATAATTAAATTAATTTTCTTTTGAATAAAAACGTTGAGATATTTTAAGGTTGAAAAATAAGTAATAAGGCTCTTTGACTTGGCAACTTCAGCAAAACATATAAACTTTTTGGAAAAATACTTTTAAGCGCGTCTCATTTTCGGCATCTCATGCCCCCCCCCCCCCCCCCCCCCCAGTGTTCTTTCAGAATGGTCATTCACAAATCATTTTAATCAAAGTGCTTGAGCTGAAGAAGTAGGAAAAAATCATGCTTTTGAATTTAAGAACTATTTCATTTGGAATTATTCTAAAGTTCAAAGTTCAAAATTAGAACTTAACAAGCTGGACTCCCCGGGAGGAGGTTTCACCCCTATTTCACCCCTAATTAGCGGGGATTAGGGTGTAATCCATTTTCCACTCTTATTTACCGGGGAAAAGAGTGTAAGAGTGGAATTTGAAGAAATTACACTGTTATTACACTCTTTTGTACACTCTTTTTACACTCTTAGAAAGAGTGTAATTAAGGGTGGAATGATAAAAGATTACACCCTTTTTTCCACCCTTATGAAAAGAATCAATTATTTTTACACTCTTATTTTTACACTCTAGAAAGAGTGTAATTAAGGGTGGAATGATAAAAGATTACACCTTTTTTTCCACCCTTATGAAAAGAATCAATTATTCTACACTCTTATTTTTACACTCTAGAAAGAGTGTAATTAAGGGTGGAATGATAAAAGAGTACACCCTTTTTTCCACCCTTATGAAAAGAATCAATTACTTTTACACTTTTACACCCTTTTTATTTCTAGAGTGTAATTTAAAGTTGGTGATAAAATTAAAAGTTCGGACTGACCGAACTAATTTGGACAAGTTTTTACCTAGTTCCAAAAAAAGTATCTGAATTTTTTCTATCACCGAACATTGTTTTGGTGACCAAATCGTCAGTTTTAGTCCAATTGTGCTCATTTTTGGTTTGCAGGCTCCAATTTAAATATAATTGAGGATGAAAAAAAATGGACTGAGCAAACCATTTTGGACACGTTTTCAATTACTTCCAAAAAAGTATCCGCGCTCGATGAGGCTTAACTTTTTCGACCACCGAACATTGTTTTGGAGTCGAAATCGTCAATTTTAGTCCAATTGTGCTCATTTTTGGTGGGTATGCTCCACTTTAGCAACAATTGGTGATAAAATTAAAAGTTCGGACTGACCGAACTAATTTGGACAAGTTTTTACCTAGTTCCAAAAAAGTATCTAAATTTTTTCTATCACCGAACATTGTTTTGGTGACCAAATCGTCAATTTTACTCCAATTGCTTGTGCTCATTTTTGGTTTGCAGGGTCCAATTTAGACATAATTAAGGATGAAATAAAAAAAAATGGACCGAGCAAACTATTTTGAACACATTCTCAATTACTTCCAAAAAAGTATCCGCGCTCGATGAGGCTTAACTTTTTCGATCACCGAACATTGTTTTGGACATGAAATCGTTAATTTTTGTCCAATTTTGCTCATTTTTGGTAGGTATACTCCACTTTAGCCACAATTGGTGATAAATTTAAAAGTTTGGACTGACCGATCTAATTTGGACAAGTTTTTACCTAGTTCCAAAAAAAAATCTGAATTTTTTCTATCACCGAACATTGTTTTGGTGGCCAAATCATCAATTTTAGTCCAATTGTGCTCATTTTTGGTGTACAGGCTACAATATAGACATAATTGAGGATGAAATAAAAAAATTGGACTGAGCAAACCATTTTGGACACGTTTTCAATTACTTCAAAAAAAGTATCAGCGCTCGATGAGGCTTAACTTTTTCGATCACCGAACATTGTTTTGGACACGAAATCGTCAATTTTAGTCCAATTGGGCTGATTTTGGAGGGGATGCTCCAATTTAGCCACAATTGGTGATAAAATTAAAAATTCGGACTGACCGAACTAATTTGGACAAGTTTTTACCTAGTTCCAAAAAAAGTATCTGAATTTTTTCTATCACCGAACATTGTTTTGGTGACCAAATCGTCAATTTTAGTCCAATTGTGCTCATTTTTGGTTTGTAGGGTCCAATTTAGACATAATTAAGGATGAAATAAAAAAAAATGGACTGAGCAAACTATTTTGGACACGTTCTCAATTACTTCCAAAAAAGTATCCGCGCTCGATGAGGCTTAACTTTTTCGATCACCGAACATTGTTTTGGACACGAAATCGTCAATTTTTGTCCAATTGTGCTCATTTTTGGTAGGTATACTCCACTTTAGCCACAATTGGTGATAAAATTAAAAGTTCGGACTGACCGGACTAATTTGGACAAGTTTTTACCTAGTTCCAAAAAAAAGTCTGAATTTTTTCTATCACCGAACACTGTTTTGGTGGCCAAATCATCAATTTTAGTCCAATTGCGCTCATTTTTGGTGTACAGGCTACAATATATACATAATTGAGGATGAAATAAAAAAAATGGACTGAGCAAACCGTTTTGGACAAGTTTTCATTTACTTCCAAAAAAGTATCCGCGCTCGATGAGGCTTAACTTTTTCGATCACCGAACATTGTTTCGGACACGAAATCGTCAATTTTAGTCCAATTGTGCTCATTTTTGGTGGGTATGCTCCACTTTAGCCACAATTGGTGATAAAATTAAAAGTTTGGACTGACCGAACTAATTTGGACAAGTTTTTACCTAGTTCCAAAAAAGTATCTGAATTTTTTCTATCACCGAACATTGTTTTGGTGACCAAATCGTCAATTTTAGTCCAATTGTGCTCATTTTTGGTGGGTATGCTCCACTTTAGCCACAATTGGTGATAAAAATAAAAGTTTGGACTGACCGAACTAATTTGGACAAGTTTTTACCTAGTTCCAAAAAAGTATCTGAATTTTTTCTATCACCGAACATTGTTTTGGTGACCAAATCGTCAATTTAAGTCCAATTGTGCTCATTTTTGGTTTGCAGGGTCCAATTTAGACATAAATAAGGATGAAATAAAAAAATGGACTGAGCAAACTACTTTGGACACGTTCTCAATTACTTCCAAAAAAGTATCCGCGCTCGATGAGGCTTAACTTTTTCGATCACCGAACATTGTTTTGGACACGAAATCGTCAATTTTTGTCCAATTTTGCTCATTTTTGGTAGGTATACTCCACTTTAGCCACAATTGGTGATAAATTTAAAAGTTTGGACTGACCGATCTAATTTGGACAAGTTTTTACCTAGTTCCAAAAAAAAATCTGAATTTTTTCTATCACCGAACATTGTTTTGGTGGCCAAATCATCAATTTTAGTCCAATTGTGCTCATTTTTGGTGGGTATACTCCACTTTAGCCACAATTGGTGATAAAATTAAAAGTTTGGACTGACCGAACTAATTTGGACAAGTTTTACCTAGTTCCAAAAAAAAATCTGAATTTTTTCTATCACCGAACATTGTTTTGGTGACCAAATCATCAATTTTAGTCTAATTGTGCTCATTTTTGGTGTACAGGCTACAATATAGACATAATTGAGGATGAAATAAAAAAAATGGACTGAGCAAACCGTTTTGGACAAGTTTTCATTTACTTCCAAAAAAGTATCCGCGCTCGATGAGGCTTAACTTTTTCGATCACCGAACATTGTTTCGGACACCAAATCGTCAATTTTAGTCCAATTGTGCTCATTTTTGGTGGGTATGCTCCACTTTAGCCACAATTGGTGATAAAATTAAAAGTTTGGACTGACCGAACTAATTTGGACAAGTTTTTACCTAGTTCCAAAAAAGTATCTGAATTTTTTCTATCACCGAACATTGTTTTGGTGACCAAATCGTCAATTTTAGTCCAATTGTGCTCATTTTTGGTGGGTATGCTCCACTTTAGCCACAATTGGTGATAAAATTAAAAGTTTGGACTGACCGAACTAATTTGGACAAGTTTTTACCTAGTTCCAAAAAAGTATCTAAATTTTTTCTATCACCGAACATTGTTTTGGTGACCAAATCGTCAATTTAAGTCCAATTGTGCTCATTTTTGGTTTGCAGGGTCCAATTTAGACATAAATAAGGATGAAATAAAAAAATGGACTGAGCAAACTACTTTGGACACGTTCTCAATTACTTCCAAAAAAGTATCCGCGCTCGATGAGGCTTAACTTTTTCGATCACCGAACATTGTTTTGGACACGAAATCGTCAATTTTTGTCCAATTGTGCTCATTTTTGGTGGGTATACTCCACTTTAGCCACAATTGGTGATAAAATTAAAAGTTTGGACTGACCGAACTAATTTGGACAAGTTTTACCTAGTTCCAAAAAAAAATCTGAATTTTTTCTATCACCGAACATTGTTTTGGTGACCAAATCATCAATTTTAGTCCAATTGTGCTCATTTTTGGTGTACAGGCTACAATATAGACATAATTGAGGATGAAATAAAAAAAATGGACTGATCAAACCGTTTTGGACAAGTTTTCAATTACTTCCAAAAAAGTATCCGCGCTCGATGAGGCTTAACTTTTTCGATCACCGAACATTGTTTTGGACACGAAATCGTCAATTTTAGTCCAATTGTGCTCAGTTTTGGTGGGTTTGCTCCACTTTAGCCACAATGGGTGATGAAATTAAAAATTTGGACTGACCGAACTAATTTGGACAAGTTTTAACCTAGTTCCAAAAAAGTATCTGAATTTTTTCTATCACCGAACATTGTTTTGGTGACCAAATCATCAATTTCAGTCCAATTGTGCTCATTTTTGGTGTGCAGGCTACAATTTAGACATAATTGAGGATGAAATAAAAAAAATGGACTGAGCAAACCATTTTGGACAAGTTTTCAATTACTTCCAAAAAAGTATCCGCGCTCGATGAGGCTTAACTTTTTCGATCACCGAACATTGTTTTGGACACGAAAACGTCAATTTTAGTTCAATTGTGCTCATTTTTGGTGGGCATGCTCCACTTCAGCCACAATTTAGAACGTTTGAAAATAGTAGTTAGCAATATCTCAATTTGTATACAAAATTTCAACGAACTCTCTAATTAGGTGAAGAAAATTTCAAACTTCTTGAAAAACGTTTGTTAATATCTTTTTGAAGAACACAAGTTAAAAACAGTTCATTGGCCCATTTTAATGCCTCAATAAAGTAGCTTTTGAATATGTGTAGTAGTAATTAGCAATAATTTGATTTGTATACAAAATTTCAAAAATGTTTCGGGGTAAATGAAGAAAATGTCAATCTTCTTGAAAAACGTTTGTTAATAACTTTTTGAAGAAGCCGAGTTACAAACTCTATATTGGCCCATTTTATTGCACTTTTTGAATATCTGTAGTAGTAGTTGGCTATATTTTGATTTTTATACAAAATTTCAAAAATGTCTCGAGGTAAATGAAGAAAATGTCAACCTTCTTGAAAAACGTTTGTTAATAACTTTTTGAAGAAGCCGTGTTAAAAACTCTACGTTAGCCTATTTCAGTGCCCCGATAGAGTAGCTTTTGAGTTTGTGTAGTAGTAGTTAGCAATCTTTCGATTTTTTTACAAAATTTCAAAGATATCTCTGAGTAAATGAAGAAATTGTCAAATTTCTTTAAAAACGTTTCATCATAACTTTTTGACAAAGAAGAGTTAGAAAATCTATAATAGCCCATTTTGCTGCTGTGATATTGTACTTTTTGAAAATATACGGACGTTTCTCCGATTTGTTTTATTTCTAACCGAAAAATCCAAAAAACTGTTGATTTAGGGGCAAAAAATAGCTATTTTTGTCGAACTTCGACTAAATTTTCCCAATTAAAAGCAAAAAACATACAAGTTTTTGGTATCATAATAAACTAGAGTTTACGGTTCCAATGACAGTATAATTTGTTTTTTAAATAAATGCCAAACAAGAGAATGCGAGAGCAATATAGCGGCCGAAATCAGGGTCGATTTTTGCAAAAATTTCAAATTTTCAAAGTTGTTTAGTTTAATAACTCTTTTGTCACAAATCGATTTTACAAGTATGTTATATCATTTTCTTGCTCATATAATACTCTTTACGAATATATAAGGATCAAAAAGTTTCGATACAGTTACATGGCTCAATTTTTTGATTTCCCAAATGTTAATGAAAAAGAGCCAATTTCAGCCAGGATGGCAAAAATCGAGTTTTGATTTATTCAGTTTTTTTCACGTTTTAAACCTTAGATCGACGCCCCAGTTCATGCTGATTACAAAACATTCATTTTTCAAATTTGGTTCAGTAGTTTTCGAGATATAAGCCTTTTTCAGACGCATACCTCGGTCCCACCTAGCTGAACCACCTAGCTCCACCTCCATCCCCCCCCTCCGATCAACTTTCTTTTTTTTTATTCGAATTTAACTTCCATAATGATCGCCCCCATCTATAGAGCTTCTCGAATATGTTACTTTTACTATTCCATTGTTTTCTTCATCTTCATAACTTCTTACACAGATGAGAAAGTGAAACTTTCGTTCACCGCGTCCAGCGGGTCACGTGACATGCTAATTCGGTGTGCTGTCCCGTCAAGTGACAGCAGAGAGAGGCTCAATGACTGCCTTCTACTTCCCCGAGGTAAGCATGTATGAAGATGAAGGTGAAATGAAATAGAATTTTCCGAAAGCTCACACAGACGGCAACGAAAGTAGAGAAAGGAGAATGAGAATGCGTTGCACGAATGAGTTGTAAGCGCCCGTATGCCTGCAGATCGAGTGCAGAGTGACTGCGTAGAGTGACTATGGAGTAGATTGGCAGTAGAGTGACTGCAGCAGAGAGCAGAGCAATAGCAGGGTTGGCTGCAGAGTGACCGCAGGGTCCGCGCTGTTCGATATAACGGGTTTTAAAGCTAGTTTCGTCATTATATGACCGAATATTTCAGATTTATGATGTCGGAGCATTTCGATGATGATGATATTCTTGGCGAAGGCGTTTGTGTTAGTGAAATTCCGGTCCCTGGTGGAGAGGCGAAGAAGGCGAAGAAAGAGCATTGCTTGAAGATCAAAGCAGATCGAGAGGCAGATGAGTACAATCGATCGTTTTACAGGCCACCAAAACGGAAGATCGAGGAATTGCTGCCCTTGTCCTTCAAGTTTGTTGGGTTCGATGCCAATGGAATCCCAGTTGAACAGGTGATGGGGCATGTTAAGCAATTGTTTTTTGGCGTTGAAAGCGTTGCACTTGGCAAACTTCGACCCAATCAGAAGAAAAACCCAGTGTACAATGGCTGGGTCAACTTTCTCGGTGTAGGCCATTGCAATAAAGCAATTCGAGCCGTAGAAGAAGGAAAGTTTGGCAACATGAAGGTTGTGAAGATTGGGCGAACCAAGGAATTAGCTTGTGCGCCGATGAAATTGAAGATAAAGAAGCCTCCAAAAAGGCGAACACACCTTACATGTTGGGGGCAAAGATTACTGCCTAATTACAGGAAATTCGCCAATGATGATTTTATGATTCTGAAGTTTTGAATTGTTTTCCGATGTTTTGATTTGTTTGATGATTTTCATGCCTTGAACTTTGTATAGTTTGTTTATTTCATCAATTGCTTAGTTTACTTAATTTGATCAATTCGAGTCATTAATTGACTTTGTTTCGCTTTTTTTCTCTTTCTCCTTTATGATGTATGCATTTATAAATTTATAATCATCCAACACATGGCTTTTTTTTTAGTTGCTTGCAGGGGAAACCCTAGATTACCAACAAGCGACTAAAAATTAGCTGTGTTTTCAATCTCATTTTTTCGCTTATTCTAAAAATTAGTTTATTTTTATCGGGTCAAGGAGTTGTCCAAATCAAGCCAAACTTGGTATGGAGTATCACCAGTGTATATAGAATCTAAAACCAAAAGAATTTCTGGCATAGCTTGCCTAGGAAAAAAGTTAGCTTTTCATACGGAAATTTGCGATTATTTCGAATAAATAATTTCAAAAATAGGTCTTTTTCGTCGGGTCAAGGAGTTGTTCAAATCGAACCAAACTCGGTATCGAGTATCCCATGGGTAACTAGATTGTAAAACAAAAAGAATTTTTACTATAGCTTGCGTAGAAAAAAAGTTAGTATTTCATACGGAAATTTGCGAATTTCGCAAATAACGAATTTTAAAAATAAGTCTTTTTCGTTGGGTCAAGGAGTTGTTCAAATCGAACCAAACTCGGTATCGAGTATCCCATGGGTAACTAGATTGTAAAACAAAAAGAATTTTTGGCATAGCTTGCCTAGGAAAAGAAATAGTTTTTCGTACGTTAATTTCCGATTAATTCGATTAATTAATTTTAAAAATAGGTCTTTTTCGTCGGGTCAAGGAGTTGTTCAAATCGAACTAAACTCGGTATCGAGTATCCCATGGGTAATTAGATTGTAAAACAAAAGGAATTTTTACTATAGCTTGCGTAGAAAAAAAGTTAGTATTTCATACGGAAATTTGCGAATTTCGCAAATAACGAATTTTAAAAATAGGTCTTTTTCGTCGGGTCAAGGAGTTGTCCAAATCTAACCAAACTCGGTATCGAGTATCCCATGGGTAACTAGATTGTAAAACAAAAAGAATTTTTGGCATAGCTTGCCTAGGAAAAAAGTTAGTTTTTCGTACGTTAATTTCCGATTAATTCGAATAAATAATTTTAAAAATAGGTCTTTTTCGTCGGGTCAAGGAGTTGTCCAAATCTAACCAAACTCGGTATCGAGTATCCCATGGGTAACTAGATTGTAAAACAAAAAGAATTTTTACTATAGCTTGCGTAGAAAAAAAGTTAGTATTTCATACGGAAAGTTGCGAATTTCGCAAATAACGAATTTTAAAAATAGGTCTTTTTCGTCGGGTCAAGGAGTTGTCCAAATCTAACCAAACTAGGTATCGAGTATCCCATGGGTAACTGGATTGTAAAACAAAAAGAATTTTTGCTATAGCTTGCGTAGAAAAAAAGTTAGTATTTCATACGGAAATTTGCGAATTTCGCAAATAACGAATTTTAAAAATAGGTCTTTTTCGTCGGGTCAAGGAGTTGTCCAAATCTAACCAAACTCGGTATCGAGTATCCCATGGGTAACTAGATTGTAAAACAAAAAGAATTTTTGGTATAGCTTGCCTAGGAAAAAAGTTAGTAGTTCATACGGAAATTTGCTATTATTTCGAATAATTTTGCGATTATAATTTTAAAAATAGGTCTTTTTCGTCGGGTCAAGGAGTTGTCCAAATCTAACCAAACTCGGTATCGAGTATGCCATGGGTAACTAGATTGTAAAACAAAAAGAATTTTTGGTATAGCTTGCCTAGGAAAAAAGTTAGTAGTTCATAGGGAAATTTGCTATTATTTCGAATAATTTTGCGATTATAACTTTAAAAATAGGTCTTTTTCGTCGGGTCAAGGAGTTGTCCAAATCTAACCAAATTTGGTATCGAGTATCCCATGGGTAAATAGATTGTAAAACAAAAAGAATTTTTACTATAGCTTGCGTAGAAAAAAAGTTAGTATTTCATACGGAAATTTGCGAATTTCGCAAATAACGAATTTTAAAAATAGGTTTTTTTCGTCGGGTCAAGGAGTTGTCCAAATCTAACCAAACTCGGTATCGAGTATCCCATGGGTAACTAGATTGTAAAACAAAAAGAATTTTTGGTATAGCTTGCCTAGGAAAAAAGTTAGTAGTTCATACGGAAATTTGCTATTATTTCGAATAATTTTGCGATTATAATTTTAAAAATAGGTCTTTTTCGTCGGGTCAAGGAGTTGTCCAAATCTAACCAAACTTGGTATCGAGTATCCCATGGGTAACTGGATTGTAAAACAAAAAGAATTTTTGCTATAGCTTGCCTAGGAAAAGAAATAGTTTTTCGTACGTTAATTTCCGATTAATTCGATTAATTAATTTTAAAAATAGGTCTTTTTCGTCGGGTCAAGGAGTTGTTCAAATCGAACTAAACTCGGTACCGAGTATCCCATGGGTAACTAGATTGTAAAACAAAAAGAATTTTTGGTATAGCTTGCCTAGGAAAAAAGTTAGTAGTTCATACGGAAATTTGCTATTATTTCGAATAATTTTGCGATTATAATTTTAAAAATAGGTCTTTTTCGTCGGGTCAAGGAGTTGTCCAAATCTAACCAAACTCGGTATCGAGTATGCCATGGGTAACTAGATTGTAAAACAAAAAGAATTTTTGGTATAGCTTGCCTAGGAAAAAAGTTAGTAGTTCATACGGAAATTTGCTATTATTTCGAATAATTTTGCGATTATAACTTTAAAAATAGGTCTTTTTCGTCGGGTCAAGAAGTTGTCCAAATCTAACCAAACTTGGTATCGAGTATCCCATGGGTAAATAGATTGTAAAACAAAAAGAATTTTTACTATAGCTTGCGTAGAAAAAAAGTTAGTATTTCATACGGAAATTTGCGAGTTTCGCAAATAACGAATTTTAAAAATAGGTTTTTTTCGTCGGGTCAAGGAGTTGTCCAAATCTAACCAAACTCGGTATCGAGTATCCCATGGGTAACTAGATTGTAAAACAAAAAGAATTTTTGGTATAGCTTGCCTAGGAAAAAAGTTAGTAGTTCATACGGAAATTTGCTATTATTTCGAATAATTTTGCGATTATAATTTTAAAAATAGGTCTTTTTCGTCGGGTCAAGGAGTTGTCCAAATCTAACCAAACTTGGTATCGAGTATCCCATGGGTAAATAGATTGTAAAACAAAAAGAATTTTTACTATAGCTTGCGTAGAAAAAAAGTTAGTATTTCATACGGAAATTTGCGAGTTTCGCAAATAACGAATTTTAAAAATAGGTCTTTTTCGTCGGGTCAAGGAGTTGTCCAAATCTAACCAAACTCGGTATCGAGTATCCCATGGGTAACTAGATTCTAAAACAAAAAGAATTTTTGGTATAGCTTACCTAGGAAAAAAGTTAGTAGTTTATACGGAAATTTGCTGTTATTTCGAATAATTTTCCGATTATAATTTTAAAAATAGGTCTTTTTCGTCGGGTCAAGGAGTTGTCCAAATCTAACCAAACTCGGTATCGAGTATCCCATGGGTAACTAAATAGTAAAACAAAAAGAAATTTTGGTATAGCTTGCCTAGGAAAAAAGTTAGTATTTCATACGGAAATTTGCGAATTTCGCAAATAACGAATTTTAAAAATAGGTCTTTTTCGTCGGGTCAAGGAGTTGTCCAAATCTAACCAAACTAGGTATCGAGTATCCCATGGGTAACTGGATTGTAAAACAAAAAGAATTTTTGCTATAGCTTGCGTAGAAAAAAAGTTAGTATTTCATACGGAAATTTGCGAATTTCGCAAATAACGAATTTTAAAAATAGGTTTTTTTCGTCGGGTCAAGGAGTTGTCCAAATCTAACCAAACTCGGTATCGAGTATCCCATGGGTAACTAGATTGTAAAACAAAAAGAATTTTTAGTATAGCTTGCCTAGGAAAAAAGTTAGTAGTTCATACGGAAATTTGCTATTATTTCGAATAATTTTGCGATTATAATTTTAAAAATAGGTCTTTTTCGTCGGGTCAAGGAGTTGTCCAAATCTAACCAAACTTGGTATCGAGTATCCCATGGGTAACTGGATTGTAAAACAAAAAGAATTTTTGCTATAGCTTGCCTAGGAAAAGAAATAGTTTTTCGTACGTTAATTTCCGATTAATTCGATTAATTAATTTTAAAAATAGGTCTTTTTCGTCGGGTCAAGGAGTTGTTCAAATCGAACTAAACTCGGTACCGAGTATCCCATGGGTAATTAGATTGTAAAACAAAAAGAATTTTTGGTATAGCTTGCCTAGGAAAAAAGTTAGTAGTTCATACGGAAATTTGCTATTATTTCGAATAATTTTGCGATTATAATTTTAAAAATAGGTCTTTTTCGTCGGGTCAAGGAGTTGTCCAAATCTAACCAAACTCGGTATCGAGTATGCCATGGGTAACTAGATTGTAAAACAAAAAGAATTTTTGGTATAGCTTGCCTAGGAAAAAAGTTAGTAGTTCATACGGAAATTTGCTATTATTTCGAATAATTTTGCGATTATAACTTTAAAAATAGGTCTTTTTCGTCGGGTCAAGGAGTTGTCCAAATCTAACCAAACTTGGTATCGAGTATCCCATGGGTAAATAGATTGTAAAACAAAAAGAATTTTTACTATAGCTTGCGTAGAAAAAAAGTTAGTATTTCATACGGAAATTTGCGAGTTTCGCAAATAACGAATTTTAAAAATAGGTTTTTTTCGTCGGGTCAAGGAGTTGTCCAAATCTAACCAAACTCGGTATCGAGTATCCCATGGGTAACTAGATTGTAAAACAAAAAGAATTTTTGGTATAGCTTGCCTAGGAAAAAAGTTAGTAGTTCATACGGAAATTTGCTATTATTTCGAATAATTTTGCGATTATAATTTTAAAAATAGGTCTTTTTCGTCGGGTCAAGGAGTTGTCCAAATCTAACCAAACTTGGTATCGAGTATCCCATGGGTAAATAGATTGTAAAACAAAAAGAATTTTTACTATAGCTTGCGTAGAAAAAAAGTTAGTATTTCATACGGAAATTTGCGAGTTTCGCAAATAACGAATTTTAAAAATAGGTCTTTTTCGTCGGGTCAAGGAGTTGTCCAAATCTAACCAAACTCGGTATCGAGTATCCCATGGGTAACTAGATTCTAAAACAAAAAGAATTTTTGGTATAGCTTACCTAGGAAAAAAGTTAGTAGTTTATACGGAAATTTGCTGTTATTTCGAATAATTTTGCGATTATAATTTTAAAAATAGGTCTTTTTCGTCGGGTCAAGGAGTTGTCCAAATCTAACCAAACTCGGTATCGAGTATCCCATGGGTAACTAAATTGTAAAACAAAAAGAAATTTTGGTATAGCTTGCCTAGGAAAAAAGTTAGTATTTCATACGGAAATTTGCGAATTTCGCAAATAACGAATTTTAAAAATAGGTCTTTTTCGTCGGGTCAAGGAGTTGTCCAAATCTAACCAAACTCGGTATCGAGTATCCCATGGGTAACTAGATTGTAAAACAAAAAGAATTTTTGGTATAGCTTGCCTAGGAAAAAAGTTAGTAGTTCATACGGAAATTTGCGAATTTCGCAAATAACGAATTTTAAAAATAGGTCTTTTTCGTCGGGTCAAGGAGTTGTCCAAATCTAACCAAACTCGGTATCGAGTATCCCATGGGTAACTAGATTGTAAAACAAAAAGAATTTTTAGTATAGCTTGCCTAGGAAAAAAGTTAGTAGTTCATACGGAAATTTGCTATTATTTCGAATAATTTTGCGATTATAATTTTAAAAATAGGTCTTTTTCGTCGGGTCAAGGAGTTGTCCAAATCTAACCAAACTTGGTATCGAGTATCCCATGGGTAACTGGATTGTAAAACAAAAAGAATTTTTGCTATAGCTTGCCTAGGAAAAGAAATAGTTTTTCGTACGTTAATTTCCGATTAATTCGATTAATTAATTTTAAAAATAGGTCTTTTTCGTCGGGTCAAGGAGTTGTTCAAATCGAACTAAACTCGGTACCGAGTATCCCATGGGTAATTAGATTGTAAAACAAAAAGAATTTTTGGTATAGCTTGCCTAGGAAAAAAGTTAGTAGTTCATACGGAAATTTGCTATTATTTCGAATAATTTTGCGATTATAATTTTAAAAATAGGTCTTTTTCGTCGGGTCAAGGAGTTGTCCAAATCTAACCAAACTCGGTATCGAGTATGCCATGGGTAACTAGATTGTAAAACAAAAAGAATTTTTGGTATAGCTTGCCTAGGAAAAAAGTTAGTAGTTCATACGGAAATTTGCTATTATTTCGAATAATTTTGCGATTATAACTTTAAAAATAGGTCTTTTTCGTCGGGTCAAGGAGTTGTCCAAATCTAACCAAACTTGGTATCGAGTATCCCATGGGTAAATAGATTGTAAAACAAAAAGAATTTTTACTATAGCTTGCGTAGAAAAAAAGTTAGTATTTCATACGGAAATTTGCGAGTTTCGCAAATAACGAATTTTAAAAATAGGTTTTTTTCGTCGGGTCAAGGAGTTGTCCAAATCTAACCAAACTCGGTATCGAGTATCCCATGGGTAACTAGATTGTAAAACAAAAAGAATTTTTGGTATAGCTTGCCTAGGAAAAAAGTTAGTAGTTCATACGGAAATTTGCTATTATTTCGAATAATTTTGCGATTATAATTTTAAAAATAGGTCTTTTTCGTCGGGTCAAGGAGTTGTCCAAATCTAACCAAACTTGGTATCGAGTATCCCATGGGTAAATAGATTGTAAAACAAAAAGAATTTTTACTATAGCTTGCGTAGAAAAAAAGTTAGTATTTCATACGGAAATTTGCGAGTTTCGCAAATAACGAATTTTAAAAATAGGTCTTTTTCGTCGGGTCAAGGAGTTGTCCAAATCTAACCAAACTCGGTATCGAGTATCCCATGGGTAACTAGATTCTAAAACAAAAAGAATTTTTGGTATAGCTTACCTAGGAAAAAAGTTAGTAGTTTATACGGAAATTTGCTGTTATTTCGAATAATTTTGCGATTATAATTTTAAAAATAGGTCTTTTTCGTCGGGTCAAGGAGTTGTCCAAATCTAACCAAACTCGGTATCGAGTATCCCATGGGTAACTAAATTGTAAAACAAAAAGAAATTTTGGTATAGCTTGCCTAGGAAAAAAGTTAGTATTTCATACGGAAATTTGCGAATTTCGCAAATAACGAATTTTAAAAATAGGTCTTTTTCGTCGGGTCAAGGAGTTGTCCAAATCTAACCAAACTCGGTATCGAGTATCCCATGGGTAAATAGATTGTAAAACAAAATGAAGTTTTGGTATAGCTTGCCTAGGAAAAAAGTTAGTATTTCATACGGAAATTTGCGAATTTCGCAAATAACGAATTTTAAAAATAGGTCTTTTTCGTCGGGTCAAGGAGTTGTTCAAATCGAACCAAACTCGGTATCGAGTATCCCATGGGTAACTAGATTGTAAAACAAAAAGAAGTTTTGGTATAGCTTGCCTAGGAAAAAAGTTAGTATCTCATACGGAAATTTGCTATTTTTTCCGAATAATTTTGAATAAGTATATTTGAAAATACGTCTTTTTCGTCGGGTCAAGGAGTTGTTCAAATGAAACCAAACTCGGTATCGAGTATCCCATGGGTAACTAGATTGTAAAACAAAAAGAAGTTTTGGTATAGCTTGCCTAGGAAAAAAGTTAGTATTTCATACGGAAATTTGCGAATTTCGCAAATAACGAATTTTAAAAATAGGTCTTTTTCGTCGGGTCAAGGAGTTGTTCAAATCGAACCAAACTCGGTATCGAGTATCCCATGGGTAACTAGATTGTAAAACAAAAAGAAGTTTTGGTATAGCTTGCCTAGGAAAAAAGTTAGTATTTCATACGGAAATTTGCGAGTTTCGCAAATAACGAATTTTAAAAATAGGTCTTTTTCGTCGGGTCAAGGAGTTGTTCAAATCGAACCAAACTCGGTATCGAGTATCCCATGGGTAACTAGATTGTAAAACAAAAAGAATTTTTGGTATAGCTTGCCTAGGAAAAAAGTTAGTAGTTCATACGGAAATTTGCTATTATTTCGAATAATTTTGCGATTATAATTTTAAAAATAGGTCTTTTTCGTCGGGTCAAGGAGTTGTCCAAATCTAACCAAACTTGGTATCGAGTATCCCATGGGTAAATAGATTGTAAAACAAAAAGAATTTTTACTATAGCTTGCGTAGAAAAAAAGTTAGTATTTCATACGGAAATTTGCGAGTTTCGCAAATAACGAATTTTAAAAATAGGTCTTTTTCGTCGGGTCAAGGAGTTGTCCAAATCTAACCAAACTCGGTATCGAGTATCCCATGGGTAACTAGATTCTAAAACAAAAAGAATTTTTGGTATAGCTTACCTAGGAAAAAAGTTAGTAGTTTATACGGAAATTTGCTGTTATTTCGAATAATTTTGCGATTATAATTTTAAAAATAGGTCTTTTTCGTCGGGTCAAGGAGTTGTCCAAATCTAACCAAACTCGGTATCGAGTATCCCATGGGTAACTAAATTGTAAAACAAAAAGAAATTTTGGTATAGCTTGCCTAGGAAAAAAGTTAGTATTTCATACGGAAATTTGCGAATTTCGCAAATAACGAATTTTAAAAATAGGTCTTTTTCGTCGGGTCAAGGAGTTGTCCAAATCTAACCAAACTCGGTATCGAGTATCCCATGGGTAAATAGATTGTAAAACAAAATGAAGTTTTGGTATAGCTTGCCTAGGAAAAAAGTTAGTATTTCATACGGAAATTTGCGAATTTCGCAAATAACGAATTTTAAAAATAGGTCTTTTTCGTCGGGTCAAGGAGTTGTTCAAATCGAACCAAACTCGGTATCGAGTATCCCATGGGTAACTAGATTGTAAAACAAAAAGAAGTTTTGGTATAGCTTGCCTAGGAAAAAAGTTAGTATCTCATACGGAAATTTGCTATTTTTTCCGAATAATTTTGAATAAGTATATTTGAAAATACGTCTTTTTCGTCGGGTCAAGGAGTTGTTCAAATGAAACCAAACTCGGTATCGAGTATCCCATGGGTAACTAGATTGTAAAACAAAAAGAAGTTTTGGTATAGCTTGCCTAGGAAAAAAGTTAGTATTTCATACGGAAATTTGCGAATTTCGCAAATAACGAATTTTAAAAATAGGTCTTTTTCGTCGGGTCAAGGAGTTGTTCAAATCGAACCAAACTCGGTATCGAGTATCCCATGGGTAACTAGATTGTAAAACAAAAAGAAGTTTTGGTATAGCTTGCCTAGGAAAAAAGTTAGTATTTCATACGGAAATTTGCGAGTTTCGCAAATAACGAATTTTAAAAATAGGTCTTTTTCGTCGGGTCAAGGAGTTGTCCAAATCTAACCAAACTCGGTATCGAGTATCCCATGGGTAACTAGATTCTAAAACAAAAAGAATTTTTGGTATAGCTTACCTAGGAAAAAAGTTAGTAGTTTATACGGAAATTTGCTGTTATTTCGAATAATTTTGCGATTATAATTTTAAAAATAGGTCTTTTTCGTCGGGTCAAGGAGTTGTCCAAATCTAACCAAACTCGGTATCGAGTATCCCATGGGTAACTAAATTGTAAAACAAAAAGAAATTTTGGTATAGCTTGCCTAGGAAAAAAGTTAGTATTTCATACGGAAATTTGCGAATTTCGCAAATAACGAATTTTAAAAATAGGTCTTTTTCGTCGGGTCAAGGAGTTGTCCAAATCTAACCAAACTCGGTATCGAGTATCCCATGGGTAAATAGATTGTAAAACAAAAAGAAGTTTTGGTATAGCTTGCCTAGGAAAAAAGTTAGTATTTCATACGGAAATTTGCGAATTTCGCAAATAACGAATTTTAAAAATAGGTCTTTTTCGTCGGGTCAAGGAGTTGTTCAAATCGAACCAAACTCGGTATCGAGTATCCCATGGGTAACTAGATTGTAAAACAAAAAGGAGTTTTGGTATAGCTTGCCTAGGAAAAAAGTTAGTATCTCATACGGAAATTTGCTATTTTTTCCGAATAATTTTGAATAAGTATATTTGAAAATACGTCTTTTTCGTCGGGTCAAGGAGTTGTTCAAATCAAACCAAACTCGGTATCGAGTATCCCATGGGTAACTAGATTGTAAAACAAAAAGAAGTTTTGGTATAGCTTGCCTAGGAAAAAAGTTAGTATTTCATACGGAAATTTGCGAATTTCGCAAATAACGAATTTTAAAAATAGGTCTTTTTCGTCGGGTCAAGGAGTTGTTCAAATCGAACCAAACTCGGTATTGAGTATCCCATGGGTAACTAGATTGTAAAACAAAAAGAAGTTTTGGTATAGCTTGCCTAGGAAAAAAGTTAGTATTTCATACGGAAATTTGCGAATTTCGCAAATAACGAATTTTAAAAATAGGTCTTTTTCGTCGGGTCAAGGAGTTGTTCAAATCGAACCAAACTCGGTATCGAGTATCCCATGGGTAACTAGATTGTAAAACAAAAAGACTTTTTGGTATAGCTTGCCTAGGAAAAAAGTTAGTAGTTCATACGGAAATTTGCTATTATTTCGAATAATTTTGCGATTATAATTTTAAAAATAGGTCTTTTTCGTCGGGTCAAGGAGTTGTCCAAATCTAACCAAACTCGGTATCGAGTATCCCATGGGTAACTAGATTCTAAAACAAAAAGAATTTTTGGTATAGCTTACCTAGGAAAAAAGTTAGTAGTTTATACGGAAATTTGCTGTTATTTCGAATAATTTTGCGATTATAATTTTAAAAATAGGTCTTTTTCGTCGGGTCAAGGAGTTGTCCAAATCTAACCAAACTCGGTATCGAGTATCCCATGGGTAACTAAATTGTAAAACAAAAAGAAATTTTGGTATAGCTTGCCTAGGAAAAAAGTTAGTATTTCATACGGAAATTTGCGAATTTCGCAAATAACGAATTTTAAAAATAGGTCTTTTTCGTCGGGTCAAGGAGTTGTTCAAATCGAACCAAACTCGGTATCGAGTATCCCATGGGTAACTAGATTGTAAAACAAAAAGAATTTTTACTATAGCTTGCGTAGAAAAAAAGTTAGTATTTCATACGGAAATTTGCGAGTTTCGCAAATAACGAATTTTAAAAATAGGTCTTTTTCGTCGGGTCAAGGAGTTGTCCAAATCTAACCAAACTCGGTATCGAGTATCCCATGGGTAACTAGATTCTAAAACAAAAAGAATTTTTGGTATAGCTTACCTAGGAAAAAAGTTAGTAGTTTATACGGAAATTTGCTGTTATTTCGAATAATTTTGCGATTATAATTTTAAAAATAGGTCTTTTTCGTCGGGTCAAGGAGTTGTCCAAATCTAACCAAACTCGGTATCGAGTATCCCATGGGTAACTAAATTGTAAAACAAAAAGAAATTTTGGTATAGCTTGCCTAGGAAAAAAGTTAGTATTTCATACGGAAATTTGCGAATTTCGCAAATAACGAATTTTAAAAATAGGTCTTTTTCGTCGGGTCAAGGAGTTGTTCAAATCGAACCAAACTCGGTATCGAGTATCCCATGGGTAACTAGATTGTAAAACAAAAAGAATTTTTACTATAGCTTGCGTAGAAAAAAAGTTAGTATTTCATACGGAAATTTGCGAGTTTCGCAAATAACGAATTTTAAAAATAGGTCTTTTTCGTCGGGTCAAGGAGTTGTCCAAATCTAACCAAACTCGGTATCGAGTATCCCATGGGTAACTAGATTCTAAAACAAAAAGAATTTTTGGTATAGCTTACCTAGGAAAAAAGTTAGTAGTTTATACGGAAATTTGCTGTTATTTCGAATAATTTTGCGATTATAATTTTAAAAATAGGTCTTTTTCGTCGGGTCAAGGAGTTGTCCAAATCTAACCAAACTCGGTATCGAGTATCCCATGGGTAACTAAATTGTAAAACAAAAAGAAATTTTGGTATAGCTTGCCTAGGAAAAAAGTTAGTATTTCATACGGAAATTTGCGAATTTCGCAAATAACGAATTTTAAAAATAGGTCTTTTTCGTCGGGTCAAGGAGTTGTTCAAATCGAACCAAACTCGGTATCGAGTATCCCATGGGTAACTAGATTGTAAAACAAAAAGAATTTTTACTATAGCTTGCGTAGAAAAAAAGTTAGTATTTCATACGGAAATTTGCGAGTTTCGCAAATAACGAATTTTAAAAATAGGTCTTTTTCGTCGGGTCAAGGAGTTGTCCAAATCTAACCAAACTCGGTATCGAGTATCCCATGGGTAACTAGATTCTAAAACAAAAAGAATTTTTGGTATAGCTTACCTAGGAAAAAAGTTAGTAGTTTATACGGAAATTTGCTGTTATTTCGAATAATTTTGCGATTATAATTTTAAAAATAGGTCTTTTTCGTCGGGTCAAGGAGTTGTCCAAATCTAACCAAACTCGGTATCGAGTATCCCATGGGTAACTAAATTGTAAAACAAAAAGAAATTTTGGTATAGCTTGCCTAGGAAAAAAGTTAGTATTTCATACGGAAATTTGCGAATTTCGCAAATAACGAATTTTAAAAATAGGTCTTTTTCGTCGGGTCAAGGAGTTGTCCAAATCTAACCAAACTCGGTATCGAGTATCCCATGGGTAAATAGATTGTAAAACAAAAAGAAGTTTTGGTATAGCTTGCCTAGGAAAAAAGTTAGTATTTCATACGGAAATTTGCGAATTTCGCAAATAACGAATTTTAAAAATAGGTCTTTTTCGTCGGGTCAAGGAGTTGTTCAAATCGAACCAAACTCGGTATCGAGTATCCCATGGGTAACTAGATTGTAAAACAAAAAGAAGTTTTGGTATAGCTTGCCTAGGAAAAAAGTTAGTATCTCATACGGAAATTTGCTATTTTTTCCGAATAATTTTGAATAAGTATATTTGAAAATACGTCTTTTTCGTCGGGTCAAGGAGTTGTTCAAATCAAACCAAACTCGGTATCGAGTATCCCATGGGTAACTAGATTGTAAAACAAAAAGAAGTTTTGGTATAGCTTGCCTAGGAAAAAAGTTAGTATTTCATACGGAAATTTGCGAATTTCGCAAATAACGAATTTTAAAAATAGGTCTTTTTCGTCGGGTCAAGGAGTTGTTCAAATCGAACCAAACTCGGTATCGAGTATCCCATGGGTAACTAGATTGTAAAACAAAAAGAAGTTTTGGTATAGCTTGCCTAGGAAAAAAGTTAGTATTTCATACGGAAATTTGCGAATTTCGCAAATAACGAATTTTAAAAATAGGTCTTTTTCGTCGGGTCAAGGAGTTGTTCAAATCGAACCAAACTCGGTATCGAGTATCCCATGGGTAACTAGATTGTAAAACAAAAAGAAGTTTTGGTTTAGCTTGCCTAGGAAAAAAGTTAGTATTTCATACGGAAATTTGCGAATTTCGCAAATAACGAATTTTAAAAATAGGTCTTTTTCGTCGGGTCAAGGAGTTGTTCAAATCGAACCAAACTCGGTATCGAGTATCCCATGGGTAACAAGATTGTAAAACAAAAAGAAGTTTTGGTAAAGCTTGCCTAGGAAAAAAGTTAGTATTTCATACGGAAATTTGCGAATTTCGCAAATAACGAATTTTAAAAATAGGTCTTTTTCGTCGGGTCAAGGAGTTGTTCAAATCGAACCAAACTCGGTATCGAGTATCCCATGGGTAACTAGATTGTAAAACAAAAAGAATTTTTGGCATAGCTTGCGTAGAAAAAAAGTTAGTTTTTCGTACGGAAATTTGCGATTAATTCGAATAATTAATTTTAAAAATAGGTCTTTTTCGTCGGGTCAATGAGTTGTTCAAATCGAACCAAACTCGGTATCAAGTATCCCATGGGTAACTAGATTGTAAAACAAAAAGAATTTTTGGTATAGCTTGCCTAGGAAAAAAGTTAGTAGTTCATACGGAAATTTGCTATTATTTCGAATAATTTTGCGATTATAATTTTAAAAATAGGTCTTTTTCGTCGGGTCAAGGAGTTGTTCAAATCGAAGCAAACTCGGTACCGAGTATCCCATGGGTAACTAGATTGTAAAACAAAAGGAATTTTTACTATAGCTTGCGTAGAAAAAAAGTTAGTATTTCATACGGAAATTTGCGAATTTCGCAAATAACGAATTTTAAGAATAGGTCTTTTTCATCGGGTCAAGGAGTTGTTCAAAGCAAACCAAACTCGGTATCAAGTATCCCATGGTTAACTAGATTGTAAAACAAAAAGAATTTTTGGTATAGCTTGCCTAGGAAAAAAGTTAGTTTTTCATACTGAAATTTGCGAATTTCGCAAATAACGAATTTTAAGAATAGGTCTTTTTCATCGGGTCAAGGAGTTGTTCAAAGCAAACCAAACTCGGTATCAAGTATCCCATGGGTAACTAGATTGTAAAACAAAAAGAATTTTTGGCATAGCTTGCGTAGAAAAAAAGTTAGTTTTTCGTACGGAAATTTGCGATTAATTCGAATAATTAATTTTAAAAATAGGTCTTTTTCGTCGGGTCAATGAGTTGTTCAAATCGAACCAAACTCGGTATCAAGTATCCCATGGGTAACTAGATTGTAAAACAAAAAGAATTTTTGGTATAGCTTGCCTAGGAAAAAAGTTAGTAGTTCATACGGAAATTTGCTATTATTTCGAATAATTTTGCGATTATAATTTTAAAAATAGGTCTTTTTCGTCGGGTCAAGGAGTTGTTCAAATCGAAGCAAACTCGGTACCGAGTATCCCATGGGTAACTAGATCGTAAAACAAAAGGAATTTTTACTATAGCTTGCGTAGAAAAAAGTTAGTATTTCATACGGAAATTTGCGAATTTCGCAAATAACGAATTTTAAAAATAGGTCTTTTTCGTCGGGTCAAGGAGTTGTTCAAATCGAACCAAACTCGGTATCGAGTATCCCATGGGTAACTAGATTGTAAAACAAAAAGAAGTTTTGGTATAGCTTGCCTAGGAAAAAAGTTAGTATTTCATACGGAAATTTGCGAATTTCGCAAATAACGAATTTTAAAAATAGGTCTTTTTCGTCGGGTCAAGGAGTTGTTCAAATCGAACCAAACTCGGTATCGAGTATCCCATGGGTAACAAGATTGTAAAACAAAAAGAAGTTTTGGTAAAGCTTGCCTAGGAAAAAAGTTAGTATTTCATACGGAAATTTGCGAATTTCGCAAATAACGAATTTTAAAAATAGGTCTTTTTCGTCGGGTCAAGGAGTTGTTCAAATCGAACCAAACTCGGTATCGAGTATCCCATGGGTAACTAGATTGTAAAACAAAAAGAATTTTTGGCATAGCTTGCGTAGAAAAAAAGTTAGTTTTTCGTACGGAAATTTGCGATTAATTCGAATAATTAATTTTAAAAATAGGTCTTTTTCGTCGGGTCAATGAGTTGTTCAAATCGAACCAAACTCGGTATCAAGTATCCCATGGGTAACTAGATTGTAAAACAAAAAGAATTTTTGGTATAGCTTGCCTAGGAAAAAAGTTAGTAGTTCATACGGAAATTTGCTATTATTTCGAATAATTTTGCGATTATAATTTTAAAAATAGGTCTTTTTCGTCGGGTCAAGGAGTTGTTCAAATCGAAGCAAACTCGGTACCGAGTATCCCATGGGTAACTAGATTGTAAAACAAAAGGAATTTTTACTATAGCTTGCGTAGAAAAAAAGTTAGTATTTCATACGGAAATTTGCGAATTTCGCAAATAACGAATTTTAAGAATAGGTCTTTTTCATCGGGTCAAGGAGTTGTTCAAAGCAAACCAAACTCGGTATCAAGTATCCCATGGTTAACTAGATTGTAAAACAAAAAGAATTTTTGGTATAGCTTGCCTAGGAAAAAAGTTAGTTTTTCATACTGAAATTTGCGAATTTCGCAAATAACGAATTTTAAGAATAGGTCTTTTTCATCGGGTCAAGTTGTTCAAAGCAAACCAAATTGTTATCCCAGACTACCAGTAGTATGTAGGTTGTAATGCAAAAAGAATGGTTTGCCTAACTGCCCCACAAAAAAAGTGGATATCTCACACGGAAATTTCGACTTTTTCGCTTACTTTATTTTTAAAAATAGTTAAATTTTATCGGGTCAAGGAGTTGTCCAAATCTAACCAAACTCGATATCGAGTATCCCATGGGCAACTAGATGCTAAAACAAAAAGAATTTTTGCTAAAGCTTGCGTAGAAAAAAAGTTAGTTTTTCGTACGGAAATTTTGATTAATTCGAATAATTAATTTTAAATAATTTTTTAAAAGTAGGTCTTTTTGATTAGGTCATAGAGTTGTTCAAAGTGAACCAAACTTGGTATGGAGTATCACCAGTGCAATGAGAGTGTAAAGTAAAAAGAGTTTTTGGTATAGCTTGCCTAGGAAAAGATTTAGTTTTTCATACGGAAATTTGCGATTATTTCAAATAAGTAATTTAAAAAATAGGTCTTTCGAATTAAGTCTTAGAGTTGTCCAAATCAAACCAATTTGATATCTCAGACTACCAGTAGTATGTAGATTGTAGTGCAAAAAGAATGGTTTGCCTTTTTGCCCTACAAAAAAGTAGATATTTCACACGGAATTTTCGGCTTTTTCGCTTATTATATTAAAAATAGGGTTAGTTTTTCAGCTTTGACAATGGAACAAACAGGTCTCGTTTTGAATGAAACTGGCCTTATTTATGAAAGGCGTCGCTCGTCTTCTGTTCCAAATGTTCCTACTTCCACGGTTACTCTCCGCAGCTTGCTCTCTGAGATGAATGCGCTTAAGGAAAAGATCAGACAACTCGAAGAAAGAGTACAAACTTTAGAGAGAGCTAATTCGGAAGTTGTTGATCTAACCGGAGACGTGAGTTTTGATTCGACGGTGTCCGTTCATTCAAGTGACATGAGCGAAGAAATTCCAAATGGCATTTGAAGCGACCATAGACATTGATAGACTGAGGTTTAGTTTGAATGGCAATTGTTAATCGGTCTCATGCTAGCAGAAACTTGTGTTTTTATGTTGCTACGTTTAGGTGCAGTTTATTGATACATACTTTCACATTCAAAAAGTTTTGTTAATGCTATATGTGTTCTTATCTGGCCCTCTAATCTTGATATCAGTTCGGCTGTAGTAGTTTAAAAGGTTCTCAATAATTCTCTTATTTTCAGGTACAAGATGCCTTTCAAAATTGAATTTGTTTTTCTTACTGAAGCGTGCCAGGTCTTGAAGTTATCATTATTTGACCCTCGATGGCGGAAGGAATTTCAAGTGAGCCAGAGAATGCAGTTGGAAATAGATGAAAAAGTAACCCTGAAGATTGATAATGTGGACACAGAATGCGTCCTTTTGAAGCATGGAACACCAGCTGCAATGGCGGTTGAATACGAGTCGTTGAGAGAGCTCTATTCGTCATTTTCCGATCAGTGTGAGAGAGACGTGATTGCAACGCCAAAGAGGGGTGCGAAGTGGACACACAATGCAACTGGAACTCCGACTCCAAACAACATGTCTCAAACGCCGGAGAATTTGGTTAGAATAATGTTTCTACTGGTTTAGAGTAGTCAGATTATGTATGATGGGTTGCTGAGAGTAGTAAAGGCGGAGAAAACCTAATTGATTAAATGCATTTTTGCTCTGAGAGCTTGCAAAACTTTTTGTCCATAGGTTTTTTAAACTTATAGTGTAACTTTAATAGAAGCTTTCAATGCATTAATTGGTTGTTTAGAAATGTAGTAACCATGCCAAAATTGAAGCAATTCTGAAGGAGGACAAACAATTGATCCCTGATTTGATACAGAGTAACCAGAAGGCTGTCGCTGATTGCAACAAGAAATTGGAGCAACAGCTGCAGAGTTTGAAAGCGATTGTGAGTATTTTCGAATCTTTAAAATAATCTTGTTATAAACTCGATTTAGGAATGTTCATTATAGATTGTAGTCACTTAACTCTCAAGACCTATCGATAGAGTATGTTACTTGATTGAGAATAGTTGAGGTTGTCAATTTTTTTAGATAGACGTGCATAGAGAAAAGATTCAGGATGACGCAAGGGATGATCAGACAGAAGACCTTCCGAGCTTTTACAACGACATTGATCTGGAGAGTTTACCAAAGGCTGACAGACCTGAGCAGTATGGTAAAATCTTGCGAGTGGCACTGTGGGGTGAAAAGGGCCTGCAGAGAGAAATTATTTCACCCACGCGAGACAGTGAAGAGAGAAAGCCTACCTCGCCAAAGAGAACAAAAATTTTCAAAGGTTGAGTTTGTCTTAAAATCTTGACTTAAAAGAGATAATAATGGGGCGGATCTTATTGAAAAAATTGATGGAACAATGAACTGTTAAGATTAACAATTTTTTGCTTTTAATATGTAGTGTAATATGTATTACAAACCTCACTTGAAATTTTTTAGGCCTGGTGAAGAAAAACTTTCCCGCTCGTATTTGGCCAGACGCATACTCAGAAGCTCGGACATCAGCAAACCGATCAGGCATGGACTCCTTGAGGTATAGAAAGAGGAAGAGCGATCCTTTTTGGTGCGATCAACAGAAAAAGAAGGCAGCTAAGAAGTTAAAGAAAAATCAAGTCGCGTCTGACAAAGTATCGCCGAATACTGAAGACACCAACAGGGAGAGTCAGGATGAGGAAGATAGTGATAACCATGAAGGTTCTGCAACTGCGATGAATGAGTAACGAGCTTGTTTGGAAGATTTGTTGGAAAGATTTTAGATTTAGAGTACTGATTTTCCTTTGAAAGGTGCTTTTTGCAGTGACAGTTGTTTTCTGAGAATGATTTGTTTTGTCAAGATTTGTTTAACTCAGTTTTCTTTACAAGGTGCTCTTTTTCCAATTTGTTTCAATTAATTACAATTACAATGACTCGTTTTCAGACTCACAATTACAAAGTCTCGATTTTCAGTACTTAGTTTTCATGAAAAGGTTGGAGAATTGTTAGAGCTTGTTATTATTTCAAGAAGCTTATTTTCAGTCTCGTAATTTAGCTGAGTTTTTTCAGATTGTTGAAAATGAAAAGAACTCGTCATGATCAAGCGAAAAAAAAGCTTCAATACGGATTCTGAAGCTGAAAGGGAAAACGCGGTCAAAGCTCACCTCGTGTCGAGTAATATGGCCTGGTTGTTTGTTGACAAGGAACTCATGCTTTTGAGTTTAAGTAGTACAAAGTGGCCCTCAAAACTCAAGGCATCTCAAAAGCTAAGCATGATTGAGGGAGAGTGCTACGATCTGAAGATAAAGGATAACGAGTACCCCTGTCGCTTGCTCACAAAAGGTCCTGCGAAGAAAGTGGAACAGGAGATGGCACATTACAAGGCGGAGCTTGAAGAAGGAAAACGGCCATCGGACTTGAGAAAGAAAGTGCTCACATCATCGAAAGCTCCAATGGTTGAAGTTGACTTCCTGAGTTCTTCTCGTCCTCCAATAATGACGAGCGCGGAGTTAAGTCTCGGAAAAGACAGTGGACAGACTTCAAAGAAATCGAAGTCGAGTGCCAGTCAGCAACCAGCTGTCGTACAAAGCAACACTTGTGACCAGGTATATTTTTCAATGGAGAAAAACAAACGTTTTTGGCCAAAAAATACTTAACATTTTGCATGGTGTACTGGCTATCTATCCTAGTTCAATTAGGGAATTGTCCGATCTGATGACTTTTTGCCTGTAGGAACAAGAAGTAGTTGCTTTGTCTCAACCCTGCCCATCTGCCGCTCTCCCTGGTAACAGTGCAGGCAGTGTTGCAGAAGACAATTACTGTGGACCAGATTGTCCGCTCCTCGCAGAATTTCTAGATCAGCATGCTCTAGAAATGAATGAGCTGAGAAAGGCCTTCGAAGAGCAGAAAAAGAGATGAGACGAGACGAACAAATCTGTGCTCCCGAATTGAGCAGAAAGTAAGTTTGGTCTATGCAAGTTTCTCCATGCGAAGGATTGTTTTATTTCACTTCACCCTATCTAGTAGATTTATCGTGATTTGACAATAGACCTTGCATTAACCTAGGTAACATCATTTTTGTTCAGACTATCGGGTTGAAAGAACTGCGTTTGTTGGACGTCCACGGTTTCCGGAGTGTGGACGAACATCCTTCGCGAGCCAGAGGCACTGAAGTAGTTCTGCATGAGGACGAGGATTTAATGTCCATTTACGCGGGAACCGATGTTGGGAAACTTGCCAGAGCACTGTTCGATAAGTTATTTGAGGAAAGCGATCGTGGTAACTTCATCCTTGCACCCAGACGAAAAGAAGCTGACGGCCGAACAGAAGCTCCGGAAAACCTTCTTGAAAAATTTCACAGTAAGATTTTTTGTAATTAATTAGTTCTTGTAGACAACTTGTTAAGATTTCCCCTTAACGTTTATTATAAGTCGCTAATTTTTGAAATTGAAAAAAGCCACGTAACTATTTGAAAAGTTTTGAAAAAGCATGATTAATAAAGTTCATTCAGCAGTTTTTTTCGTTCAGAAGTGGTGAGGCAGAAGTATCCTGACACCCCAAAGCTAGCGTGTGAAGAAGCAAGGAAGGCTGCGAACCAGTACGGCAAAGACTGTCGCAAAAAGAATGCCAGCGCAAACAACTAAACATTTTATTTTGATTCATTGATTAATTGCAGAAATTCCAGATTTAACTTAGAAAATTACCCTTCGAGTTCATTCGTTCTGTTTCGATAAGATAAACTGATTAATTCTCGCTCGGTCTCAGTCTTTATTTACGTTTTTTTATACAACTTTGTACGTTAATTTATAGCTTATGCAGTAATTTTAAAATTGATTTTGAGATTTGCGAACTTTGTTTCATTGCATAATTGCAGACTAAGAAATTTACCCTTGCAGTTCATTTTTCTCCAAGTTCATTTAGCTCGTCTTCACCTTTCCTAAAGAGTTTTACGCTGACAAGATTAAATTAGACTTGGTGAGGCACTTTATGTGAGGCAATGTTCGATTAATGAGAGGTTTTTTTATCTGACTCAATTTTGAGCTTAAGTTTTTTTAAAAGCAACTCGTTTTCAAATCTTGTCCAAGCTTTTCCAGTGTGATGATAAGTTGCGAAGAGTTAGTGATTGCGGATGGTCAAGTTGTTCGTCAGCTGCTTAAAGACTTCAATGTATCTCCCGAGTCAATGCTGCCTTTGAATAGTTTCGATGAGTTTGAAAAGCGTCTTCAGTATGACAAAAATCTTGCGAAAACCTATGGTAATTTGAAAGAACTTTATCAGCAGTCTGTTGCAGCCGGTTTCAAGATCCTACCAGACAATTTTGGTGGCTTCGGGTTATTTAATCACACAGGGAGAGTTCTCAAGCCATCGATCGAACCCCTTAGACCTTTTCCTGTGGGTGTGGTCAAAAACGTCCCTTGCGAGCTTCAAGATGAAATGTCAGATCTCTCGGTTATGCGTGGTGAGTTGGATACCGATGAGTTGGTTTTGCTTGGCCCAATTCGTTTCGCCAATCACTCATGCTCGCCTAATACTCAATTCTTCCTCGGTTACACCAGCCCCTTGCTTCAGCATAATAAATGCGTTTTTCTTAAAGTAATTAGCTCGATACAGCCCTTTGAAGAAATCACTGTAAGTTATGGTTCAAACTACTTCAAAGACGGTCGACTGAAGTGTAGATGTCCACATAAAGATAAACATATTGTTTCCCCGGGAAATCCTCAGGAGTCTTTTACGCCCCCAGTTGCAAGCCCTTCTCCGAAATGCACCGAGTTACCGGCTACACCAATTGATTTGTTCCAAAGTTCAACTCAAAACGAAAGTTTCCAGACACAATATTCAGCAAGTCAATCCAGTGCCGGAACACCTAACCTGCTGGAAGTGGAGAGAAAAAGAGGAATTTTAACTCAGAGAAAAAGGAAAGTGAAAAGACGATTAGTCGATACAGCGAGTCGACAAATACGGACATTTATCCATCAGGTAGATTCCAGTCAGTCCTCAGAGTTGGAAAGTGTGCTTGACGAAAATGAGATGAATACCACAGATCATGCAACTCCAGATAGCATTGAAAATGAGCCTGAAGATGCTTCTTGTGAAGATGCATCTTCAGTTTCTAAATCGGAGTCCGACGAAGACTCAAGCAAAGAATCTGAAACCGAGGAAGACCAGTTTGTGTTCTCGCAAGACCCCTTGAGTTGTAACACGAATGTTACTGCTCATAACGCATCAATGGGATTGTATGGAATTGCTGCGCGACATTGTTTGCCTGACAAAGCCTTATTTGACCTCCTGACATGGCATAAAATTGTTCACCCGCGAGACATTTTACCAGCCCCAAATTACATTAAAAATGAAACGAACAAATTAACAGAGCGATACATTGCAGGGACAACTAACGGCACGGGAGAAGTAATTTTCTTGAGTTTTGCTGATAAACTTCAAGAAAATGTTGAAAAATACATAACAGAAATTTTAGCTTACGCTAATCCTGATACGAAAACAGATCTAAAGCTCACAGCCCTTTTTGATGGAAATGCGCTTAATGTAAAACTTATCCTCAATACGGATGGAGTTAGGGTGCAAGAGTCTAGTGATTGCTCAGCCTATCCTGTTTGGGTAGCTCTGGCTGACTTGCCACCGAAATTGCGTTCTTCCTTTGATAACATCCATCTATGTTCGTTGTGGTATGGCAAAGGAAGTATAGATTGGGATTCCATATTTAAGCACTATCTGTCTGAAGTATCAAAAGACAGGAAAATTAAAGTGAATGGGGTTGACTACGAGCTGAAATTTCAAACTGTTTTTGTAATACTAGATCTTGTGTGCAAGCACGATGTCCTGCAAATGAAAAAATTTAATGGATATTATGGATGCGGCTTGTGTACCATGCGAGGTGTTCAAAGATATCCAGGCGGTCGATTGTATCCAAATAATCAATCGTTCACAATGCGTGATCCTGGGATGCACGAGTACCTAGTAAGGCAGTTTGAGAGTGGGAGTGTTGAAGAAAGAAAAGCTAGAAAGGAGAAGGACCCAGAGATTGATACAGTCGGAGTTAAGGGGCGATCATATTTATTTAAAGTTATTCCTAATCTTCCATTAACCTGTCCCGTTGACACAATGCACCAGTGTCTTAAAGGAGTTGCAAATGACATTATCAACTTTTTTGCTGAGCAACTGAGCAACGATGAGGTACAGAAAATTGATGACGCAACAAAACAAGTTATTTTGCCCACCGAATTCAAGCGATCAGTCAGGTCATTGCGATCCCGTGAGCACTTCAAAGCCAACGAACTCAAAACTTTTTTGCTGTATTTTGCCCCAATAGTGTTCCAAAATTTTCCAGAAAACTCTTTGGCGCATGAATCCAATTTACAAAATCTCAAATACTTAATCTTCGCACTCCGCTCTATGTACGAAAGTGTTGACGAGGCCAAGCTTTGTGGTTACCTGTTAGAAGCTTTCTGCTACAACATGTCCATCCGCTATCCTTTAAAGAAATTCGACTCAATTAATTTCCATCTGCTCCGACATCTAGCATGGCAGTGCAAATTCTTCGGGCCCTTGTGGACTACGTCTGCAACTATGTTTGAAAGTGCCAATAATCACCTCATAAAGACTTTAACTGGCACTGTTAATACCTGCAGCCTTATAGTAAAGCGATATATTCGCAATAGACAGTTCGATAGCATGGAGGTGAAGAACGATAATCTTACCGGATTCCTTGAAGCTTTGAGGGGTAAATCAAGCGGCTTTAAAGACGATTTCTCAATGAAGCGAAATAATGTGCTCTCAAATTTTCAAAAGCAATTTCCCGAGGCTCGTTTGTTTTGCAGACACCGAGGAAAATTCTACCTGGACAGCCAATTGTATACAAGATCTGAGGCAAACAGTTTTGTTTCACTTTCTGAGGAGAACGAAATTTTTGTCGGCCAGATTTTGTTGTTCCTTGAGAAAGAGTCGGTGATTTTGTGTGCTGTTCAGCTCTACAACATTATTGACAAGCTTGCGTTAGATCTGTCGTCAACTGAGTTTCACGGACAAGACAACAAACTTAAGCCTCTTGGCTATCGTGTAGAAAAGTCGACCGAAGTTCGAGTTTTCAAGTGCTGTTCAATAAACAACAAACTTATTCTCTTCCCTTTTCTCAACAACCTTTACTTTATTAATGTGCTCACCCATTTCGAGCACGATTAAGGTTGAATTAGACTTGAAGCAATCCAGACTTCTTTATAGTTTTCCTAAAACTCTGTAATTTTCCTAAAATTCTCTTTCAGTATTTTTCGTAAAACTCTGCTAGAGCGAATTGTTTAATTTCTTTATAGATTGAATCGATGTTAATGGTTTAGTTGCCATTTAGTGCAAAAGTATTCCTCCGTTATGTCAGATTGATATTGAATTAGACGTTAGTGAATCTAGACTTCGATCATTATTTTGTTAAAACTTAGACTTTAAAAGTTTTTAATGGTTCAAGGAACTGTTCAAAGTGAACCAAATGGATATCCCAGACTACCAGTAGTATGTAGGTTGTAATGCAAAAAGAATGGTTTGCCTAACTGCCCCACAAAAAAAAAGTGGATATCTCACACGGAAATTTCGACTTTTTCGCTTACTTTATTTTTAAAAATAGTTAAATTTTATCGGGTCAAGGAGTTGTCCAAATCTAACCAAACTCTGTATCGAGTATCCCATGGGCAACTAGATGCTAAAACAAAAAGAATTTTTGCTAAAGCTTGCGTAGAAAAAAAGTTAGTTTTTCATACGGAAATTTGCGAATTTCGCAAATAACGAATTTTAAAAATAGGTCTTTTTCTTCGGGTCAAGGAGTTGTCCAAATCTAACCAAACTCGGTATCGAGTATCCCATGGGTAACTAGATTGTAAAACAAAAAGAATTTTTACTATAGCTTGTGTAGAAAAAAAGTTAGTATTTCATACGGAAATTTGCGAATTTCGCAAATAACGAATTTTAAAAATAGGTCTTTTTCGTCGGGTCAAGGAGTTGTCCAAATCTAACCAAACTCGGTATCGAGTATCCCATGGGTAACTAGATTGTAAAACAAATAGAATTTTTGGTATAGCTTGCCTAGGAAAAAAGTTATTAGTTCATACGGAAATTTGCTATTCGAATAATTTTGCGATTATAATTTTAAAAATAGGTCTTTTTCGTCGGGTCAAGGAGTTGTCCAAATCTAACCAAACTCGGTATCGAGTATCCCATGGGTAACTAGATTGTAAAACAAATAGAATTTTTGGTATAGCTTTCCTAGGAAAAAAGTTAGTAGTTCATACGGAAATTTGCTATTTCGAATAATTTTGCGATTATAATTTTAAAAATAGGTCTTTTTCGTCGGGTCAAGGAGTTGTCCAAATCTAACTAAACTTGATATCGAGTATCCCATGGGTAAATAGATTGAAAAACAAAAAGAGTTTTTACTATAGCTTGCGTAGAAAAAAAGTTAGTATTTCATACGGAAATTTGCGAATTTCGCAAATAACGAATTTTAAAAATAGGTCTTTTTCGTCGGGTCAAGGAGTCGTCCAAATCTAACCAAACTCGGTATCGAGTATCCCATGGGTAACTAGATTGTAAAACAAAAGGAATTTTTACTATAGCTTGCGTAGAAAAAAGTTAGTATTTCATACGGAAATTTGCGAATTTCGCAAATAACGAATTTTAAAAATAGGTCTTTTTCGTCGGGTCAAGGAGTTGTCCAAATCTAACCAAACTCGGTATCAAGTATCCCATGGGTAACTAGATTGTAAAACAAAAAGAATTTTTACTATAGCTTGCGTAGAAAAAAAGTTAGTATTTCATACGGAAATTTGCGAATTTCGCAAATAACGAATTTTAAAAATAGGTCTTTTTCGTCGGGTCAAGGAGTTGTCCAAACCTAACCAAACTCGGTATCGAGTATCCCATGGGTAACTAGATTGTAAAACAAAAAGAATTTTTGGCATAGCTTGCCTAGGAAAAAAGTTAGTAGTTCATACGGAAATTTGCTATTATTTCGAATAATTTTGCAATTATAATTTTAAAAATAGGTCTTTTTCGTGGGGTCAAGGAGTTGTCCAAATCTAACCAAACTTGGTATCGAGTATCCCATGGGTAAATAGATTGTAAAACAAAAAGAATTTTTGGCATAGCTTGCCTAGGAAAAAAGTTAGTTTTTCGTACGTTAATTTCCGATTAATTCGAATAATTAATTTTAAAAATAGGTCTTTCGTCGGGTCAAGGAGTTGTCCAAATCTAACCAAACTCGGTATCGAGTATCCCATGGGTAACTAGATCGTAAAACAAAAGGAATTTTTACTATAGCTTGCGTAGAAAAAAAGTTAGTATTTCATACGGAAATTTGCGAATTTCGCAAATAACGAATTTTGAAAATAGGTCATTTTCGTCGGGTCAAGGAGTTGTCCAAATCTAACCAAACTCGGTATCAAGTATCCCATGGGTAACTAGATTGTAAAACAAAAAGAATTTTTACTATAGCTTGCGTAGAAAAAAAGTTAGTATTTCATACGGAAATTTGCAAATTTCGCAAATAACGAATTTTAAAAATAGGTCTTTTTCGTCGGGTCAAGGAGTTGTCCAAACCTAACCAAACTCGGTATCGAGTATCCCATGGGTAACTAGATTGTAAAACAAAAAGAATTTTTGGCATAGCTTGCCTAGGAAAAAAGTTAGTTTTTCGTACGTTAATTTCCGATTAATTCGAATAATTAATTTTAAAAATAGGTCTTTTTCGTCGGGTCAAGGAGTTGTCCAAATCTAACCAAACTCGGTATCGAGTATCCCATGGGTAACTAGATTGTAAAACAAAAGGAATTTTTACTATAGCTTGCGTAGAAAAAAAGTTAGTATTTCATACGGAAATTTGCGAATTTCGCAAATAACGAATTTTAAAAATAGGTCTTTTTCGTCGGGTCAAGGAGTTGTCCAAATCTAACCAAACTCGGTATCAAGTATCCCATAGGTAACTAGATTGTAAAACAAAAAGAATTTTTACTATAGCTTGCGTAGAAAAAAAGTTAGTATTTCATACGGAAATTTGCGAATTTCGCAAATAACGAATTTTAAAAATAGGTCTTTTTCGTCGGGTCAAGGAGTTGTCCAAACCTAACCAAACTCGGTATCGAGTATCCCATGGGTAACTAGATTGTAAAACAAAAAGAATTTTTGGCATAGCTTGCCTAGGAAAAAAGTTAGTTTTTCGTACGTTAATTTCCGATTAATTCGAATAATTAATTTTAAAAATAGGTCTTTTTCGTCGGGTCAAGGAGTTGTCCAAATCTAACCAAACTCGGTATCGAGTATCCCATGGGTAACTAGATTGTAAAACAAAAAGAATTTTTGCTATTGTTTGCCTAGGAAAAAAGTCTATTTCAGTCTTACTATTATTCTAAGGTGAGGGCCTCGGGCCCGCATGAGGTGCACCCCCCTGCCCCGTTGAGACGCCGGTTAGTCGGTTTCCCCCCGCTGGGATTTTTTTTGTGCACCTCATGTTGGGGACGTAGTTGGCGTGCGGTCGATTTTTGGTTTCTCTTCGGTCTGGTTCAAAATCTTCGGTCGGATTGTAAACTTGCGAATTTCGCGAATGACGAATTTTAAAAATAGGTCCTTTCATCGGGTCAAGGAGTTGTCCAAATCAAACCAATCCCGGTATGGAGTATCCCATATGTACCTAGAGCCTAAAACAAAAAGAATTTTTACTATAGCTTGCGTAGAAAAAAAGTTAGTATTTCATACGGAAATTTGCGAATTTCGCAAATAACGAATTTTAAAAATAGGTCTTTTTCGTCGGGTCAAGGAGTTGTCCAAATCTAACCAAACTCGGTATCGAGTATTCCATGGGTAACTAGATTGTAAAACAAAAAGAATTTTTGGTATAGCTTGCCTAGGAAAAAAGTTAGTAGTTCATACGGAAATTTGCTATTATTTCGAATAATTTTGCGATTATAATTTTAAAAATAGGTCTTTTTCGTCGGGTCAAGGAGTTGTCCAAATCTAACCAAACTTGGTATCGAGTATCCCATGGGTAATTAGATTGTAAAACAAAAAGAATTTTTGGTATAGCTTGCCTAGGAAAAAAGTTAGTATTTCATACGGAAATTTGCGAATTTCGCAAATAACGAATTTTAAAAATAGGTCTTTTTCATTGGGTCAAGGAGTTGTTGAAAGCGAACCAAATTGTTATCCCAGACTACCAGTAGTATGTAGGTTGTAGTGCAAAAAGAATGGTTTACCTAACTGCCCTACAAAAAAAGTAGATATCTCACACGGAAATTTCGACGTTTTCGCTTATTAAATTTTAGAAATTAGTTAAATTTGGTCGGATCTTAGAGTTGTTGAAAGCGAACCAAATTAATATTCCAGACTACCAGTAGTATGTAGGTTGTAGTGCAAAAAGAATGGTTCGCCTAACTGCCCTACAAAAAAAGTAGATATCTCACACGGAAATTTCGACGTTTTCGCTGACTTTATTTTAAAAAATAGTTAAATTTTATCGGGTCAAGGAGTTGTCCAAATTTAACCAAACTCGGTATTGAGTATCCCATGGGTAACTAGATTGTAAAACAAAAAGAATTTTTGGTATAGCTTGCCTAGGAAAAAAGTTAGTATTTCATACGGAAATTTCCGATTAATTCGAATAATTAATTTTAAATAATTTTTAAAAATAGGTCTTTTTCATTGGGTCAAGGACTTGTTGAAAGTGAACCAAATTGTTATCCCAGACTACCAGTAGTATGTAGGTTGTAGTGCAAAAAGAATGGTTTGCCTAACTGCCCTACAAAAAAAGTAGATATCTCACACGGAAATTTCGACGTTTTCGCTTATTAAATTTTAGAAAATAGTTAAATTTTGTCGGATCTTAGAGTTGTTGAAAGCGAACCAAATTAATATTCCAGACTACCAGTAGTATGTAGGTTGTAGTGCAAAAAGAATGGTTCGCCTAACTGCCCTACAAAAAAAGTAGATATCTCACACGGAAATTTCGACGTTTTCGCTGACTTTATTTTAAAAAATAGTTAAATTTTATCGGGTCAAGGAGTTGTCCAAATCTAACCAAACTCGATATTGAGTATCCCATGGGTAACTAGATTGTAAAACAAAAAGAATTTTTGGTATAGCTTGCCTAGGAAAAAAGTTAGTATTTCATACGGAAATTTGCGAATTTCGCAAATAACGAATTTTAAAAATAGGTCTTTTTCATTGGGTCAAGGAGTTGTTGAAAGCGAACCAAATTGTTATCCCAGACTACCAGTAGTATGTAGGTTGTAGTGCAAAAAGAATGGTTTACCTAACTGCCCTACAAAAAAAGTAGATATCTCACACGGAAATTTCGACGTTTTCGCTTATTAAATTTTAGAAAATAGTTAAATTTTGTCGGATCTTAGAGTTGTTGAAAGCGAACCAAATTAATATTCCAGACTACCAGTAGTATGTAGGTTGTAGTGCAAAAAGAATGGTTCGCCTAACTGCCCTACAAAAAAAGTAGATATCTCACACGGAAATTTCGACGTTTTCGCTGACTTTATTTTAAAAAATAGTTAAATTTTATCGGGTCAAGGAGTTGTCCAAATCTAACCAAACTCGATATTGAGTATCCCATGGGTAACTAGATTGTAAAACAAAAAGAATTTTTGGTATAGCTTTCCTAGGAAAAAAGTTAGTATTTCATACGGAAATTTGCGAATTTCGCAAATAACGAATTTTAAAAATAGGTCTTTTTCATTGGGTCAAGGAGTTGTTGAAAGCGAACCAAATTGTTATCCCAGACTACCAGTAGTATGTAGGTTGTAGTGCAAAAAGAATGGTTTACCTAACTGCCCTACAAAAAAAGTAGATATCTCACACGGAAATTTCGACGTTTTCGCTTATTAAATTTTAGAAATTAGTTAAATTTGGTCGGATCTTAGAGTTGTTGAAAGCGAACCAAATTAATATTCCAGACTACCAGTAGTATGTAGGTTGTAGTGCAAAAAGAATGGTTCGCCTAACTGCCCTACAAAAAAAGTAGATATCTCACACGGAAATTTCGACGTTTTCGCTGACTTTATTTTAAAAAATAGTTAAATTTTATCGGGTCAAGGAGTTGTCCAAATTTAACCAAACTCGGTATTGAGTATCCCATGGGTAACTAGATTGTAAAACAAAAAGAATTTTTGGTATAGCTTGCCTAGGAAAAAAGTTAGTATTTCATACGGAAATTTCCGATTAATTCGAATAATTAATTTTAAATAATTTTTAAAAATAGGTCTTTTTCATTGGGTCAAGGACTTGTTGAAAGTGAACCAAATTGTTATCCCAGACTACCAGTAGTATGTAGGTTGTAGTGCAAAAAGAATGGTTTGCCTAACTGCCCTACAAAAAAAGTAGATATCTCACACGGAAATTTCGACGTTTTCGCTTATTAAATTTTAGAAAATAGTTAAATTTTGTCGGATCTTAGAGTTGTTGAAAGCGAACCAAATTAATATTCCAGACTACCAGTAGTATGTAGGTTGTAGTGCAAAAAGAATGGTTCGCCTAACTGCCCTACAAAAAAAGTAGATATCTCACACGGAAATTTCGACGTTTTCGCTGACTTTATTTTAAAAAATAGTTAAATTTTATCGGGTCAAGGAGTTGTCCAAATCTAACCAAACTCGATATTGAGTATCCCATGGGTAACTAGATTGTAAAACAAAAAGAATTTTTGGTATAGCTTGCCTAGGAAAAAAGTTAGTATTTCATACGGAAATTTGCGAATTTCGCAAATAACGAATTTTAAAAATAGGTCTTTTTCGTCGGGTCAAGGAGTTGTCCAAATCTAACCAAACTCGGCATCGAGTATCCCATGGGTAATTAGATGGTAAAACAAAAAGAATTTTTGGTATAGCTTGCCTAGGAAAAAAGTTAGTATTTCATACGGAAATTTCCGATTAATTCGAATAATTAATTTTAAATAATTTTTAAAAATAGGTCTTTTTCATTGGGTCAAGGACTTGTTGAAAGTGAACCAAATTGTTATCCCAGACTACCAGTAGTATGTAGGTTGTAGTGCAAAAAGAATGGTTTGCCTAACTGCCCTACAAAAAAAGTAGATATCTCACACGGAAATTTCGACGTTTTCGCTTATTAAATTTTAGAAAATAGTTAAATTTTGTCGGATCTTAGAGTTGTTGAAAGCGAACCAAATTAATATTCCAGACTACCAGTAGTATGTAGGTTGTAGTGCAAAAAGAATGGTTCGCCTAACTGCCCTACAAAAAAAGTAGATATCTCACACGGAAATTTCGACGTTTTCGCTGACTTTATTTTAAAAAATAGTTAAATTTTATCGGGTCAAGGAGTTGTCCAAATCTAACCAAACTCGATATTGAGTATCCCATGGGTAACTAGATTGTAAAACAAAAAGAATTTTTGGTATAGCTTGCCTAGGAAAAAAGTTAGTATTTCATACGGAAATTTGCGAATTTCGCAAATAACGAATTTTAAAAATAGGTCTTTTTCGTCGGGTCAAGGAGTTGTCCAAATCTAACCAAACTCGGTATCGAGTATCCCATGGGTAATTAGATGGTAAAACAAAAAGAATTTTTGGTATAGCTTGCCTAGGAAAAAAGTTAGTATTTCATACGGAAATTTGCGAATTTCGCAAATAACGAATTTTAAAAATAGGTCTTTTTCATTGGGTCAAGGAGTTGTTCAAAGCGAACCAAACTCGGTATCGAGTATCCCATGGGTAACTAGATTGTAAAACAAAAAGAAGTTTTGGTATAGCTTGCCTAGGAAAAAAGTTAGTATTTCATACGGAAATTTGCGAATTTCGCAAATAACGAATTTTAAAAATAGGTCTTTTTCATTGGGTCAAGGAGTTGTTCAAAGCGAACCAAACTCGGTATCGAGTATCCCATGGGTAACTGGATTGTAAAACACAAAGAAGTTTTGGTAAAGCTTGCCTAGGAAAAAAGTTAGTATTTCATACGGAAATTTGCGAACTTCGCAAATAACGAATTTTAAAAATAGGTTTTTTCATTGGGTCAAGGACTTGTTGAAAGTGAACCAAATTGTTATCCCAGACTACCAGTAGTATGTAGGTTGTAGTGCAAAAAGAATGGTTCGCCTATCTGCCCTACAAAAAAAGTAGATATCTCACACGGAAATTTCGACGTTTTCGCTTATTAAATTTTAGAAATTAGTTAAATTTTGTCGGATCTTAGAGTTGTTGAAAGCGAACCAAATTAATATTCCAGACTACCAGTAGTATGTAGGTTGTAGTGCAAAAAGAATGGTTCGCCTAACTGCCCTACAAAAAAAGTAGATATCTCACACGGAAATTTCGACGTTTTCGCTGACTTTATTTTAAAAAATAGTTAAATTTTATCGGGTCAAGGAGTTGTCCAAATCTAACCAAACTCGATATTGAGTATCCCATGGGTAACTAGATTGTAAAACAAAAAGAATTTTTGGTATAGCTTGCCTAGGAAAAAAGTTAGTATTTCATACGGAAATTTGCGAATTTCGCAAATAACGAATTTTAAAAATAGGTCTTTTTCGTCGGGTCAAGGAGTTGTCCAAATCTAACCAAACTCGGTATCGAGTATCCCATGGGTAATTAGATGGTAAAACAAAAAGAATTTTTGGTATAGCTTGCCTAGGAAAAAAGTTAGTATTTCATACGGAAATTTCCGATTAATTCGAATAATTAATTTTAAATAATTTTTAAAAATAGGTCTTTTTCATTGGGTCAAGGACTTGTTGAAAGTGAACCAAATTGTTATCCCAGACTACCAGTAGTATGTAGGTTGTAGTGCAAAAAGAATGGTTTGCCTAACTGCCCTACAAAAAAAGTAGATATCTCACACGGAAATTTCGACGTTTTCGCTTATTAAATTTTAGAAAATAGTTAAATTTTGTCGGATCTTAGAGTTGTTGAAAGCGAACCAAATTAATATTCCAGACTACCAGTAGTATGTAGGTTGTAGTGCAAAAAGAATGGTTCGCCTAACTGCCCTACAAAAAAAGTAGATATCTCACACGGAAATTTCGACGTTTTCGCTGACTTTATTTTAAAAAATAGTTAAATTTTATCGGGTCAAGGAGTTGTCCAAATCTAACCAAACTCGATATTGAGTATCCCATGGGTAACTAGATTGTAAAACAAAAAGAATTTTTGGTATAGCTTGCCTAGGAAAAAAGTTAGTATTTCATACGGAAATTTGCGAATTTCGCAAATAACGAATTTTAAAAATAGGTCTTTTTCGTCGGGTCAAGGAGTTGTCCAAATCTAACCAAACTCGGTATCGAGTATCCCATGGGTAATTAGATGGTAAAACAAAAAGAATTTTTGGTATAGCTTGCCTAGGAAAAAAGTTAGTATTTCATACGGAAATTTGCGAATTTCGCAAATAACGAATTTTAAAAATAGGTCTTTTTCATTGGGTCAAGGAGTTGTTCAAAGCGAACCAAACTCGGTATCGAGTATCCCATGGGTAACTAGATTGTAAAACAAAAAGAAGTTTTGGTATAGCTTGCCTAGGAAAAAAGTTAGTATTTCATACGGAAATTTGCGAATTTCGCAAATGACGAATTTTAAAAATAGGTCTTTTTCATTGGGTCAAGGAGTTGTTCAAAGCGAACCAAACTCGGTATCGAGTATCCCATGGGTAACTGGATTGTAAAACACAAAGAAGTTTTGGTAAAGCTTGCCTAGGAAAAAAGTTAGTATTTCATACGGAAATTTGCGAATTTCGCAAATAACGAATTTTAAAAATAGGTTTTTTCATTGGGTCAAGGACTTGTTGAAAGTGAACCAAATTGTTATCCCAGACTACCAGTAGTATGTAGGTTGTAGTGCAAAAAGAATGGTTCGCCTATCTGCCCTACAAAAAAAGTAGATATCTCACACGGAAATTTCGACGTTTTCGCTTATTAAATTTTAGAAATTAGTTAAATTTGGTCGGATCTTAGAGTTGTTGAAAGCGAACCAAATTAATATTCCAGACTACCAGTAGTATGTAGGTTGTAGTGCAAAAAGAATGGTTCGCCTAACTGCCCTACAAAAAAAGTAGATATCTCACACGGAAATTTCGACGTTTTCGCTGACTTTATTTTAAAAAATAGTTAAATTTTATCGGGTCAAGGAGTTGTCCAAATTTAACCAAACTCGGTATTGAGTATCCCATGGGTAACTAGATTGTAAAACAAAAAGAATTTTTGGTATAGCTTGCCTAGGAAAAAAGTTAGTATTTCATACGGAAATTTCCGATTAATTCGAATAATTAATTTTAAATAATTTTTAAAAATAGGTCTTTTTCATTGGGTCAAGGACTTGTTGAAAGTGAACCAAATTGTTATCCCAGACTACCAGTAGTATGTAGGTTGTAGTGCAAAAAGAATGGTTTGCCTAACTGCCCTACAAAAAAAGTAGATATCTCACACGGAAATTTCGACGTTTTCGCTTATTAAATTTTAGAAAATAGTTAAAATTTGTCGGATCTTAGAGTTGTTGAAAGCGAACCAAATTAATATTCCAGACTACCAGTAGTATGTAGGTTGTAGTGCAAAAAGAATGGTTCGCCTAACTGCCCTACAAAAAAAGTAGATATCTCACACGGAAATTTCGACGTTTTCGCTGACTTTATTTTAAAAAATAGTTAAATTTTATCGGGTCAAGGAGTTGTCCAAATCTAACCAAACTCGATATTGAGTATCCCATGGGTAACTAGATTGTAAAACAAAAAGAATTTTTGGTATAGCTTGCCTAGGAAAAAAGTTAGTATTTCATACGGGAATTTGCGAATTTCGCAAATAACGAATTTTAAAAATAGGTCTTTTTCGTCGGGTCAAGGAGTTGTCCAAATCTAACCAAACTCGGTATCGAGTATCCCATGGGTAATTAGATGGTAAAACAAAAAGAATTTTTGGTATAGCTTGCCTAGGAAAAAAGTTAGTATTTCATACGGAAATTTGCGAATTTCGCAAATAACGAATTTTAAAAATAGGTCTTTTTCATTGGGTCAAGGAGTTGTTCAAAGCGAACCAAACTCGGTATCGAGTATCCCATGGGTAACTGGATTGTAAAACACAAAGAAGTTTTGGTATAGCTTGCCTAGGAAAAAAGTTAGTATTTCATACGGAAATTTGCGAATTTCGCAAATAACGAATTTTAAAAATAGGTCTTTTTCATTGGGTCAAGGAGTTGTTCAAAGCGAACCAAACTCGGTATCGAGTATCCCATGGGTAACTAGATTGTAAAACAAAAAGAAGTTTTGGTATAGCTTGCCTAGGAAAAAAGTTAGTATTTCATACGGAAATTTGCGAATTTCGCAAATAACGAATTTTAAAAATAGGTCTTTTTCATTGGGTCAAGGAGTTGTTCAAAGCGAACCAAACTCGGTATCGAGTATCCCATGGGCAACTGGATTGTAAAACACAAAGAAGTTTTGGTAACGCTTGCCTAGGAAAAAAGTTAGTATTTCATACGGAAATTTGCGAATTTCGCAAATAACGAATTTTAAAAATAGGTTTTTTCATTGGGTCAAGGACTTGTTGAAAGTGAACCAAATTGTTATCCCAGACTACCAGTAGTATGTAGGTTGTAGTGCAAAAAGAATGGTTCGCCTATCTGCCCTACAAAAAAAGTAGATATCTCACACGGAAATTTCGACGTTTTCGCTTATTAAATTTTAGAAAATAGTTAAATTTTGTCGGATCTTAGAGTTGTTGAAAGCGAACCAAATTAATATTCCAGACTACCAGTAGTATGTAGGTTGTAGTGCAAAAAGAATGGTTCGCCTATCTGCCCTACAAAAAAAGTAGATATCTCACACGGAAATTTCGACGTTTTCGCTTATTAAATTTTAGAAAATAGTTAAATTTTGTCGGATCTTAGAGTTGTTGAAAGCGAACCGAATTAATATTCCAGACTACCAGTAGTATGTAGGTTGTAATGCAAAAAGAATGGTTCGCCTAACTGCCCTACAAAAAAAGTAGATATCTCACACGGAAATTTCGACGTTTTCGCTGACTTTATTTTAAAAAATATTTAAATTTTATCGGATCTGTATGCATTTCTATGTATCTTTTTGATGATTTATGTATAGTGTTTAAATTTCTGCTGTTATTTTATTTGTATTATTTTGTTTGGAGATGGAGTTTGAGCCCGGTTTTTTTACCGAATGCTCTGCTCAAAATCTCCTATAGTTGTTTGTTTGTAACTCCGCCGTAGCCGGTCCCCAGCCCGGTTGAGAGAAGGAGGAGGGAAACACACCCAGAACATACTGGAAAATCTCAAAGAGTTGTTTGTTAATTCAACTGTAGATTTTTTCCGACAGTATTTAACCTAATTCAGCTCTCAAAATTTATTAAAAATGTTAATTTTCAGCTGTAGGAAGATCTTCCCGGATAATAACGGGGAAAAGAGTGTAAAGAGTGTAATAGTGATGTAAGAGTGTAATTATTAAAAGTGTAATCAAAAATTGAGAGTGGAAGAGTGTAAAAATAAAATAAATACACTTTTATTCCAATTATAAGGACCGGGGAAAAGAGTGTAAAGAGTGTAAAAATAAAAAAATTACACCCCTATTTCTCCGCTTAATTAGCGGTGTAAGAGTGTAATTATCAAGAGTGTAATTTTGAAATTAAGAGTGGAAGAGTGTAAAAATAATTTAAAGGTGGAATATTAAAAGTGTAAAAATAATTTAAAGGTGTAAAACTAAAAGTGTAAAAGAAAATTGAAGGTGGAATTATTATTGGATTTTACACTCTTATTTTTTAAAATTACACTCTTAAAATTACACTCTTACACCGCTAATTAAGCGGAGAAATAGGGGGGTAATTTTTTTATTTTTACACTCTTTACACTCTTTTCGCCGTTATTTTCCGGGAAAATCCTCCCCCCGGGTCTGTGCATCTAAACATCAGAAACAGCAACGTCTCCGCAGTTACTCTAGATCAAATCAAACAACTGGGCATGACAAAAGGAAATATCTTGCTAGAAATACAGTCATTTTTCTCACAATACACAAGAATTAATATTCCTTGATTAATCATTATACTAACCACAGCGAATACATCATTGCAGATAGATCTGTGTCGCCTTGCAAACAGGAATAGACAGCCGAAGATTAGTCCAACCTTAAACACTTAATCAAATATTTCATCAGAATTTTGAGTCGATGCTCGTGCGTGTTATTTTTAACGCAGACCGCAACCCCTCCGTATAAGCGTCCAAGATCGCATAAGATGAGTTCCCAGAAACTTTCTCTAAACTTAAAGGAAAAAAATTTTCCAGCCTGGAAGTTTTCCAAATCCCTGAAATATTGTGCAATCGTTAAAATGTTCAAGAATTGTTATTTTTAGTTCAAGACATACCCGGCAGATTGCCGGAAAATAGCCGCCGTTGATTCTCATAACTCTATTGGGATTGAAAGAGAAGAAAATATCATCAAAAATTGATTTTTGTATAAAAACATTTTTAAGTGCGATTTGTTTTGATGTCATTTCGTAATTGAACATACTTCTGTCTCTGACTGAGAGGCTACAGGGTCTAGTATCAATACCAATAAGCATTATAGATAGTAACTAAAACTTATGGTAACAAGTTCAAGTACCGGGCATCTAAAAATGGGCTTAAAGGGTTTATCCCGTTTCTATTTCAGACTTTGATTTTTTTATACTGACTCTCTTCATTTTGAATCGCTTTGCTGAGCAGCTGCTGTTTAAAAGGACTTGCAGAATGACAAAAGCATGAAACTAGCCTAGAAAAATCAAAAAGATTTCACGCAAAATGTCGAAAAAGCGGCAAAATGGGTAAAGCGAAAAAAAGTTCGACAAAGTAAAAAAACATAGCAAGACAAATCTTGAAAAACAATTCAAAGAAATGAATCGAAAATTTAGACGTACTCTACCTGACCAGCAGACCAATTGAACTATGCCAGCCAAATCAAAAACAAAACCATCTCAAAAAATTGAGAAAATAAAACAAACAAACTAAACAAAAATATACACATTGCTAAAACTCTTGAGCCCCGAAGGCAAAAATCGATCCCTTAAAATTTACCTTCTCAAAAATTTATTTAATTTTTATTTTTGAAAGCGGTTCAGTATTATCTTTGCAAGACCTGAAAAAATCCATTGGCCATTGAAGATCGATTAACTAGAAAATGACCATAAAATTTAAATCATTAGCAAATTATACGGAAATGTTGCTGAAGATTGTGATAAAAAATCTTCAGAATCATTACTGTGTCTCTAGAGGCTATCCAGTAACCCAATTCCAAGTTTTAAACTCATTGGCTCATAGATCGATAGGCAATAAATTTCAGAAAAATTTCAAACTTCAAAAAATAGAAATTCATTCTATTAAAATGTTGAAAGCCATTCAATTGCTCCCTAGCAACTACTTAAAAACATACTATCAAACACTGAATGATGTTACCTGACTACTGAGGCGAGCAAAAATAAATAAAATACAAATGTTTGCAAAAAAATTTGAAAAAAATTGAAATTTCAATCAAAAACCTTCTGAAAGTCGAAAGGCTAAATTGTTGAAAACAAATCCATTGAAACTAACAACCATGCAGTAACTTTTTATCAGACCGTGGAACAGGTTTTCGTTCATTTGAGAATGGACAAATATCAAAAATTGACAAAAACTCTAGGAAACCTTAAAAAAAGTTGCAGATTTTATCAAAAAATTGCTAAAATTCGAGACATTAAAATGTTGAAAATAAATGTTGCTATTGAAAACTATGCAGTACCCTATTATCAAAATTTAAAGGAGATTACGTGTTCCCTGAAGCTGGAAAAATTCAAAAAATGACAAATTGCAACAAATAGTATCATTTTGCCTGTTTGTGTTTGTAGTACCAAAACATATAGATCATTAAATGGTCATAACAAGTAATTTTGTCCCTCAAAAGGCCTTAATCAACTTTCAAAAACTTCAACCTAAGACTACACATACCCGGCAGATTGCCGGAAAATAGCCGCCGTTGATTCCAATAAGCATGATTGGGATTGAAAGAATAGAAGATATTGAAAAAAAAAAGATTTTTGTACAAAAACATTTTTTAAGTCCGATTTTTTTTGATGTCATAGTAGTCGAACATACTTGTTTCTTAGAGAGAGGCTACAAGGGCTACTAACAATACCAATAAGCATTAGAGATGGTAACTAAGACTTATAGGAACAACGTTCAAATAGAGGGCATCTAATATTGGGCTTTATGGGTTTATCCCGTTTCTACTTCTGACTTCAATTTTTTATACTGACTCTGTTCATTTTGAATTGCTTTGCTGAGAAACTGATGTTCAAAATCACTTTTAGAAGAATGAGAGAAGAGAGAAACTAGCCTAGAGAAGTCAAAAAGATATCACGCAAAATGTTGAAAAAGCGGCAAAATGAGGTAAAGTGAAACATTTTTATTCGACGAAGTAAAAAAACATAACAGGACAAGTCCTGACGTACAATTCAAAGAATTTTCATTGACTAAACAGAAAACTAGACCGAGAAGAGACTATAAATGGATTGGGAAAACCATTTACAAAAAATCCGATCCAAAAAATCGAAAAAACAGTAAAAATCAGAGTGAAATTGCCGCATGTGAAAAAAAACCACTACCGAGAAACCGAATTTTTGTTCAAACACCGTTTTCGCACTCTACTTTAAAATTAGAGCAAAAAAAAAAATTCACGCCGCAAAACCACTTGCTTTTTCGCTCCATTTCCTGTTTCGGTGTGACCAAAAACACCACTCCAACTTGACTTCAAAAATCATGAAAATGTGTGAACAGATCTTAAAAAAAAAAAGACATAGCCGTAAGAATTCCGGAAACGGCTCCAAGTAGAAATCTGACTATTCTCACAAATCAGATGCATCACCAGAATATTACCAATCGACAGACATTGTAACCAATTCACAAAGAAAAGAGAAGTGGAAACTTAACAAAGAACAAAAGCAAAAAATAATATTCTCTAAAAATCCAAACAAAATTCTCTACAAAAAGATAACATGCAGCTTCCCATCCATAACTCATAGAAATCAATTAGTCATATATTTGGCTAGATCAATCGCCCACCTAGTACTTGCAGAGAAACGTTAAACAACAAACTAAAAAAAGACTAAGAAAAACTCTGTAACGAATTAGAGTTTTGTATAATTTGTTTAAATGAAAACTGCACTGCTAAGCCTTCAAGTGCAAATTCAAAGAATCAACACCTACAAAAATGCTTCTTATTGAGAAAAAGTTACCAAAAAAACATTAAATTGGAAGAAATAGGCAAAAAAACTTAGAAAAAAGACAAAAAGTGGCCAAAATTTGCTCTGATTTACTCGATTTTCTTTAACAAAAACAACTGAAAACTAAAATCAATCAAAATGAGAGACATCCTAAAGAGCTACAACAACTGACTTCCACTACAAAACTCCCCAAATGCTATCAAAGGTTGAGGAAGAACAGAAACGACATTTAAAACCAAATGGAACAAAAAAAACGAGAAAACGTAAGGTGTTTTTTAAATTTTACGAGAAAAAAAACCCAATAAAGTTACTTTCAGCAAATAGAGCAATGAAATGCTCGCAAAATAATGGGCAAGTCATAACAAGCTAAAAAAATGTCTACGATTGAAAAAGAAAACGAAAAAAAAAACAAAATTAAAAAAGTGGTTAAAAAATTCTCTATTTTTCTGTCATTTTTCTTCAGAAAAAAATGTTTTATACCAACAAAATTGTAATCAATTTATATCCCTGATATTCTTTGAGATACGAGCTTCTATGCAAATTGCACTTAAAGCAGTAAAACAAAACAAAAGGCCAAAATACATTAAATTTCGTCGAAAAATCAGCAAAACTGATCAAAAACCTCCAAATTTGCATAAAACTCAAATTAACTACTTGAAACCTTCAATTCCTATCAGAACGAGCTCAAATCCAATACAATATCATAATCAGACCTCATAAACAAGAAAAATTGCAAAAAAACTGCTTTTAAAAGCCGCACGTGAACAAAAAAATTTCGCTCGCTCAGAGATAATTTTTTCACACATCAATTTCTCGATCTCTCAAAAACAGCGGTATGAACAGAAAACCACTCTATTTTCGCTCCGCTCTTCACTTTTGTTCAGCAACCAAATCACTCCAAATTTTTTCACGCCTTTCATTTCCCGCTTAAAAATTCACTCCATTAAAATTGATTAAAAAAAAGGACTTCTCCAATACTCCTCTTCGAGTCGTAAAAAAGACAGCGCCCCAATACAATTCAAATTCTTTGAATTGTAAAAAAATAGGAGCGCTATAATAGGCGGCTGAGAAGATGAGGGCGTCTATTAATCAAACAAAAAACTGCAAAAAAATCACAAAAAACATGAAAAATTGCACCATTTTGAGCCCAAAAATTTGTAAAAATGACCTTCTAACATTAAATTGAGGCCATCCCAGCAGCTGCACCACTCTAAGCACTTGAAGGACTACTAATGCCCACTTTTGGCCTCTATTGAAACTTAATGCCCGCTGGGCTTTACCTGTTTATCTCGTTTTGAAAGATCAAAGTCATTGAGAAATGTGTGAACACATCTTAAAAAAAAACAGCGCCCCAATACAATTCAAATTCTTTGAATTGTAAAAAAATAGGAGCGCTATAATATCCGGTTGAGAAGATGAGGGCGGCTATTAACAATAAAACAAAATGAGAGTAGAAAAAGAGATAGGTGAGCTGACCTGTGTGAACATGAATACATTGGATGATATGTAGATGGATGTGTGAGTGATGTTGAACTTAGAGGACGTGATGAACAGAGCCAAGTAGAGGGCAAAGGTCACGTTACCACACTAAACAGATATACACCTATACAGGCTGGAATATTCGAGCGCATTATTCTAGATCAAAGCATGCACAAATTTTTTACAACGCCAATGAGATAAGCATGGCAAGATAAGCAAAATTCTTATTTGCGAAAACAAAAAAAATAAGAAGCTTTCTTGGTATCCCACTTATCGAAAAGAGAGTGAACTAACTAGAGCGAACGTAGGTCCGATCATAGCTAACATAGTTCTGGTTGTTCTGATGACAGTCAGATCAGAGACATCGGAATTCTACGTCAGATTCAATTTAGCGGTGCAGAAAAATATTTCAACATAATTCAGCGGTGCAGAAAAATATTTCAACATAATTCTTAGAAAAATGTATCAGATAAATTTACCTCTTTTACCGCATTCATCCCTAAAATTTAAGAGCACTTTGCGGTGCAAATCATTTTTTACCGCATATCATGCATAATTTGCGTTGAAACCTCGACCCGGGATTCATTGCTCGTATTTTCTCTTGACTCCGTTTTTTTGCTCAAATCTGAAAGACCAACAAAATAGTTAAAAACTTGCCTGTATTCCGAAGAGTGCCATGGATCTGGCCCAGTTGACCCACTCTGGTATCTCAAAGGTGTACTTCCTGCACCCCTCTCCCCCCTGCAGGGAAGAGAAGTTGCCATATTGACAGATGGCAAATAAACCCAGTCGAATGTAGTCCTCATCAACACCTGCAACAGGGTTATACGCAAGTATCGGACTTAGTAGCCCACCTTAGTTTCCAATCTAGATAAAACTGTAAAATGACCCATACTCGAGTTTGTACCCGATTTTATTACATGTATATTCAAAAAAGTTCAACCTCGATTATGCATCATTTTGATTGTGACGCAATACATTCTCTGAGTCCTTAGCAGCAACAAAAACCTCTCATTTTTTTCGTACATTTCAGAATTGGTTTCGCTTAGCATCGAAATATTGCGATACTGTACCCTGTACAAAGAATCGAACAAGTTTCCCTAATGCCGAAGAACGTTCTGTAATTTTTCACGCTATAGCCAACTGTTGGCAATCATTTTGCAAAAATTAGCCTTTTGTAACCAAATCACATACATAAAAAACAGAATTCCTTTGATAAGAAAATAGGTCAAATAGGTGTCGTTGACCTCGAGTCTGAAAATTATCGGTAAAATTATCACAGGTAAATCACAACAAAAACAAAACAGCATTTATATCTCACCCAATGACCTTGAGATTGAAAACGAGTACGAAATGATCTTCAGATATACGTGGGCTACAGAGATTAAGAAAGCTGGCATGGTTCTGTGCGCAGCACAGAAAGTTCCCACATTCCTTTATACACATGACGCATTATATCACTGCATTGGGATGAGCAAGGCTATTTTTTTCAACAGGAGGCTGAAACGAAATCATCAACTTTTGTTCAAAAAAGTTACCTGGATAGAAAACTATCTTTGAATTCAGTATTTCAGACGAAAATTATATTCACACTTCATATGCACTGTAAACGATTATTTTAATTAGTTGATAACAAAAAACTCAAACATATCTGGCAGATTGCCAGATAATAGCCGCGATAGACGCTTGCGGCCTACCATGAATTGGAACAAATACAGAAAACAGATTGACAGATCGATCACCAGCTTTTTAATAGACCACTAGACTTTTTGGGTTAGATTCGGACTCTCATTTTTATGAGACACAATTGCTCTACAAGGAAAAAGCCCTAATGGAGCTTTTTCAAAATAAATATTCGATATTAAAACTCAAGACTCTATTCCTCAGGAATTAGGGCATATAAGTTTGGCACTACTTATATGCACACTATTGACCTTTAATTAGTAAATGTTCATAAAATTTAAGGTCTCATAACGGAGTTCAGAATTCATTTTTTTAGTGAGGCGAATCACGCAATTGACCTAAAATCAAAAATGACGTGACGAACACAAAATTTTTTTGCAAAGCCGTAGAAGTCACCGAAGTCATCGAAAAAGTCAATTCCAAGAGGTCAGGGAAAGACGAAACAAAAATCCGTTAGACGAAGTAAAAAAAACATAACAAGAAAAGTCCCGAAATACTATTCAAAGAATTGTATTAATGACCTGACAACCATTTACTCTGCTTTCAAAAGCAAATTAGAGCTGTTAGTGATGTAGTAATGAGACTAAGCAATAAAACAACACAAAAAAACAAAAACAAAAACAAGCAAGACTAAAATTCAAATTTTATCTTTTGAAAAGACAAGATCAATATCAAAAAACAACTGCTATGAACTCACGCTGACAACTATATTCCTCTATTTCTCATTAGAAACCTGCTATTAAATATCGATGAGTACTCTCACTAATAAAATTAGATGATAAGACAATAATAATAACCAAAAACTGCAATTAAATTCGCTGAAGCCTTTCGAAAACACTTGGTATAAAAGTCACAGATCGCAACAGCTACAGAAGGATACAATCACATCATTTAATTGAGTCCTAAATTACTACTGTTGAAACCTGTCATCATTGAAAATTATCAATAAGCACAACAATAAGCACAACTTAAAGACATCAATAAGCACAATAAATACTATCAAAACTAAAGAATTCACTAAGATTTTTTTAAAAACCGAACAAGCGCATAATTCACAAAAAGTCAAAGCTATGAAATGACAAGGATCGCTTTAATTGAAGCTTTTTTAAGCAACCAATGAGACCTGTCCATAATGAGACAAAGAACTAAGATGACAATGTTGAAAAGAAAACTCAAAAAGCAAAATTCAAAAAATTCGATAAATATTTTTGCGAAAATATTGTCAAAGTCATAGAGAGCACTAGCTTCGAACAAAAAAAAACAAGATTATATGGATAAACTCAACTACTATCAGCAGCATCAGAGATCTGTCACCAATGAGATTAAATGATAAGACATCAAAAAGTACAATAAATAGCAGCAGAGTTCAAAAGTTGACAAAATTTTTGAGAAAAAATAGTTTCAAAGTCATGAAAACCACTAGTTGTCAACTCGAGCCATTAATTAGGTTCCTTTATGCTTCATTAGAAACCAATCAGACCTGTCATTGATGATGCTAAGTGATAAAACAACAGATGATTTTTAAAAAGGGGGCAAAATCTGAAATTCACTAAATTTTATTGACAACAAATAGTGGCAAAATCATGAAAAGTTTTAGCTGCCCTTTAATGAATTCAAGCAACGGCAAAAAGGCCAATTTAGAACACAAATTTACCATCTTAAAAGCACCTAATGAGAGGAAACTCTGAAATTAGAAGTCAAATTGGCGTAGAAGTCAAAAAAACAAAATAAAAAACTGAGCTGGAGCTTATTTAGCAAGAAAACTGAAAAAAAAATTACGCTTCTTTAGTCTTGAAGGAAAACACTTAGTGTTTCTTCCATGAAATTGATTAAAGAAGCCTTTAAGATGGCTACATATTTTTAGGAATAGAGAACGAATGAAGTTCGATTTGAGTTGTCCAAAGTTATGCAGAAAATGAAAAAATCTTAATCAGAAATAGAGAAAAGTTTATTGAGAAATACTGCGAAAACTTTTTTAAAAACTCCAAATTTTAGGCGAAATGTGCTAGCTGTACTCAATGTTTACAGGGAGGTATTTTGGTTGATCTTGGACTGACTCTAATTAAAAATTTTCTTTTGAAATTTATATCAACTGTTATCGTTCAATCTCATATGTCATTACAAATTCAAAAATTTCTCGAAAGGTGGTTTCATAAAACAAAGTTTCACAGAAAATTATGTTTTGCCAAGTTTTTTTGTTGACCAAACGAATTGGCTCAGATTTTTTGAAAATTTACGTTAAAGGAAACTGTTAAAATTTCCCAAATAAGAGTTCAAGTTTTCTAAATTTAAATATCAAGGCAAAAATGCTGTAGGAGTATCTAATTCACAAAAATTTTACTTATTTTGTCCAATCAAAAATGTTGCAAAAGGTTCAAATTAAACAAGTATACACAAATCGCCAATTTGTTTTAAAAGGTTTATTATTCGCTCGCAGAGATAAACTAAAATGAATCGCTTAACCTAAATGGAAACTGCTTTCAGGAATCTAAAATTAAAATCCTAGCGCAGAAAGTTTACTTCCAATCTTCTGAAATTGGGAGAGCACATATGGTTGATCTAATAGTTAAATTTTGAAAATATCTTTTCAGGGACCGTATGGTTTATTCAACTCTAAATCCAACAACTGATGCCTGAATTTTCTAGCACTTCAAATGTAATCGATTTCGACGGCTGGTATCGTTTCCATTTATAAACACCAAATTGCACGTAGGATTAATTTGAAATTGTTTTGATGTTCATGTCGATAACTTAGTCCCGTTCTAGTTTAGTTCAACAAAACATTTGGAGCAGGTCACAAAACTAAAAAATTTTGAATGGACGTGGTTTTTGAAATTGTTGCACTTCATTTTACTTCGAACTCAGCAGACTAAAGTTTTCAAATATAGCCTCTATACTTCTGAAAAGGGTTATGAAAGTAAAAAGTCCAGCATATACATCACTCCATTCAATTTCGTTCATACTTTGCTGGTCAGAAAGAAACCGAATAGCTACACTATACTTGTCACTTTGATTTAAAGTGAAAATAATAAAATATTGGTGTCATTATATTCTCAAAATTTACTGAATCCACATTAATCTCTGCTCGCAAGGGATTTTGTCAGCCAGACTCATTGTGCCTATTCTTTGAAAAAAGATTTGGCCTCAGCAAAAGATCAGTTTTGGCATCTCAAGAAACAATAAGATAGTTTGAGCAAATCTGATTACAAAATATGGTTTTATTCGAAATTTGTGTTATGAAAAAAAAATGTGCAAACCAAATAGTTATAACCATTTAATAGAATTATCAGAAAAAAAAACAAATTAGTTGAAGTTAAAAACATAATCAAAATACAGAAGGACAATTCTGAAATTGAAGGAAACGATTTGCGCAAAGACTAACACGCAGAGATTTCAATTATATGCCATGATGTCAGAAAAAAAACAAGGCCAGCCTCACTGCAAATAGGCTTAACTCTGAATTTTTTAAAGGCTTAAATGACGTTTTTTCCTTCGGTTTGAAACCATTTCGCCACAAGCATAATTAATTTTACTTCGAATCTTCTACAATTTCATAGTTTTCGATGAATTTTAAAACGCCAACTAATACAAAAATTTTCCATCAAAATTGAGAAATATCTGCTGTTGCACTTTGAATCAATCAAGTGTCCACGCTCCTGTTTTAAAGGATTTATAGACAAGCGGGGGGGGGGGGGGTGGGATTGGCAGAACAAAAGGCCAGAAAGCTTTATCCAAAACGTGCCAGAACCCGATGTGATCTGGCTAGGATGCCAAAAGATCCAAAAATGTAGCGCCAATAGTGCTTAAATTACAGCATAATTTGAGATCATCAGAAAACTTTTTCAGATAGCAGCATATTTATTTATTTGGAGTTGTGCAACTTTTTGTATTCATGAGGAGTTGCAAAATGTTTGCGTGTTTTCAAATACATTACAACTCGCACCTGTATTTGTGTAAATCGTGGTGTTGTAGGAATTATTCTCAACCCAGTAGGGTACAGTAATACAGGCCACAGCCAGACCACTGGCAGCTACCTGGATCATCAGGGCAATCAAGTTACCATAGCAACGTCTCTGGCATCGAGGTATGTTGGCTCTGGTCTCTCTGGCAACTATGTCCAATTCCTCAAGAAAGGAGGGATCCAAACGGGGCATTCTCAATCGAGGAATAAAGTTTATAACTCAAAATCTAGGTAGCGAATTTGTGGCGTTTTCATTTTCATACGATTTCACTAGTTTTCTTAGGGTGATTAATTGATATGTTTGGATATCGCCAAAGCTCAAACAATGCTATCAGTTTTCTCTATTAAAAAGTATCCACTCTAAGTTTATTAACTAGTAATGTATTTTTACATTTCGAGAAACAAAATAAATGCTCTTTCATTAGAGCTCAGTTTTCCAATGATTGCAAACCAATTTATCAAATTAAATTTTCAGCTGTCGATCATTTTTGGCTGATAAAATGTAGCCCCAGTATTTAGGGTTCTTAATTTACCTATTCGAAAAAATGATTTATTATTTTTCTTTACCACGGGTGCTATGTTACAAACCAGAAAGCTTTTGAATAAAAGCGCGAAATTATCTCGATTCTTAAGGTTCATTTTTAGCTATCAAGAAAAAGCAGAGACTTACAAATTGCATATACTCAAATGTTTCTAGAGGAATATTGTCATGAGGATAGGATATGCCAACGCTACCTGACAATGAGTACAAAACTACGGTGTGTGATTTGATTCCAGATTATATATTTTACTTTTTCATATTTTTCAGCTTTGACGGTTTTCTGAAGTCGAGGAATGCTGTTTTCTGGACCAAAATAAACAAAAGAATGCCAAGTGAACAATTTGCTTTCTTCAAGTAAAACCAAAAATGGATTTAAATTAAATTTAAAGTGATATGATATGAGATACAAAAACAAAACATACATTTTTATATTAATAAAAAATTGTCTCAATCTAAAATTACTCATTTTTTACCTGCTTTAAACCTTTAGAGAGCACCACTGCGGATTCCAAACACTTTCAGAGAAAATAACATATTTTAGGAGTTAATTTATTCAATCGCGGACTTTGCTTTTTTCAGTTCTATGACGAACTGATAAAATTGCTGCAATGGAAGTTCTAGAAATAACGTCTCATCTTTTCCTGTTTCAGAGTTTGCAAGTTTGAAATTGAGTTGAACGAAGTAGTCTCCCCTTCGTGACTGGTCAATTTGGTCGACACACGTGACTCCCATACGCCAATCAAAATGCTTCAAACTCTTCAACACCGCAATAGACATTTCAAGCCTAAAAGTATTTTTGAATTGTATAAAAATGAGCCTCATTATACCTCCCGCATTAATACATTAACGTAAACAGTTGGATCAATCCTGAAAAATGTCTCCCGACATACTGATCAACACAGACAATCTTATCACGAGAGAGAGAGAGAGCAGAAAATCAAGTAGTATTGCTTCAACTTCATAGTGAAAATGGTAACAAAAACACGAGCAGTAAACATCAACAGAATAAAGCCGGATTAATTGTAAACTGTCGGTTAATGGGAACGCAGAGACAAATCTTGTAATCGAATAGTTAAATTAGAAATAATGGTTGACAACTGTGGCGATTAACACGAAATTCAGTCCATATTTATTACCCCAAATTACCGCACTTTTACATTCATGGTGATCACCTTTAATTTATAACTTCCTTGACTTCTTATGACATCCGATCTTAACTAGTTATTTACTCTGATAATTTACTTCTCTAAAAGATCAAGGGTCATCATATCACACATGACAATATGAAAAGTTGGGGACAAATCTAGTATAAATAGCACGTGTTAGCTCCTTGTTGCATTCACTCATTTCATAAATAACTAAGATGTAAATCAGCACGTGATGAGGTACGTATATCTTTCAATACTTTAAACAATTAACATTATACTTTCAAAACTCCTCCTATCATGTTAAGTGTTTGTTCCGAGAAGGACATCACGAAAAAGTGATACTTTGGTCCTCCCCATTGCTTTTGTAAGTGTGTCTGCCGGCATGCGATCGGTAGGTAAGTAGTTTAGCTCTAATAGTCGACTTTCGACTAAATTCCGAACGAAGTGCACTTTTAATGAAAAGTGCTTTGTCTTTCCGTGATTCATCGAATTTTTACTTAGAGCAATACAAGCTTGGTTGTCTACAAAGACGTTTACTGGCTGCTGGATTTCTAAATCTAATTCTCGTAATAGGTTAACTAAATGTACTGCTTCTTTACTGGCCTCTACTACGGCGTTAAGCTCAGCCTCAGCTGTTGAAGTAGATACACACTTTTGTAACTTGCTAGCCCAACTGATTGCACCTGAACTATTATTAAGTTTAAAACAAAAACCACTTGTACTTTTTCTGTTGTCTATGTTGCCTGCCCAATCTGAGTCTGAAAATCCTGTTAACTCCAGTTTCTCACTTTTTCTAAAAACCATCTTCTCTGATTTTGTACCTTTTAGGTAACGTAAACACCCTTTTGCCGCATTCCAATGTCGCCTTCCAGGATTTTCAACAAACGAGCTCAATAAGTTGGCTGCGTGCGCAATATCTGGTCTACTTGTTAATGCCAAATAGTTCAAACATCCCACTATACCCCTATAATCACATGATTGCATTTCTCTATGCTCATTGCTGCCTATTTCTGGTGAATCTAATTTTGATAGTTTCAGGCTAACATCTAAAGGTGTTTCCAGTGTCTTTGATTCGCTCATGTTAAACTTCTCTAGTAATTTTTCTACATATGCTTCTTGGCTTAGCATAATTTCGTTTTGTGTTCGCTCAATTTTTATATTTAAAAACCAGCTAAGATCTCCATAACTGCTAATTTGAAATTGCTCACTAACTTTATTTTTAAAGTTTTCACAAAAGTCTTCCTGCAATCCTAATATCACCATATCATCTACCCAAAGACACACTAATCCCTCTATACCATTTTCTCCTTTCTTTATGAAAAGACACTCATCTTGAATAGCCGTCGTGAAACCTAATTGGTTGAGAAAAGTTTTGATTGTTAAGTACCAATTTCTACCGGACTGTTTCAATCCATATAAACTTTTCCTCAGCTTACAAATTAATGGATTTCCTTGCTTGTCAAACTTTTCAAACCCTTCGGGCTGTTGCATAAAGATTTCTTCTTCGATGTCAGCGTTTAAGTATGCTGTTTTGATATCCATTTGTTTTAACTCGGTGTTTTTATATACTGCGTAGCTTATCAGTACTCGAATTGTTGAGAGGCGTGTTGTTGGTGAGTAGGTTTCGTTGTAATCCCGACCTGGAACTTGGCTAAATCCTTTTGCTACGAATCTTGCCTTATACCTTGTTATCTCACCACTAGGACCAAACTTGAGAGCAAAGTGCCAGCGGCTACCAATGGGTTTATTTCCTTTGTTCTCTACCAGTTCCCAAACTTTATTTTCCACTAATGAGTTGTATTCTAACTTCATTGCCTCGTACCAGTTTTTATCCCTAATTGCTTCATCAATAGACTTAGGTAGCAATTCGTTGTTAACAATTTCACCAAGGAAAGCTACCGGGTTTAAATCTCTATCACCATCTGAATGATGCTTGTTGACTATCTCCTCCTTCTTTTCTTTGACTTCAATAAACATTTCGTTTTCGTTGAAAGTTACATTGCGAGATTTTCTAACCTTAAAGACCCCTTTGTCATTTGGAATACCTACCAGATAAGTTTTGCTATTGTCTGAAGACCCTAAGAATATTCCTTTTTGAGAAGTTCTGTCAATCTTACCACGAAAATTTTTTTCAACATGAACGAAAGCTGAACAACCAAACACTTTGATAGATTCTAAGTTAGGTTTCTTCTTGTACATTGCCTCAAAAGGTGTCTTCTGAATACCTGAATGGAAACAAAAATTTTTAATCTCACTTGCCATGTTAAGTGCATATGGCCAATACTCTTTTTCTAAACCTGACTGCTCTAAAAGACATCTAGCCATTGGGGTGATTGTCCCCCAATTCCTCTCAACCTTTCCGTTTTCTTGTGGTGTATACGGTGCCGAGAACTCAAGCCTAACGCCTTTTTGTCTACATAATTGTTTTATGTCATTTTACACATATTCCCCTGCACCGTCACAAACTAAGGTTCCTGGTTGTCCTATGTCTGCAAAGAACTGTTCAACTTTTTCAAAGGCCTCGTCCCTTGTCCTCAAAAAATATAGTTTCTGATATCTGCTAAAACTATCCACGAACCCTATTGCATACCTATGACCATCAACCGCTTCCGGTTGGATGGGCCCTAATATGTCGGTATGAACAATTTCTAAGACTTCACTTGCTCTTGTTCCTGAGTCTCTTGGTACTGGAAGTTTCTTTAATTTATTTAGCTGACATATTTCACAGTTTGCTAAATCATGCTCGTTTACTTTTAGCCCCACTGCGTGATCTTTTAATTTGTATATGTCCTCAACATTGTTATGACCCAAACGCTTATGCCACAAACTAAGGGGATCTCCAATTGCTAAGTTGCACTGCTCGCCGTAATCAATGTTGTGCCAGATAAATAAACTATCTCTTTCCTCGAAAGGGAAAACTGTTCCGTTCTTAGTTCGTATTTCTAAAGTCACACCAAAGACGACCTCATTGCCTGTTGCTCTAAGTTTTGACACTGATATCAGATTCCTTGTGTTGTTGGGAACAAGCAACGCATTATTTAATCTTATTTTTCGCGCTAAACCATTGGAATCCAAAACCCTAATTTCAACTGTTCCTTTCCCTCTAATTGAACTTTTACTGCTGTTTGCATTAGTGATGGTACCAGAATACTCCTTGTCTATATCTATGAATAAACTTTCATCTCTAATCATATGACTGGTAGCACCTGAGTCTAAAACTAGCTCATTTGCAAGGTTGTTTTCCGACGTTTGAAAGAAGGAAAAGATCTCTTCTTCTTCTTCTTCTAAATTCTGCTCCTCAACTAAATTTTGCGTGCCCCTCTGGTTGGTTCTCCTGCTTTGACTTACAAACTTTTTCTCATATTTCTGTTGTTTTCTACAAAATTTAGCTATATGTCCGTGCTCACCACACTTAAAACATTTCATTTGAGAAGCTTTGGTTTGTTCAGGAATCGTTTTCTTAAACCTACATTCTTTTGCGATATGTCCCATTTTCTGGCAGTTGAAAAACTTCCGTTCCTTATTAAAGAATACGCTCTCTGTTTTAGTTTTTACATTTTCATTATCGAAGTTTATCAGGTCTCGTTTTATTTCCTCCAGAGTTTTCTCGTCTTTGCTGTATTTCACGAGTGTTGCGAAAATTTCATATTCCTTCGGGAGCCCTTTTAGAATTATTGAGACAAACATTTTTTCACTAATTCCTTCATTCACTAGTGTTAAGTTGTATTGCATATCATCTGCTCTGGTGAGATAATCTACTATACTCTCACTTGAAGTCTTCCTAAGGCTAGTTAATTGCGCTATCAATTTGTGTAGCTGGGGTCTCTCAAAACTTTTGAAGCGTTTACACAGTACATCCCAAGCTCTGGTGCCATCACCCTTATGTGCTCTAAGAAAAAGAACTGATGTTTTGTCTAAAGCCTGAACCAACTCGTACCACAATGTCTTCTTTTTCTCTTCCAATTCTTCCCTCCCCTTTTCTATAGCTTGCCTACGTTGCTCCTCCGAAGAATTATTTCTAACAGCTTGCACATAATCTAGATAGGTGGCTTCTCCACTAAGAACTTTACCAAGTTTTAAAGAGTGCATACGAGCCTCAAACTGTTCAGCAAAATACAAGAAATCATCTTCACGCCCGCTGAATACCAATCTTTCTAATTTTGAGCTCATTGTTAGGCCTGTCTTACTTTCGTTTAATTTCCGTTCGTCTCAAATTAACTCTTTAGCTTTAATTGTTCCCTACTGAACCAAAGACTTATGATGCCCCAACTATGTCCTTTGTTTTTCTAAGCTAGTACTGCTCTAGGTAAATATTCTTTTGTAAAAAGGGCCGGGCTGTGAAAAAAATCTTGTTCGGACTTAGATCAAAACTCCTTTCCTTTCTACGCGTGTTTGAATCTGTTGCCTGTTGGTGGCTGTGTTATAGGGCGACGAAGCGGTGAGTCGTTATGTTTGTGCATCCAAAAAATGCTTTCTAGCACCAGGTTAGCACTTGTTTTAATATGGTAGCACTTGTTAAAAAAAAACACTAAGCAAAAAAAGTTTGGTCGACTAAATTAATCTAGAAGTTGGTGTTCTGTTCGAGTTCTGTAATATCCTTGACAAAATCGAAAGCAGGACATTGACATTGAGCCAGGGTTTTTCTGCCGCGATTAAGCACGATGAGGATACCAACACCCTCCGAGGATAATGTACTCGAACCCTAATCCTAGTCCTAATTAAGAAATCTTTTTACCACCAACTTTTGTGTCTTTCGACCAAACTTGTATCTTACAGAAGCACAGCACACACAATTGAAAATGAAACAGTTGTTTAAGCTGAGCTGTTCTCAGCTATACTAAGCAATCCTTGTTCCCCGACAGCTCTGTTATACAATTGAACCTCCGCGCTCCTTTTTGATTCCCCACAACAGCTCCACTCACTCTTCTTCACAAGCAGAATCCACTGCTTAGCTACACACACTTAGCACTCCACGATTGAAGTCCCCCGACCAGATACACAAGCTCTCGACTCAACAGATGAAGTCCCCCAACCAGTTTCACAAACTGCTCACTTCTTAAGTGAAGTCCCCCAACCACTTACAAAAGCTTCCAACTCCACAATTGAAGTCCCCAACCAGTCACACAAGCTTTCAACTCCACAACTGAAGTCCCCCAACCAGTTACACAAGCTTCTTACTCTTGCTTTTTCTGGTCTCACTTGGCCACTTCTTGACTACAAGGCTTGTCTCTCCTTGTCTTCTGTGTCTTCTTCCTCCCCCAGTGATTTCAGCGATCCTCTTATGTAGCAAAGAGGCGCAGCAACAACGTTTTTCTATTTACGATGGGGGTTGATTACTTAACTTAGAAAAGCTCTGGGCCCATAACCTGTCGGTTAATGGGAACGCAGAGACAAATCTTGTAATCGAATAGTTAAATTAGAAATAATGGTTGACAACTGTGGCGATTAACACGAAATTCAGTCCATATTTATTACCCCAAATTACCGCACTTTTACATTCATGGTGATCACCTTTAATTTATAACTTCCTTGACTTCTTATGACATCCGATCTTAACTAGTTATTTACTCTGATAATTTACTTCTCTAAAAGATCAAGGGTCATCATATCACACATGACAATATGAAAAGTTGGGGACAAATCTAGTATAAATAGCACGTGTTAGCTCCTTGTTGCATTCACTCATTTCATAAATAACTAAGATGTAAATCAGCACGTGATGAGGTACGTATATCTTTCAATACTTTAAACAATTAACATTATACTTTCAAAATAAACAACGTCGCATTTTTGATAAAAAGTTTTAGTAGTAAACTGCCACAAAATAAGTTAGCGGCTTAAAATCTGAATATTCAAGCGTAAACAGTATGCGTAAACAGTATGCATAAACATTTATGCAGTTCATGCATAAACAGTGAGTAGTAATCAAGGAAAGCTAATGGAACGCAGATTAACGTTACAAAGGTTTTTGAAATTGGTTAGGTATGTTGAAAAATTTTCATTTTGTTAGACAGGTAGAAAATATAGAAACTGAAAATGTCAGAACCTGATTTATGAAATCGTAATACAATTTACTCAACTTTTATCATTAATAGCCGCCCTCATCTTCTCAGCCGACTATTATTGCGCTCGTATTTTTTTTTACAATTCAAAGAATTTGAATTTTATTGGGGCGCTGTCTTTTTTACAATTCAAAGAATTTGAATTGTATTGGGGCGCTGTCTTTTTTTTACAATTCAAAGAATTTGAATTGTATTGGGGCGCTGTCTTTTTTTTACGACTCGAAGAGGAGTATTGGTTTTCTCTCGGTTTTTTTTTTTACAGGAAGTAGAGTTGTTCACGCGGCATTTTGACCTAAAAGCGAAAGCGAGAAAAGCTGTCTTGGTGAACAAATTTTCGCTAAGCGAGAGAAGTTTTTTGATCATGCGCTGCGTTTAGTGAATGACTTTTTGACTTTGAAAAGTAGTTTTTGACTGAATGGCATATATAGATAACCGTTTTTAGCCGTTTTTTCGTCTAAGTGGCCAATTTTTTTTGCTTGTAATTTGGTTTTTTGTAGAAATAATTTGTATTCGATACTATATTGAAATGCCAACATCGGAGATTGATGCCACAGTGTTTTGCAGAGCCTGAATATGGGTTTCAATTTGAAAATTGGCACATACTTTTTGATTTTTTAGTTAATTTTTGACTTTTTTTCTATTAATTTCTTCATTCTTAGATCTTTTAACCGTCTTTTTGTCAAAAATCAGTTCATTTGGCAACTTCCCTTTGATAATTCATATACTTAACGCCTCTCTCTACCTCGGTGTATTTTTGTTTTATAAAATTGTACATATGCTAATCCGATTTTGGTAGTTTTTTCCCGATTTTTGTCAGTTTTTTGTTTGTATTTTGATTGTAATTACTAGAAATAGTCTTTTTGCGCAACATGAGGGACCTTAATTGCGTTTTAATAAAAATTCAATCATTTTTTGGAGTTCAGTTTTTGAAAAACAGTTGAAGCTTTTTCGTAAATGCAGTCTTAAAAGTTTTTTGATAATTTTTATTTTTGCAAAATGTTTCAATGTTTTATATTTTTGAGTTCTGCTTTTTCCTAATTTTTTTGGTTCTCTTCAGGAGGATAGATTTTTGTATCGGATGACTAGTTATCTTTTCTAGGTCTCGAATGTTGAGCAGTGAACTGTATTTGTTTTTCTTGATTTTTTAATTTGATTTTTAACTTTTTAAAAAACAAGAATGCCTTTTTGTTACGGTGTTCCTTACATTGTGCCCATATTCTTAAAACTCTAGTTAGTATCATTCTAGCTTTGTCCTGGCACCTTTTTTTATTTTTGGTATATTGATTTCTTCAGCTTCCATTTTTCATGAAAGCAGTATTAATAGTTTTTTGACCTTTTTCTGTAAAATATTTAATGTTTCGTATGTTTGATATCTGGTTTTTCTTATTTTTTTGTTCACTTCAGGAGGATAGATCTTTATATTGGACGACTAGTTATCTTTTCTATGTCTCTAATGCTGAACAATGAAATGTATTCGTTTTTCTTGAACTTTGTTTTTTTTTATTTTTGACTTTCAAAAATCAAGAATGTGTTTTTTTTACGGTGTTCCTCATATTGTGTCCATGTTCTTATCATTCTAGTTAGTATCATTTTAGTTTTGTTGTGGCAGCTTTTTATGGCACATTTATTTTTGGTTGTTTCAGTTGTTAAAAAATTGAAAGATTTCAGCATTTTCTTAGATTTTCGTCATTTCTTTGTTTGCAATTGATTTCATTCAACACAAGGCAGTACTGAGAGTTTGCTAGCCAGCTTTTTCCAAAAGCTCTACTTAATACTATCTACTGCAACTTCCTTCCGGCCTTGGTGTTAATTTAAACGATTTTTTGCCTTTGAACATTTTTCTGCTGCTTGTCTTTTCTATGATTATTTTAATTTTTGAATTAGTTTTAAATATATTGTCTAGCATATGCAGAACAAGGGAGAAGTATGTGCCGTTTTTTGTTTTAATTGCAGTGATTAGAACACTAATTATAGTGGTTTTCTGATTCTTAAGTTTGAGTATTCTTTTTTTTTTAAAAAAAGATTTAATTTAGTTTCTAAGATTGTTATCTGCCGTTTGCTTTTCTGATCTTTTTGAGATCAGAATCATGAATTATTTGGGGGCAATTGATAGCCCCTTCAGCTGTTTTAGGCCATCAGTATTCTGACCGGCTTATCTATTTCGGATTTTTTAACGTTATGAAACATTTTCAACAATATAAAATTTTGCTGCCTTTTTTCTTGGTGACAGTGGTTTAAGTTTCACCAATTTTTAGATCAGACCAGGGGAGGTAATGAGTTAATGGTTGAATTCAAATGGTAATTGCTTCAGCTGCAATTAGGGTTTTGTTTGTGAGGTTTTGCGGCTTCGAGTCGCTTCCGGAATTCTTCCGGCTATGTTTTTAAGATCTGTTCACACATTTTCATGATTTTTGATTGAAGTCAAATTGGAGTGGTGATTTTGGTCACGCCGAAACAGGAAATGGAGCGAAAAAGCGAGTGGTTTTGCGGCGTGAATTTTTTTCGCTCTAATTTTAAAGTAGAGTGAGAAAACGGTGTTTGAACAAAAATTCGGTTTCTCGGTAGTGGTTTTTTGTTCACATGCGGCAATTTCACTCTGATTTTTACTGTTTTTTCGATTTTTTGGATCGGATTTTTTCTAAATGGTTTCCCCAATCCATTCACAGCTCATTCTAGGCCTAATTTTTTTATTTGAATTAAATCTTAATTTCTCGCTAGTGTTTTTTTCTGTTCACATGCGGCATTTTGACATTGATTTTGTGTTTTTTCTTATTTTTTTTATCTGATTTTTTTAAAAATGGTTTTCTAAATTCACTCATTGTCCATTCTAAGTCTAGTTTTTCTGTTTATTCAATGAAAATTCTTTGAATTGTACGTCAGGACTTGTCCTGCTATGTTTTTTTTTTAAGATCTGTTCACACATTTTCATGATTTTTGAAGTCAAATTGGAGTAGTGATTTTGGTCACGCCGAAACAGGAAATGGAGCGAAAAAGCGAGTGGTTTTGCGGCGTGAATTTTTTTTTGCTCTAATTTTAAAGTAGAGTGCGAAAACGGTGTTTGAACAAAAATTCGGTTTCTCGGGAGTGGTTTTTTGTTCACATGCGGCAATTTCACTCTGATTTTTACTGTTTTTTCGATTTTTTGGATAGGATTTTTTTCTAAATGGTTTTCCAATCCATTCAAAGCTCATTCTAGGCCTAGTTTTTTGTTTGAATTGAATTTTCATTTCTCGCTAGTGGTTTTTTTGTTCACATGCGGCATTTTGACATTGATTTTCTGTTTTTTTTTCTTATTTTTTGATCTGATTTTTTCAAAATGGTTTTCTCAAGTCACTCATAGTCCATTCTTGGTCTAGATTTTCTGTTTAGTCAATGAAAATTCTTTGAATTGTACGTCAGGACTTGTCCTGCTATGTTTTTTTTTACTTCGTCAAACTTTTTTTCGCTTTACCATTTTGCCGCTTTTTCGATATTTTGCGTGAAATCTTTTTGACTTCTCTAGGCTAGTTTCTCTCTTCTCTCATTCTGCTAAAAGTGATTTTGAACATCAGTTGCTCAGCAAAGCAATTCAAAATGAACAGAGTCAGTATAAAAAATTGAAGTCAGAAATAGAAACGGGATAAACCCATAAAGCCCAATTTTAGATGCCCGCTATTTGAACGTCATTCCTATAAGTCTTAGTTACCACCTCTAATGCTTATTGGTGTTGATAGTAGCCCCTGTAGCCTCTCTCTAAGAAACAGAAGTACGTTATGTTCAACTACAAAATGTCATCAAAATAAATCGGACTTAAAAAATGTTTTTGTACAAAAATCTTTTTTTTTTCAATATATTCTATTCGTTCAATCCCAATCATGCTTATTGGAATCAACGGCGGCTATTTTCCGGCAATCTGCCAGGTATGTTTTAAATTGTTACTTTTTGTGGTTATTTCGAAGATTTTGCAAGGAGCGTGGGGTGAGCGTCGTGGTAGTCGCGTGGTGGAATGGGGGTTAAACTCTAAAGAACAACCATTCAGACAATGAATTTATATTCTCCAAGATAATTGTGGTGAATTGCATATTTTAAGCCGAAAGGCTCTATGAGAACTTATTGGGTAAAGGCTTATCCCCATTTTCTCCCTTTTATCCCGTTATCCAGGAACCAGTTTATCCCGATTTAGAGGACGAAAAGTGGAGATGGTCGGTCAGACCAAAAATCGGATGAAAAAGATCACTGGACTAATATAATTGCTACAAACTCCGTTTGAGTGCAATTAATAAACATAAACCGACTAACGTCGGAAAAATTGCTCTTGAATGACAGGCGGCGCAATTTAATTCAGGGGCTGTGGCTTCGATAAAATTTTCTTTATGGCTGCCAAAACCAAAGCCGACGGTAGGATTCGAACCCCGACCTCCTGAGTCCTCGACGGAAGTATTAACCAATTCTCTATCACGGCCTTAAAATCGGGTCTCTAACAATCGATTTTATTTGAACAACAAATTTTATTTCGGAGTGAGAGCAATAGAAACCACTCAAAAATCAAGAACCACTCACAAGTCACTTGAGAAGTCAAAGATATTCTAGAAGAAAAGCGCAAAATGGTCAATCAAAAAAATTGCATAAAAAGACACACACGTTTACTATAATTGCTTCTCGTTAGAGAATAATTAATACCACTTCACGTCATGAAGTGCTTGAGGGTCAAGCGAAAAATCGGATTAAAAAGATCACAGGACTAATACAATTGCTACAAACTCGGTTTGAGTACAATTAATAAAAACACTTCACTTCATGAATTTACGTCTCCTCGGCCGTTTCGGTGAATTGCATACTTCGAGATTAGTAAGGCCCTTAGAGAACTTCTTAGCTGGTTAACCTCGGAAGAACTGCTCTGGACTGACCGTGGTAGAGGGTAGATTGAAGCAAGCATAAGCATAACTTCACTACAGATTCGAAACTGTGGAGATCATTGTTCACCACTTAACGGACATACCAAAGGATCAGGAAAGTCCAAAAACACAAAAATAACTTTGGAAATCGAAGATTTTGCCCCACCAAGTGCTTTATTTTTTTTTACTTATTAACATTTTAACTTAAAAACTATGGGGGGTCTACAATTTTTCACCCGTTCGCTGGTGAAACGACTCGTTTATTTGGCGTTCAACAAAACGAATACCACGCGAATGAGCAAACAGTTATGGGAAACGATTTATTTAGTTCACAAATTTTTTTATGACAATGGGGCATGGCTGCTCGTTAATAACCCAAAAGCTATTAATCGTGTCGCCCAAAATATTCATGCTATTCTAATTTTCTTTTATAATTTTCGAATGCTATAAAAATAGAATTCTATGGAAACGACCCACATCTTTTAATATTTGCTACAATTTACGCATGCTATGAACGGGGGTTGCGGGTTATAATTTCGATAACGGGCCTCCAATGACGCGATGAGAGGTTATCACTATTAAGAAATTTCTGACCTTTTGATAAAATACAGGGATAAAGAGAAACCAAACTAACACTAACAGCCTTCAACGAAATATTTTGACATTCATTCGTCACATCGGAAAGGAAAAATGGGGAGAAAGTGGAACTTTGAAATTTTTTTCTCTATTTCAGAACAAAGAAATATAATGAGCGTTTAACACGGGCCAGATACTAGGTGGGTCTCTACGGCCCCCTTTCTCTTTCCTCTCCCTAATTAAAGTATTTGAATTTATATTTAAATTGATGATATTGTTTGAAGCGGAGAGATTAATTTTCTTACAATCGCTTTTACATTAGCAACAAACTTTATTCCAGAATGAGAGCAACTTAAGACCTCAAAAATTAAGACTTCAAGCGTGGAAAAAATTCACTCAAGAAGTGAAAGAATGTTCTAGAACAAAAGAGCAAAAACGGTCAAGCAAATGTTGCATAAAAGACACCCACATTTAACAATCATTGCTTCAGGCTTCACTCGAGAGCTATTAAACACTTCAATGGGTATTTTATTATACGAAGCTAAATTTGGCTTGAAAGAACACACACCTGCTTTTTCGAAGACTAATGAGAGCTCAAGAGCAAACTCGCTTCAATACGAGACATTAATTAAGAGGAGACAGCAATTAATTCCATTCGTAAAACAAATGACAAGTTTTCAGGCAGTTATGAATATTCTGTAGACAAAAATGCTCATGCATGCATGTATTATTTTATCTTTCAGTCATTAAACATCTAGAACCGATTAATGATACGCGTCATAAGTTTTTTCATTAGACTATTAAACCATGGCAAGATTGTCTGGTAATCAGAGAATTAATTAAAACGAACACAACAGTCTTTCTAATTGATTACACTTTGTGGAACTTTTCGTCGATTGAAATGAATTAGAGTATATTACCGGCCACATAGCTGATTAATACAGAACTGAAGCTACGCAAAGAAGTCATGTTTTTGCCGTTGACTGGCGCGTGCGACTGCGCGAGATTGATTATGATGCTGGAGGAAATATTAGGATAAGAAATTCTGCCATAAAAGTATGATATAAAGGGGCGTAGGATATTAGGCGAATGGAATATTTGTAGCCATTCAGCAAAAATTCTGAACTAAGGTTTTGTGTAATTCAGGCAAAGACCAATTAAAACACTTAAAAGAGGCACTGCAATCGGTAATATAATGTAATTAAGTGACTATAACAATTGAACTCGAAGAAAAATAGCTTAAAAAACAATCAAAAATTTTTACGATGTGATTTAACCTCCCAACTCCTCCAATTTTTCGTGCGCTTTTTTCAACCGCTATTTCTAAAGTATTTACATTAAAGCAATTGATAAGTAATTTTAAACATGCTCTATTTTTTCCTTGTTCTTTTTTAAACCAAAAAATCGGATGTAATGACACCGAATAAAGCTATGCAAAAACATTTAAAAATTGATACAATTGGCATGTACTTTTAACGACTCGCTTGCATGTAAAGACGACTGTCACTGACACTTGACAACTTTACAGCATCGAGTGGATTATGAAGTACCTCTTAAGTGTTTTAATTGCTATTCGCCTAATTTCCACCAAACTTTAGTTCAGGATTTTCGCCTAATGGCTACAAAACTTTCGTTCGCCTAATCCAGTTTTCTGAAAACACAACCACCTAAAATTTTTGGACGTTTGATAAAAAAAAATAAGGATCTTTTTTGTTTGTGCCCCCAGTACGTTACTCTATGCTCCCTCTGGTTAGAATACTTGCAAATCAATACTCGCAAATCATTATATAAAATGCGGCACGCGCGCTTGAAGGTTGCAAATAAAGAGCGCTATGATGGATGATCTATTCTTCTCGATTTGCATTCAGAAACTGGGTGCAAATCAGTCATATTAGTTAGTGAGGTAGATCAAAACTGATTTAAAAAATCACACAACGCGCCTTAAAAACACCACAGAGAGTAACAAATGGTGTCACGCAAACACATCTAGCTGCTGAGTAGTAGGAGTTAATAAGAACTGTACTAAATTCTTGGCGCGTCATGAAATGGTGACAAACATGCAATACAAAAAAACATAGCAAGACAAGTTCCAAGCTGCAATCCACAGAATTCAATGACTCAAGCTTACTACTTTTTTGAAAATCAAAATGCATATGATCCTACATAAATAACGTTGAACATACCTGGCAGAGTGACGGAAAATAGCCGCCATTGATCACAATATCCACGATTGGGAATGAAAGAAGACAAATTGCGAAAATCGATTCTTCTACAAAAAGTTAAAAAAGCGAACTATTTTGATGTCATTTTGTAGTTACACAAACCATGATTTCTTAGTGAGGAGATACAGGGGGCTATTATAGATATCAATAACAATTAGAGATCGTAACTAAGACTGATAAGAAAAAGTTCAAGTAAAGGGCATGTAAAATTGGGCTTCATGGGTTTATCCCGTTTCCATTTGTGAATCCGTTCTTTTTTAAATAGACTTTTCCCATTTTTATGTTACTTTGCTGACCTACTGCAATTAAGAACTTTGAGCAGAATGAGCAAAGAATTAAACTAGTCTAGAGAAGCCAAAAACATTTCACGCAAAATTTTGAAAAAGCCGTGAACTAAGTTAAAACCAACCGAATTTTTATTCAGAGAAGTAAAAAAAAAAACATAGCAAGACAAGTTCCAAGCTGCAATCCACAGAATTCAATGACTCAAGCTCACTAATTTCTTGAAAATCAAAAATGCATATCATCCTACATAAATAACGTTGAACATACCTGGCAGAGTGACGGAAAATAGCCGCCATTGATCACAATATCCACGATTGGGAATGAAAGAAGACAAATTGCGAAAATCGATTCTTCTACAAAAAGTTAAAAAAGCGAACTATTTTGATGTCATTTTGTAGTTACACAAACCATGATTTCTTAGTGAGGAGATACAGGGGGCTATTATAGATATCAATAACAATTAGAGATCGTAACTAAGACTGATAAGAAAAAGTTCAAGTAAAGGGCATGTAAAATTGGGCTTCATGGGTTTATCCCGTTTCCATTTGTGAATCCGTTCTTTTTTAAATAGACTTTTCCCATTTTTATGTTACTTTGCTGACCTACTGCAATTAAGAACTTTGAGCAGAATGAGCAAAGAATTAAACTAGTCTAGAGAAGCCAAAAACATTTCACGCAAAATTTTGAAAAAGCCGTGAACTAAGTTAAAACCAACCAAATTTTTATTCAAAGAAGTTAAAAAACATAGCAAGACAAGTTCCAAGCTGCAATCCACAGAATTCAATGACTCAAGCTCACTAATTTTTTGAAAATCAAAAATGCATATGATCTTACATAAATAACGTTGAACATACCTGGCAGATTGACGGAAAATAGCCGCCATTGATTGCCATGTCCACGATTGGGAATGAAAGCACACAAAAAATGCAAAAATTGATTCTTCTAGAAAAAGGTTAAAATTGCGAACTAATTTGACGTCATTTTGTAGTTAGACAAACCCTGGTTTCTTAGTGAGGAGATACAGGGGACTAGTATCGGTATCAATAACCATTAGAGATCGTAACTAAAACTGATAAGAAAAAGTTCAAGTAAAGGGCATGTAAAATTTGGCTTTATTTGTTTATCCCGTTTCCATTTGTGATTCCGTTCCTTTTTTAAATTGACTTTTTTCTTTTTGAATTACTTTGCTGAGCGACTGCTATGTAAAAGAACTTTGAGCAGAATGAGCAAAGAATTAATCTAGCCTAGAGAAGCCAAAAACATTTCACGCAAAATTTTGAACAAGCTGTGAACTAAGTTAAAACCAACCAAATTTTTATTCAAAGAAGTAAAAAAAACATAGCAAGACAATTTCCAAGCTGCAATCCACAGAATTCAATGACTCAAGCTTACTACTTTTTTGAAAATCAAAAATGCATATGATCCTACATATATAACGTTGAACATACCTGGCAGATTGACGGAAAATAGCGGCCATTGATTACCATATCCACGATTGGGAATGAAAGAAGACAAAAAATGCAAAAATTGATTCTTCTACAAAAAATATTAAAATCTGAACTATTTTGATGTCATTTTGTAGTTACACAAACCCTGGTTTCTTAGTGAGGAGATACAGGGGGCTTGTATTGATATCAATAAATATTAGAGATCGTAACTAAGACTGATAAGAAAAAGTTCAAGTAAAGGGCATGTAAAATTAGGCTTTATGGGTTTATCCCTTTTCCATTTGATACCGTTCTCTTTAAAATTGACTCTTTTCATTTTTGAATTAATTTGCTGAGCGACTGCTATTTAAAAGGTTGAGCAGAATGAGCAAAGGATTAAACTAGCCTAGAGAAGCCAAAAACAATTCACGCAAAATTTTGAGCAAGCTGTGAACTAAGTTAACACCAACCAAATTTTTATTCAAAGAAGTAAAAAAAAAACAGCAAAACAAGTTCCAAGCTGCAATTCACAGAATTCAATGACTTAAGCTTACTACTTTTTTGAAAATCAAAAATGCATATGATCCTACATAAATAACGTTGAACATACCTGGAAGATTGACGGAAAATAGCCGCCATTGATTACCATATCCACGATTGGGAATGAAAGAAGACAAAAAAAAAGCAAAAATTGATTCTTCTACAAAAAAGATAAAAATGAGAACTATTTTGATGTCATTTTGTAGTTACACAAACCCTGGTTTCTTACTGAGGAGATACAGGGGGCTAGTATCGATATCAATAACCATTAGAGATCGTAACTAAAACTGATAAGGAAAAGTTCAAGTAAAGGGCATGTAAAATTGGGCTTTATGTGTTTATCCCGTTTCCATTTGCGATTCTGTTCCTTTTTTAAATTGACTTTTTTCATTTTTGAATTACTTTGCTGAGCGACTGCTATGTAAAAGAACTTTGAGCAGAATGAGCAAAGAATTAAACTAGCCTAGAGAAGCCAAAAACATTTCACGCAAAATTTTGAACAAGCTGTGAACTAATTTAAAACCAACCGTTTTTATTCCAAGAAGTAAAAAAAACATAGCAAGACAAGTTCCAAGCTGCAATCCACAGAATTCAATGACTCAAGCTTACTAATTTTTTGAAAATCAAAAATGCATATGATCCTACATAAATAACGTTGAACATACCTGGCAGATTGACGGAAAATAGCCGCCATTGATTGCCATGTCCACGATTGGGAATGAAAGACCACAAAAAATGCAAAAACTGAATCTTCTAGAAAAAGGTTAAAAAAAAGAACTATTTTGATGTCATTTTGAAGTTGGACAAACTCTGGTTTCTTAGTGAGCAGATACAGGAGGCTAGTATTGATATCAATAAACATTAGAGATCGTAACTAAGACTGATAAGAAAAGTTCAACTAAAGGGCATGTAAAATTAGGCTTTATGGATTTATCCCTTTTCCATTTGATACCGTTCTCTTTAAAATTGACTCTTTTCATTTTTGAATTAATTTGCTGAGCGACTGCTATTTAAAAGGTTGAGCAGAATGAGCAAAGGATTAAACTAGCCTAGAGAAGCCAAAAACAATTAACGCAAAATTTTGAACAAGCTGTGAACTAAGTTAAAACCAACCAAATTTTTATTCAAAGAAGTAAAAAAAAACAGCAAGACAAGTTCCAAGCTGCAATCCACAGAATTCAATGACTTAAGCTTAATACTTTTTTGAAAATCAAAAATGCATATGATCCTACATAAATAACGTTGAACATACCTGGCAGATTGACGGAAAATAACCGCCATTGATTACCATATCCACGATTGGGAATAAAAGAAGACAAAAAAATGCAAAAATTGATTCTTCTACAAAAAAGATAAAAATGAGAACTATTTTGATGTCATTTTGTAGTTACACAAACCCTGGTTTCTTACTGAGGAGATACAGGGGGCTAGTATCGATATCAATAACCATTAGAGATCGTAACTAAAACTGATAAGAAAAAGTTCAAGTAAAGAGCATGTAAAATTGGGATTTGTGTTTATCCCGTTTCCATTTGTGATTCCGTTCCTTTTTTAAATTGACTTTTTTCATTTTTGAATTACTTTGCTGAGCGACTGCTATGTAAAAGAACTTTGAGCAGAATGAGCAAAGAATTAAACTAGCCTAGAGAAGCCGAAAACATTTCACGCAAAATTTTGAACAAGCTGTGAACTAAGTTAAAACCAACCAAATTTTTATTCAAAGAAGAAAAAACATAGCAAGACAAGTTCCAACCTGCAATCCACAGAAATCAATGACTCAAGCTTACTACTTTTTTGAAAATCAAAAATGCATATAATCCTACACAAATAACGTTGAACATACCTGGAAGATTGACGGAAAATAGCCGCCATTGATTACCATATCCACGATTGGGAATGAAAGAAGACAATAAAATGCAAAAATTGATTCTTCTACAAAAAATATTAAAATCTGAACTATTTTGATGTCATTTTGTAGTTACACAAACCCTGGTTTCTTAGTGAGGAGATACAGGGGGCTATAATCGATATCAATAACCATTAGAGATCGTAACTAAGACTGATAAGAAAATATTCAAGTAAAGGGCATGTAAAATTGGGCTTTATGGGTTTATCCCGTTTCCATTTGTGATTCGGTTCTTTTTTGAATTGACTTTTTTCATTTTTAAATTACTTTGCTGAGCTACTGCTATTTGAAAGAACTTTGAGCAGAATGAGCAAAGAATTAAACTAGCCTAGAGAAGCCAAAAACATTTCACGCCAAATTTTGAACAAGCTGTGAATTAAGTTAAAACCAACCGAATTTTTATTCAAAGTAATTAAAAAAATATAGCAAGACAAGTTCCAAGCTGCAGTCCACAGAATTCAATGACTCAGGCTTACTACTTTTTTTGAAAATCAAAATGCATATGATCCTACATAAATAACGTTGAACATACCTGGCAGAGTGACGGAAAATAGCCGCCATTGATTACAATATCCACGATTGGGAATGAAAGAAGACAAAATACAAAAATTGATTCTTCTACAAAAAGTTAAAAATGCGAACTATTTTGATCTCATTTTGTAGTTACACAAACCCTGGTTTCTTAGTGAGGAGATGCAGGGGGCTTGTATCGATATCAATAACCATTAGAGATCGTAACTAAGACTGATAAAAAAAGTTCAAGGGCATGTAAAATTGGGCTTTATGGGTTTATCCCGCTTCCATTTGTGATTCCGTTCCATTTTTAAATTGACTTTTTTCATTTTTGAATTACTTTGCTGAGCAACTGCTATTTAAAAGAACTTTAAGCAGAATGAGCAAAGAATTAAACTAGCCTAGACAAGCCAAAAACATTTCAAGCAAAACTTTGAAGAAGCTGTGAACTAAGTTAAAACCAACCAAACTTTTATTCGAAGAAGTAAAAAAAAACATAGCAAGACAAGTTCCAAGCTGCAATCCACAGAATTCAATGACTTAAGCTTACTACTTTTTTGAAAATCAAAAAAGCATATGATCCTACATAAATAACGTTGAATATACCTGGCAGATTGACGGAAAATAGCCGCAATTGATTGCCATGTCCACGATTGTGAGTGAAAGAACACAAAAAATGCAAACATTGATTCTTCTAGAAAATGGTTAAAAAACGAACTATTTTGATGTCAGTTTGTAGTTAGACAAACCCTGGTTTCTTAGTGAGGAGATACAGGGGGCTAGTATCGATATCAATAACCATTAGAGATCGTAACTAAAACTGATAAGAAAAAGTTCAAGTAAAAGGCATGTAAAATTGGGCTTTATGTGTTTATCCCGTTTCCATTTGTGATTCTGTTCCTTTTTTAAATTGACTTTTTTCATTTTTGAATTACTTCGCTGAGGAACTGCTATGTAAAAGAACTTTGAGCAGAATGAGCAAAGAATTAAACTACCCTAGAGAAGCCAAAAACATTTCACGCAAAATTTTGAACAAGCTGTGAACTAAGTTAAAACCAACCAAATTTTTATTCAAAGAAGTTAAAAAACATAGCAAGACAAGTTCCAAGCTGCAATCTACAGAATTCAATGACTCAAGCTTACTAATTTTTTGAAAATCAAAAATGCATATGATCCTACATAGATAACGTTGAACATACCTGGCTGATTGACGGAAAATAGCCGCCATTGATTGCCATGTCCACGATTGGGAATGAAAGATCACAAAAAATGCAAAAATTGATTCTTCTAGAAAAAGGTTAAAATTGCGAACTATTTTGACGTCATTTTGTAGTTAAACAAACCCTGGTTTCTTAGGAGATACAGGGGGCTAGTATCGATATCAATAACCACTAGAGATCGTAACTAAAACTGATAAGAAAAAGTTCAAGTAAAGGGCATGTAAAATTAGGCTTTATGGGTTTATCCCTTTTCCATTTGATACCGTTCTCTTTAAAATTGACTCTTTTCATTTTTGAATTAATTTGCTGAGCGACTGCTATTTAAAAGGTTGAGCAGAATGAGCAAAGGATTAAACTAGCCTAGAGAAGCCAAAAACAATTCACGCAAAATTTTGAACAAGCTGTGAACTAAGTTAAAACCAACCAAATTTTTATTCAAAGAAGTTAAAAAACATAGCAAGACAAGTTCCAAGCTGCAATCCACAGAATTCAATGACTCAAGCTCACTAATTTTTTGAAAATCAAAAATGCATATGATCTTACATAAATAACGTTGAACATACCTGGCAGATTGACGAAAAAAAGCCGCCATTGATTGCCATGTCCACGATTGGGAACGAAAGACCACAAAAAATGCAAAAATTGATTTTTCTAGAAAAAGGTTAAAAATACAAACTATTTTGATGTCATTTTGAAGTTAGACAAACTCTGGTTTCTTAGTGAGGAGATACAGGGGGCTATAATCGATATCAATAACCATTAGAGATCGTAACTAAGACTGATAAGAAAATATTCAAGTAAAGGGCATGTAAAATTAGGCTTTATGGGTTTATCCCTTTTCCATTTGATTCCGTTCTTTTTTAAAATTGACTCTTTTCATTTTTGTATTAATTTGCTGAGCGACTGCTATTTAAAAGAACCTTGATCAGAATGAGCAAAGAATTAAACTAGCCTAGAGAAGCCAAAAATATTTCACGCAAAATTTTGATCAAGCTGTGAACTAATTTAAAACCAACCAAATTTTTATTCAAAGAAGTAAAAAAAACATAGCAAGACAAGTCCCGAATTACAGTCCAAGGAGATGAATTGAACAATGTCCCGAAGATTAAAATTTTTACTTCAATATCAATCTAAGACAGTCAAAGCCCCTGACACTAAATGCGCAAAAACGCAAAATCCAAATTATGAAAAATTTTCTCAATATTTTGCTTCTCACTGAAAACAACAATTTTCGAAAATGCTGAACCTATACGTCATTAGGTTGACTACACAAAATAACCAGCATAAGGGAATCAATAACAGACAAAACAGAGGCAAAAATTGAAGCAAATTCGCAAAAGTCAGGAACTTTGAAAACCAGTGGAGCCAAACTAAGAGAACCTCATAACTAAAAGCTATAACCATTTACCACAGCATATCAGAAAACTTTCGAAAGCCATAAAATGAATTTTAGCTAATGCCTGAAAAAAAACAATTGAACTATAAATGAAAGTAAAATCACTTAAGAACTTCAAAAACAAATGATTTGCAAAATCACTTAAGAACTTCAAAAACAAATGTTATCGTTAGCCAAAAGTTGGAGCCAAAAATTCACCAAAATTATGCCACACTAATAAAAACAATTTATGTTCGTTTTTGAGACTAAGCGAAAAGACTTCAAGAAAACGAAACAACACTTGAGACAAAAAAAACAAACTTTTTAGAAAAGCAGTTGTCAAAATTTTGAGAACAATTGAGGTAGACCAAAACAACTAAATAGATACAAAAATTTAGCAGCCGATCAAATCTGCCATTAATCAGATGAATAAACAAAGTGATGAAGCAAAAAAGTAATAAAAGCAGCAATACAAACAAAACTAAGAGTTAACTTTTTTGAAAACGGAAAGTGTAAATGTAATTCGAAGAAAAATGACTAAAACAATGATCCTGCATAAAGAACTTTGAAAATACCTGTCAGATTGCCAAGAAATAGCCGCCGTTGATTGCCATAACCACAATTTTGAACGAGAGAAAATGGCAAACATTGATTCTTCTACAAAAAGCGCACTATTTTGATGTCAATTTGTAGTTAGACATAGCTCTGTTTCTTAGTCTGTTTGTAGGGGATACAAACGCTAGTATCGATATCAATAAGAATTAAAGATCCAAACTAAGACTAATGAGGACAAAGTTCAAGCAACTGGCAGGTTAAATTGGGCTTTCTGGGTTTATCCCGTTTCTATTTGAGATTCGCTTTTTTTAAAATTTGACTATGCGCAAAAATGAACAAACCAAAATAATAAAATCTCGCAAAAATCAGTAACTTTGAAAACCAGTGCCGACAATACCAAGAAAACCTCATAACTAAAATCTATAACCCTTTACCACAGCATATTATGATTTTTAGCAGTCCTAATGACTTAAAAACGACAATAGAACTACAAATGAAAATCAAATGGTATAGTTAGCCAAAAGTTGCAGCCAAAAAATGCACAAAAATTATGCCGCACTATTGTGTCAAACAAATGTTTGTTATTTCTGAGATTAAGCGAAAAGACAAGAAAAATCTACTTATGACAAAAGAAATCAGATTACTTTTCGAAAAGCAGGTGCCAAAATCTTGAAAACAATTGAGTTGAGATGAAACAACTAATTAGATACAACTCCTTAGCAACCAATTAAATCTGCCATTAATCAGATTAAGTGAAGAAACAAAAATAAGTAATAAGCACAAAAATCCTTACAAAACAGTAAAATTTGTTGAAAACGGAAAGCTTAAATGCATTTCAAAAAACGGATAAAATCAGCGAAACGATTAATTTGCCCAATTTTGGGCATTATTCGCAACCGATGACTCGTCTTTAAGGAAACTAAGCGAAAAGACAAACAAATTGAGGAACAAGAACTCGCAAAACCTCAAAAACTTGAACATTTCTTGAAAAGAACGACAGTCAAAGTCACAAAGAAAAAGCTTTCAACAGAAACCATTAAATCGATTGAATTATTTCACAAAAGCAGCCAATTAGAGCTGTCTCTAATGAGATTAAAAGATCAGACAACAAAGAGTACACAATACTCTCAAAACATTAAATTCACTAAAATGAGAAAAATAGAGTCAAAGTCTTTAAAACCACTCCCTATTAACTGAAACACTTAGTTTCATTTATGCCTCATTGAATAACAACGATACTGTCATTATGAGAAACCATAAGAAAAAAATTGGCGAAAGCCAACATTCATTAAGATTTTATGACAACAAAGTGTCGAAGTTGGAATAAAGAGCATAAATCATATTAATAGTGCTGGAGATGAAATACTTAAAACAGCAGTTGAATTGTTGCCGTGAAAAAAATTCGCTTTCAAAAACGTAAACATTGTTCAAACACCAACATCTCACTTTACTTTAAAGGTAATTAGAAAAATCACGTCTCAAACAACACTTGAGACAAAAAAACAAACTTTTTAGAAAAGCAGTTGTCAAAATTTTGAGAACAATTGAGGTAGACCAAAACAACTAAATAGATACAAAAATTTAGCAGCCAATCAAATCTGCCATTAATCAGATGAATAAACAAAGTGATGAAGCAAAAAAGTAATAAAAGCAGCAATACAAACAAAACTAAGAGTTAACTTTTTTGAAAACGGAAAGTGTAAATGTAATTCGAAGAAAAATGACTAAAACAATGATCCTGCATAAAGAACTTTGAAAATACCTGTCAGATTGCCAAGAAATAGCCGCCGTTGATTGCCATAACCACAATTTTGAACGAGAGAAAATGGCAAACATTGATTCTTCAACAAAAAGCGCACTATTTTGATGTCAATTTGTAGTTAGACATAGCTCTGTTTCTTAGTCTGTTTGTAGGGGATACAAACGCTAGTATCGATATCAATAAGAATTAAAGATCCAAACTAAGACTAATGAGGACAAAGTTCAAGCAACTGGCAGGTTAAATTGGGCTTTCTGGGTTTATCCCGTTTCTATTTGAGATTCGCTTTTTTTAAAATTTGACTATGCGCAAAAATGAACAAACCAAAATAATAAAATCTCGCAAAAATCAGTAACTTTGAAAACCAGTGCCGACAATACCAAGAAAACCTCATAACTAAAATCTACAACCCTTTACCACAGCATATTATGAATTTTAGCAGTCCTAATGACTTAAAAACGACAATAGAACTACAAATGAAAATCAAATGGTATAGTTAGCCAAAAGTTGCAGCCAAAAAATGCACAAAAATTATGCCGCACTATTGTGTCAAACAAATGTTTGTTATTTCTGAGATTAAGCGAAAAGACAAGAAAAATCTACTTATGACAAAAGAAATCAGATTACTTTTCGAAAAGCAGGTGTCAAAATCTTGAAAACAATTGAGTTGAGATGAAACAACTAATTAGATACAACTCCTTAGCAACCAATTAAATCTGCCATTAATCAGATTAAGTGAAGAAACAAAAATAAGTAATAAGCACAAAAATCCTTACAAAACAGTAAAATTTGTTGAAAACGGAAAGCTTAAATGCATTTCAAAAAACGGATAAAATCAGCGAAACGATTAATTTGCCCAATTTTGGGCATTATTCGCAACCGATGACTTGTCTTTAAGGAAACTAAGCGAAAAGACAAACAAATTGAGGAACAAGAACTCGCAAAACCTCAAAAACTTGAACATTTCTTGAAAAGAACGACAGTCAAAGTCACAAAGAAAAAGCTTTCAACAGAAACCATTAAATCGATTGAATTATTTTACAAAAGCAGCCAATTAGAGCTGTCTCTAATGAGATTAAAAGATCAGACAACAAAGAGTACACAATACTCTCAAAACATTAAATTCACTAAAATGAGAAAAATAGAGTCAAAGTCTTTAAAACCACTCCCTATTAACTGAAACACTTAGTTTCATTTATGCCTCAGTGAATAACAACGATACTGTCATTATGAGAAACCATAAGAAAAAAATTGGCGAAAGCCAACATTCATTAAGATTTTATGACAACAAAGCTTACAGCCTTCACAACAATCTACAATCACCAAAACATAGCTGGCAGAATGCCAGAAAATAGCCGCAACAGCTTCTTAGATCTGCAGTCTCAAAAAAACAGTAAGACAGACCAAAAAATCGTCTTTTCATTAAAGGCTGATATGTTACATTTAGATTGAAAATATGTCTAAGTTTTTGCTGCCTCTGTTAGCTGCTCTCTAATAACCTTCATTTAGAGTGACACACCCATTTGACCTTATCTCTTTAAACTAAAGTAAACAAAAGTCAATTTCGAAGTGAGGAAGTCATTTTTGAGAGTGAGGTAAGTCAAGTGTGACCAAAACTTTAATCACGCGAATTAACAAAAAAAACTTGCTCCACTAAGAACGATAAATGACGTCACACACGCACTTCAGTTGAAATTGCATAAACAAATGAAAAACAGCAGATTTCAAGTGGTTGTGACGTCATATGGTCGTAACAAAAATTGCGACGAAATAAAAAAACCAAGAGAAGGCCAATAATAGCCCCAGCAATCATCGCTGAGCGGCTATCAAAACATTTTATCAAGTTTTGTTATAAATTGAGATCCCGAAATAACTATATCAGCCCAAATAACTTCATCAAAACAACTAGTACTTACTAAAACTACTTATGTGATATTTTTAAAAAATATTTGAGGCCAAATTATGAAAAAAAAGCTCTTAAAAACAACTTGCACTAAAAAACTGAAAATATTAAATTTTTTAATATTACAAAATCATATAAATTCAAAGAAAAAATCCAAAGGAAAAATTCACAATAGGCCAAGAAACTTGTCCAAAAAAGCGGCAAAAAATTAAGAAAAATAGTTCCAATTTTTGCCATTTTTTGTCATATTTCTGAAACAAAAAAAATGATTCATATCCACAAAACTGTAACCAATTGTTATCTAAAATTTACTCAAGTAGAAGGGGTCTTGTGAATGCCCATTTGAGCTAGTAAAACAAAACAATCGTCAAAAATACGCAAAAATTACACCGACAATCAGCAAAATGAAACACCTCCGAATTGACAATAAATTCATATGGATTTCAGAAACCTTCAAAGCCCTACCAGATCCAGTCTAAAACTAAAACAAAATCTTAGCCAAATGTCTTAACCCTAACAAAACTGCTTTAAAATGCCTCACGTGAACAAAAAATTTCGCTCGCTAACAATTTTTTTCACACCTCAATTTCTCGCTCTCTAAAAAACAGCGACTCCCTTTTCGTGAAAAACCATTCTTTTCGCTCCACTTTTCATTTTTTTCAGCAACAAAATCACTCCAAATTATTTCATGTGTTTCTTCGCGCTTCAAAATTCACTCCTATAAAATTGACTTAAAAAATGACGTCTCCAATACTCCTCTTCGCGTCTTAAAAAGACAGCGCCCCAAAACAATTCCTTTTAGCAGCCAATTAGACCTGTCTCTAATGAGATCAAAAGATCAGACAACAAAGAGTGCACAATACTCTCAAGACAAAAAATTCACTAAATTTAGAAAAAAAGTCTTTAAAACCACTTACAGTTAACTGAAACACTTAATTAGTTTCATTTATGCCTCAGTAAAAACCAATGATACTGTCACTATGAGGAACCCTGAGAAAAAATGGCAAAAGCAACATTCATTAAGGTTTTATAACAACAAAGTGTCGAAGTTGGAATAAGGAGCAATAACTGCCCGTCGACGAGTTCAATCAATTGAAAATAGGCGCCATAAGAAAACATAATTCATATTAATAGTGCTGGAGATGAAATACTTAAAACAGCAGTTGAATTGTTGCCGTGAAAAAAATTCGCTTTCAAAAACGTAAACATTGTTCAAATACCAACATCTCACTTTACTTTAAAGGTAATTAGAAAAATCACGTCTCAAACCTCGCTTTTTCGCTTTATTTACTTCTTTAACGTGATTTAAATCACCACTCTGAATTGACTTTTCACTGACGTGAAAAAGCGGGAAAATCTTGAAAATATCATCGAAAGAGACAGCACACCAATACAATCCAAATACTTTGGATTGTAAATGGGAGCGCTATAAAAGCCGGCTGAGGGCAATTTGATTCAGGAGCTGCAGCTCAAAAAACTTTTGTTTATATGTAAAAAGACATCCGACTTGGGTGAGATTCAAACACTAAACCTCCGGTATCTTAGCCTTACAGCCTTCACAACAAGCTACAATCACCGAACATAGCTGGCAGATTGCCAGAAAACAACCGCAACAACTTCGTAAATCTGCAGTCTCCAAAAAAACAGTAAGACAGACCAAAAAAATCTTCTTTTCATTAAAAGCTGATATGTTACATTTTGATTGAAAGCATGTATAAGTTTTTACTGCCTCTGTTAGCTGCTCTCTAATAAACTTCATTTAGAGTGACACACCCATATGACCCTATCTCTTTGAATTTAAGTAAATAAAAATCAATTTCAAAGTGCGGAAGCCATTTTTGTTAGTGAGGTAAGTCAAGTGTGACCAAAATATTAATCACGCAGATGAAAAAACTCGCTCCACTAAGAGCGAAAAAAGACGCCACGCACGCACTTCAAATGAAATTGCAAGAAAGAATAAACAAAAATCGCGACGAAGAACTAAAAAAATAGAAGGACAAGTCGTGACGTACAATTCAAATAATTATCATTAACTAAACAAAAGACTAGACCTAGAACGGACTTTTAATTAATTGGAAAAACCATTTCTGAAAAAAATCAGATCAAAAAAATAAAAACAGAATATCAATGTTAAAATCGCGCAAGTGAACAAAAAAACCACTAACGAGAAAACGAAATTGGGTTTAAACAATTTAACAAAAAACTAAGCCTAAAATGAACAATTAATGGATTGGGAAAACCATTCAGAAAATCCGACCCAAAAATTTTTTAAAAAACAGAAAAAATTACAAGTGAAATTGCTGTATGTGAACAAAAGACAATCAGCGAGAAAGCGAATTTCTGTTCAAACACCGTTTTCTCTCTCTACTTTAGAATTAGAGCAGAAAATTTCACGCCGCAAAACTGCTCGCCGTTTCGGCATGACAAAAATCACTACTCCAATTTGACTTCAAAAATCACAAAAATGTGTGAACAGATCTTAAAAACATAGCGAGAAGAATTCTGGAAACGACTCGTACAAATCTATTTAACGCCAATCAACTACTCATCAGACAAAACGTGCCTCCACTAATTTATGATTATCTCGAAACAAAACCATTAAACAAAAAAGTGAAATCAAGAAAACCAAATATGTTAAAAAATTAAAAAAAATGATCAAATTTTGTTATAAATTGAGATCCCGAAAAAACTCTATCAGCCAAAATAACTTCATCAAAACAACTAGTACTTAATAAAACCACTTATATGATTTTTTTTAAATTTGAGGCCAAATTATGAAAAAAAAGCTCTTAAAACCAACTTGCACTAAAAAACTGGAAAAAGTTAATAAATTTTTCAATATTACAAAAGCATATAAATCCAAAGAAAAATTCTTTTCAGCCAATAGGGCATCCAGATGCTCGCAAAACAATAGGCCAGTCATAATAGGCTAAGAAACTTGTCCAAAAAACAAAAAAGAAAAAATGCAAAATATTAAGAAAAAAATTCCAATTTTGGCTATTTTTTGTCATATTTCTCAACAAAAGATAAAGATTCATATCCACAAAACTGAAACCAATTGTTATCTAAAATTTGCTCAAGTAAAAGTTGTCTTTCGAATGCCCATTTGAGCCAGTAAAACAAAAATCGTCAAAATACGCAAAAATTACACCGACAATCACCAAAATGAAAAACCTCCGAATTAACATTAAATTCATATGGATTTCAGAAACCTTCAAAACCCTACCAGAACCAGTCTAAAACTAAAACAAAATCGTAGCCAAACGTCTTAACCCGAACAAAACTGCTTTAAAATGCCACACATGAACAAAAAATTTCGCTCGCTAACAGAATTTTTTCACACCTCAATTTCTCGCTCTCTAAAAAACAGCGATATGAACAAAAAACCACTCTCTTTTCGCTCCATTTTTCATTTTTTTTCAGCAAAAAAATCACTCCAAATTATTTCACGTGTTTCATTTCCCGCTTCAAAATTCACTCCAATAAAATTGACTAAAAAAATTGACTTCTCCAATACTCCTCTTCGAGTCTTAAAAAGACAGCGCCCCACTACAATTCAAATTCTTTGAATTGTAAAAAACCAAGAGAAGGCCAATAATAGCCCCAGCTATCGCTGTGCGGCTATTAAAAAAACTTTGCTGAGGGAAATTGAGATCACTCAAAAATGTTGGAGAAGCGTGATAAAGTCATTTGAGAAGTCAACGAATGTTCTAGAACAAAGGCCCAAAAAATGTCGAACAATAACTGCTTCAAACTTCGTTCGAGAGCAATTAAAAATAAACAGAGAACTAGTGGTATCAAAGTGATCGAAAACATTGAACGCATGAAGAAATTTTGGCAGGATTAAACTATGTCTCATTGTAAATTTAATTATTCCATTATTGCCACTCAGTGGCAAGGCAACAAAAAATGCTAAAAATATCCAAAATCTGAAAATTCATTGAATATATAACAGAAAGACAGGTTATATAACAGAAATTCCGGGAAATGAATTATCAAACTGATTGAAAACTAAAATCTATAATACCACTAACTAGGCGTAAATATAAATCTGGAATTCTCAATAACAAAACTGATCACTTCGTTCTGATATCGCATGTCAGCTAAAGAGCTGGCCATTTTCAGAGGCTGCGACATATCTTCACTAACAGCTCGCAGCAAACTTTGGCCGAAAATTGTGCCCAAATTATGACTGGTCATTTTATTAGCATGTGAGTGGGACGCTATTTTGTTCAAATGTTTCATAATTGTTTCGAAATTTGCGAAGTGGTATACGTCGAGTGACTGGATGATGTTGGAAACTTTTTCAAGCTTCAGTTTATAATCCATTTGTGGCGTGTCTCGAAATATCTCAATGAGGCTATCGTGTTGATCAAAATTGATAACAGGGACCGGCAGCGACCTTAGATATTTTTTGAGGTAGTTTGTCACAGTGTGTATGTCTGGAAATTGGGTGCTGTCAATTTTGGCAGCCTCTTGGTTCCTTTCGATCTCTTCTGTGATTTTGATGATGTCAGCATTGCCACCTCCAATGCGATAGATTCCCTCAATATGTTCCCCTAAAAACAGCAGACTGGTTAGGAGTCAAACCTCATAGAATTGCGTTGTTAATGCTTTCCTGCTCCTGGAAGCACAATAAAATCTTTCGTTAATTTCATTAACATTCTTTTAGGCTGGAGAAAACTCCCCTCAACTTCAAAATTGGACGGAAATGAGTTCGATTACGAAGAGTTAAAAAACCGTTATATGGATTTACTTCAAAAAATGTGACAATATTGCGCGAAACAAAATCCATTTTCCGACTCCGCTTTCTCTTTCGGTTTGATCATAGTTCTCCACGAACATTTCGCGTGGACAGTTGTACATTTTTGAAAATGAAAATCTATATCTGCCATCAGCAAGAAAATATCACCATTAATAAACTTGATATTAGTAAAAAAAAGAAGACATCCTGAGATCAATAAATTCTCCTTCAGTAATCGCAGCTTTTTCAAAACGGAAACCCTGAATGCGAAAAATCAAAGCTTCCCCAAGTTACAGCATCTCAAGTTAAAGCTTCCCGAAGTTAAGGCATCTCAAGTTGAAGCCTCTCGAAGTTACAGCGAATGGTTCTATTTTTTCGCTAACAAAGAGGATAACAACGCGTCTGCATAACGGATAAAGTTGATTACTATTGAATCAGGTTGCAGCAAATATATGCTAATAATCGTGGGCTATTCAACAATTTAGATAAGAATTTTTCTGAAACAGTTGGCTGTGCAAACAATTCATAATTAGAAATTATAAAGGAAGGTAAATAAAAGGTAAGGGTTGGGCTGAAATTTATGTGCGTGAGAATAATGGCAAAAGAGCTAAGATATTTCTGACCGAAACTCTTTTTGCACCAGATTACGGTAAAAACTTTGATGTCATTCAGCAAGTTAACAAGATTTGACAAAAAAATAGAGTTTGGCGAAACCGGCCAAAAGAATTACGAGTGATGGTAGAATTTTTCACTGATGCAAGAAAAAAGCTTTGTTAATGGAGCGCACAACTTGGTGACCACAAGGATAATATTGATAAATTTGAAGAGCAATGTTTATCGTCATCGATCTTAAACCAGGCATGAGAGACTGTGACATACTAACTTTCAGGATTTGAAGTAACTCTGTTGACTCACATTAAATCATGCTGACGAAAATCAAATTGATAAAACGAGGATTGGTTAAATCACATTTGATAGATGTGAACCGAAGAAGGCAAATCGTAAACCCGAACTAAAAGATCGTTGATAGAGCGAGCTGTCATCTTGATATTAATCATGTTGACGTGTTTGGACCAGAAACTCCATTATCAGTTGTTAATCATAGATACCCAATTTCCTGTGTGCACAGTTCCTTTAGATACTCAAGGGTATATTTGATGAAAACTGGCAGTGAACGCTTTCAATATTCTCAACAGTTTTGTTCTGATACAAGCACACCTCATACAGTTGCAAAATATAGTGCTAATTCTGCACCCTATACACCTGAGGAAAAAGCGAAGTAGGAAGAAAGCTGAAAGAAAAATTCATAAAAATGTCATGTTTTGTACCGCAAGTAGTACCAAAGGAATCGAAACCTACGGACAACTTACCTAAATGCCCCGATTGAGGAAAATGTTTATATTCATGAAACCGAGGGCTTTGAATAATTGCTGTTAATGATATGAAAGTAGTGTGAAATTGAAGAAAAGCATTTATGGACCCAAACAGCCAGGACTAGACTTCGATATTTTCAACAGTTTTGAACTCATTCAAGCACACAACTCACACAGTAGCAAAAGATAGTGCAAAAGAGCTTTCTTCTACCTTGTTTTCAAAATTTGGATGTGAAAAAGGGTAACATTGGAAGATTTAGCATCCTATACAGCAAAGTTGGGAGAAAGTTGAAAAAAATTCATAAAAATTCTGTTTTGTAACGTAACGAAAGTAGTAGCACAGTAAAAATTCTCCAGAAGAAGCGACAGCAACGGAAATTGATTTTGGTCATAGAAATGAAGCAGACAACGTTGATTTTGATACAGTTACAGAACACCCAACTGAGCTTCCCTAAGTATTGGCCGCTTCTAAACACTTTGCCGCAAATCCACTCGTTTAAATCAATGCACGAACGTTTCAATATTCAGCGCAAATTGATGAAATTTTGCGATATATATTCGTCAACATTTCGCAATGTTCTACGTGGAAAATGAGAAGCAATAAACAGAAATTCCTTTTTTCAAGTCAAGAATCATGCTTGGGAGCTTGTGCCTTCCACCAAAAATGTGAAAAACAATTGAAAGTAAATGGCATCTTGACAAGAAATATGAGTGATGGAAATATCGCAAAAGGCACATCAGGTTTTGTCTTAAAAGGGTATAGCGAACAGTATGGTGTTGGCTTAAAAGATATCTATTCTCATTCGACCAGATTACATGCCATACGTATTATGCTTCAGATAATTCCTAATATAGGTGGGTTTCCATAACAGATAGATATCAAGACAACTCACCTACATGCCCCGATTGAGGAAAATGTTTACATGATTCAAACGAGAATTTTGAATAATTGCTGTTATTGGCGAAATCAGCGTGAAATAGAAGAAAAGCATATATGCACCCAAACAGTCAGCACCAGACTGTTTCGATGCTCTCGAAGAACATTTGGAAACAATACATTTAGAACATAACCATTTAGAATATAGACTGCAGATTGCCGGAAAACAACCGCGATAGACGCTTGTGGCCTTCCATGAATTGAAAAAAAGACAGATTGACCACCAATCCTTTATTAGACCACTAGAGTTTTTGGTTAGATTCGGACTGTCAATTGTATGAGACACATACGCTCTAAGTAAAAAGCCCTAAAGCAACTTTTTCAACATTAATATACGAAATCAAAAACTCAAGACTCAGATGCAAACTAGGGCATTTACAAACTAGGGCAAACTAGGGGACTCACGAACTAGGGCCTATACGTTTGGCACTACTTAGATGCACACTATTGACGTTTAACTTGTAAATGTTCATATATTAAAATTTAATTGATCGCTTTCAGAACTCACTTTTTTGAGTGAGGCAAGTCGCGCAATTGACCTAAAAGCAGAACAAATGACGTCACACACACAATTTAACTGCAAAGCAGTAGAAACCATTGAAATTGAAAGCAAGAATAATCGATGGAGACGACGAATTAACCACGATGTCCCCAATAATAGCCGCTATCGTTTCGCAGCTATTAATTATATAACCATACATTTAGAACATAATGTCGGAAGAATTGCTCTCGAACGATAGGCAATACAATTTAAATTTAATTTGTGGGATGCAGACTAGATAAATTTTCCTCTATGGGTTAAAAAACAGTTGACCACCCTCCCGATCTCTCACCACAAGCACTGCCCACTCAGCTATCAGGCCCTTCGTATTGCTATGCTGCAATCAATTTTAATTTAGCAACAAGCTTTACTTCAGAGTGAGAGCAATAAAGATCACTCAATAGTGAAGAACGAAAGCGCGAAAAAGTCACTTGAGAAGTCAAAGAATGTTCTAGAAGAAAAGCGCAAAAACGGTCAAGCAAAAAATTGGCATAAAAAGACCGGCACGTTTACAATAATTGCTACGAGCTTCGTTCGAGAGCACTTAAACAATCCGTTTTAGAGGGTTGTATACCTGATCCGTGTCACTTCCTTATAGAATGGGAACGATAAGCATTTGGATACAAATTCTACTGTTCTGAAGATAATTTTAACTAAAGCATTGAGCTTAAATAGTGACAAGGAATGAAACCAGATTCTTCTAATGATCAAAATCAAATAAATCAGGAAAGGTGCATTGACTACCTTTTCAAAATTTTGGAAGAACTGACTGCACAAGTGTCTCAACTTCCTCTCGCAGAAAACAAGTTAACTAAATTTGCCAAAAAATGACAGCTCGTATCGATAGCACGGCATAGAGCAGTTTAATTGGAAGTCTTAATTATTCAGTTTTGCCAACCCGACCTGATCTCAAGTAGCGCGTTTCATAAAAGTTCTATTCTTGAAACACAAACTGGAACATTGGATTACCGCAAACGACGTCTTCGGATAAAGATACAAAATATCTAAAATTTCTATTTAGGAAAGCAACTTCACTGGATGACTCTTCATCTGGTTAAAAAAAAACTTTGATTGGGCTGGGAATATCTATCATCAATCGTAAAAGTACAGCGGATTTTTCAATTCAAATGTCCGCTATTTCTGGCGCAACCCGATGGGCACTCAGAATTGTATTGGTACATATTCAGCGGAGGTGCATGCGTTTCAGCAGCGCAAGAAATGATTTCCTTAAAGGGTCTTTAGAAGGAGCTTAAGTACAAAGTCCCTAGCCGACCTAAGATTTATGTTGACAACCAAGCATGTATCGCACTTAGTACGACAAACAAGCCAGCTGATTTCTCAACAAAAATTTCGGCAAGATTAAAACCCCAGAATTTTTAGAAAGTATTATTCTGGGTAGCTGAAAACAAAAATGTCACACCGAAAGGAGAGGTTTTCAGCTTTATCATTTTCGGATGCCAATCAGATGTCAAGTCAAATCCATTTTCTACCCAATCCTTCACACATTTACCAGAACTATCCGCGAAACATCATCCCATTATACAGCAAGAAAGCAATGACAGAAGATATGCGCTATTGATTTTTGCTTAACTAGATATATACGGAACTTGAATCTTACCGAATCCACATGTTTTTCATGAACTTACGATTTTTGGACACTACGGTCGCATAACCTATATAACCAGATTTGTTCGTAACACAGTTGTATTACCGAATCGTAAATAACTCGTAGTTACAAGTTCTTACCTTCCCTTCTTTCTATCTCTTGAATACACATTTGCACAACAAAGCACACGTGAGTTCTGAAAGCCATGCAGACCACAGAAAGGTCGCAGCCCATTATGATCTTAATTAGCTTCCGATCTGGTCTGCAATAGTCGCCCACTGACTCAACGCATATCTTGTGAATTGCCATTCCACACTTACTGCATTTCACGCCCTGTAACATTATTCAGAAATGGCTGGTTGCAACCAGCACAAACCTTAATGCTATGGCATTTCAATTGAACTAAAGACGAATGGCGCGAAATGGTCCAACCCTAAAAATTTAATTGGGGGTTAGAAAATTTACACCAGCCCTACCTTTTTCGTTAAGTCAATTTTGGCGACCGTTTTTTTTCCAGAGAGATAAAAAGGTATCATGTCAGAGCCCTTGAAACTGCGTCAATTGTTGAGAAGACCTTTTGATTTCTACAAGAAATCTTAACAGTTACTTTTTAACTGAACGACTTAATATGATTTCTGATAGATACAAATAGTTAACATAAATAAGCATAAGAAACCGCTTAGACTGAATAGAACATTTTCGGATTTATATATTTGCAAAAAATTGAGAACATAGCTGGCAGATTGCCAGAAAATAGCCGCAATAGCTTTGTAGATCTGCAGTCTAAAAAACAGTAAAAAGGACAGACCACAATAATTAGTCTTCTCATTGAAGGCTGAGATGTTATATTTTGATAACGAAACTGTATGTTATTGCTGCTTCTATTATCTGCTCTCAAAAAACCTTCATTTAGCTTCATTCACTTGACCTTATCTCTTTGAATTAAAGTAAAATAAAATTCAATTTCAAAGTGAGGAAGTCATTTTTGAGAGCCAGGTAAGTCATTTGTGACCAAAAATTTAATCAGGCACATGAACAAAAAAACTCGCTCCACTAAGAGCGAAAAATGACGCCACACACGCACTTCAGTTGAAATTGCATAAACGAATGAACAAAAAGCAGATTTGAAGTTGTTGTGACGTCATATGGTTGCAACAAAAGTCTTGACGACGAAATAAAGAAACATAGTAGGACAAGTCCTGACGCACGATTCAAGGACCTAGAACAGACTATATGTGAATTGGAAAAACCATTTCAAAAAAATCAGATAAAAACAAAAAAACAAGGTCAAAATGCTGCATTTGAACAAAAAGCCACTTGTGAGAAATGGAAATTTGGTTGCATTAAAAAACTAGGACTAGAATGAACTACGAATGGATTTGAAAAACCATGTAGCAAGAATCCGATCCAAAAAAATTGAAAAAACAGTGAACATCGAAGTGAAATTGCCGCATGTGAACAAAAAACCACTAGCGAGAAAGCGAATTTTTGTTCAAACACCGTTTGCTCGCTCTTTAAAATTACAGCAAAAAATTTTCAGGCCGCAAAACCGCTCGCTTTTTTGCTCCATTTCCTGGTTCGGCGTGACCAAAACCACTACTCCAATTTGACTTCAGAAATCATGAAAATGTATGAACAGATCTAAAAAAGACAGCGCCCCAGTACAATTCAAACTTTGAATTGTAAAAAACCAAGAGAAGGCCAATAATAGCTCCAGCTATCGCTGTGAGGCTATTAATAAATTGCGCTGTAGGAATGTTCGAAAAACAATCAAACTTAATAAATTTTTCCCTTGCTGTGCATATGTTCGACAGATGTTCCTTGTTGCAAAATGGTTAAATTTTCAGGCTGATAGTTATTAGGTAACACAATCAATTAATCATGGGAACACCTTTGAATCTCGAAAAACTGGGCCGCAATTTTTTTTATTTGCTCAATTGCTTTTTCGCACATAAAACCGCTCAAACAAAACCCTTAGTCGGTCATTTTTTGCACGTCAGCATCTGTATAACTCTTCATTATTTCGGAAAAAGTCAAACCTGTTTATGATAAAAATGAAAATTAACGTTGAATAATTTTTGTCAAAGTTGAAAAATTCAGGTTTCACAACTCTCTATTTTTTGAAAAGGAATGAGAAGCAATCATTTTGACTAGCTAAATTATCAGTATTTTTATTCAGGTGAATAACTATGTTGAATGCATATCAGGACACGGTTCGTTAATAAACATCTCTCAACTTTTCGGATTCCATTTTGATGGGTTGAACCATTAAGTGCGAAGGCACATTACTGATCCTCAATTTTCTATTCGAGATACATATATCATGCACTTCTGGTTAAAATACTAACTTCATCTGATTGTTAATAGATTGTCAGCTTAAATTCCAGTTGATACAAAGAGTAGATTGTTAAAAAGATCAGGATTCAGGAGAAACAGAGAACATTGCTAAAAAAGATCAAGAATCGGGAAAAAAACTATGACCATAAATAGCCTAAAGTGTAGTTACAAAACTTCTCCATAAATTTTAGATGAAAAGAGCATGAGTTTTCCACAATTTTGTAACAGTAAACTTAAATATTTGACAAGATCACAAAAATCCAAAAAATTCCTCAAATAAACCACTGCAACAAGGTGAGCAACATGAGTTCGCGCAAAGTTGAAACCCATCAAACCAAAAACCGATAATTTGAAATTTCTCTATCAAACAAGTCCAACACGATACACGCAATTCCAGTTATGATCCAGATTTATTGTTGCATTTTTTTTTTGAAAAAGAAAGCTAGGGATGTAACCATTTTGAAATTAACTCTTCGATTCGAGAAGCAAAAAAAAGTAAATTTACAAGCAAAAATTAGAAGTTTTCATCTCCCCGAAAATATGAAAACATTGAACTTTTTTCCAAACATGTTTTCTAGATTCAATCTTTTTGCATGTATTTAGAATTTCAAGTCTGGATTTTGAAAGTTAATTCAAAACATTTACTACTTCTACTTAAATTTTTTCAAGAAAAACAAATTAGAGTGCTAAAAAGACTATCAGGAAGTATTTAAGATTGGTGAATTATTCGACTTTACGCGGTTTGCATGCATGAAAAAACAGAACAAGAGAAAAGCTAAATATTTCTCAAGAAATGAAAACCCTGATGTGTTTATTTCAAAGATCGATTGTTTTCCAAAGCTTTTCAAGGTTATCTCTTTTACCTGTCCATAAAAGATATCCATCGGTCAAACTTGACTTGCTTGAATTTAACAAAACAGCGAGGCTTGCTTGAATTTTTGGAGTTTTGCAACATAATAATTTAAATTGTCCAAATTTAATTATTACAAGGTAATAAGTTTACAATACGAAATGTACCATCTGTTGACCAATATTGCTGTACGAACGAAAATTCTTGGTCAAAGGAAATTTTTTTTGCTTAATTGTTTTCAGATGTTTTAACGGGATAATTAAATACCAAGTCGTTTCGTTCGATCTCATTAAAAATCTTTTTTTTAAGATTATACAAGTATTATATAAAGTACCTTAGCGAAAATGAAACCTGAGAAAATGAAAATTGATCAATTTAAACTTCAATATCCCTTCAAAATTGAAAATGTCTTTTCAACATTTGATTCATTTTTTCAAAGACTTTCCAGTGATAGAATTAATGTATATTTTCGCAAAAGATATCGATCGACAGAAATAGGTTAAACAAATAAGTGAATTCTATAAAGTTCCTGACCCCAAATAAATTCGGAGGATTGAGAGAAAGTGGAATTATGAAGCAGTAATTCTGCATGTTCTTTACCTGAGAAACGAGTCCCCACATGTAATTATTGCACACAGCGCACCAATGCGGTCCAAAGAATGTTGTCACTCTAAAGTCATGTTTACTTTTCACGGGTTCCACTGCTGTAAAAACACCGTCAGCATCACCTAACAAAGCCATACTCTTTCTCTGCTTTATCTCTGATGATGCAGGTCGCTGCTGTTCAGGATTAGTTTTGCCAATTGGGGCAAATTGTGGTTCTGAGTATATGCTATGTGAAGCCGATTGAGTTCTGGAACTGCGTCGCACTGTCATTCGCTCAATTTGGCTACGACCGTACTTTTCACAATAGTAACAGATTAGACCATCGGCCACCAAGTCCTCGAGAGTTTCGTACAGTTTATCGGCCACATAATGATGCGCTCCGTCGAAATAAAGACGGAAGTTTTTAACTTCACCATCAAAAAGAAGAACTAACGTGTACTGTTTTCTTTGCCTAAGGCTTTCTCTAACAAGATAAGCTCCATTGCCATGCTTCAAAACTAACTCATCTGCATATTGACGACTAATAGTGCCATGAAAAACACATCCGTAATGCTTTGGTACGCTCGTGGTAACGTTAAAAAGACATGCTTCGTTTAAAACGGGGACAGGTTTTGGAGCTCTTCGTTGAAGGTGGTAAAAATAAAGATCTGGTTGGTCACTTTCCATTTCGGTTAGATAACCATTGAATTATGGAACCTGTAACGCCTAACTACCAATCTTTAACAAGCTCTCTGATTGAATTCTCATTTTAAATCTCAGTGTTGGCTGACAAACCATGATAAAACCGTACTCTGACAAATACAATAGAATCAAACAGAGCACAAGTCTTAACCTCTTACCAGCTTCAACTTTAGACAAGTATAATAATGTATTCGCTTTAGTTAAACAGTCAAAAAGCAACAAAAGTTTGACAGAGTTATTAATTATTATTCATCTCTAACGTTCACAGTGTAACAGTTCGTTTTCGTCACGCAACAACATCAATCCATCAGCAAAGCTTTGGGTTTAGAATTCCTTTCTAATTTCACCATATAGAAGCTTTTGACAAGAATTTACACAAACAGATGAGACAATAACGTTTTGACTTCTAGAACTAAATTAAATTATCACGAATTGTTGACATAGTTTAGCGCCACACGAAACAATTTCAAGCATTAAACTTTTGGTGGCTGTTGGTTCTTCAGAGCAAGCATTGCTGTTCAAAAGATATATTTAGAAACAATTTAAAATAACAGAAACTTAAATATCTTAATATTATAGACAGCTCCATAACAAAGCTATCGGCCACAGGCTCAAATCTAGTCACTCTTGAGAAGTCACATTATAAACAGGATTCAAGTAATTTTCAACAAATGAGTTAGCTTTTAAATAAGTTTACGGCATGCCACTGCCCACTTACTGAGATATTTAGGAACACATTAAGCACTGTTCCAGTTAAAGCAGCGGAACTCGATTTCACTAGCGAACTATTCCCCAAGAAATTTCTTGACTTTAATGCAGACTAAATAAAGCTCCTTCCACTTACAGTAATCATCCTTTGAAGAGATCACCATAGCTTATAACACCCCACTACAATTATATATATTGTAAGTTGGCGTTGGCGCAAGTTCACAAGAGCTAACTTAGCTGCTTGAGAAAAAACCAGCGGTATTTTTGAACAATTAAACTCTGAACACACATTTTTAAACAATTTTGCGATATTAAAAGGTATCAGTAAATCAGATGACTTCCTTAAATATTCTTCGGGTCAGGGTATGTATATCTATGAGCAATCAAATCGAAGGCCCTTACGATAAGCAATAAACATCGTCGGATGAATTGCTCTCTAATGACGGTGTGTGTGTGCGCGTCTGTGGATTCAATTTAATTAAGGGGTATAGCTAAGAAATTTTTTAAGAATTCAAAAATTCCGGATCTTTCCCATTATAGCCCAACACCCGATAATAGTATAATTATCGTAATGGGGGGCTATAGGTTATCTCACCACATTGAAATTCCGACCTCATACGGGTTTGAACCCCGACCTCCAGAATAGCAGTCTGACATCTCAACCGCCACTAAATAGTGTTTCATATGAATGTATGCTTGAACAATGGCATCTAGGAATCAAAGAGTTCCACTAAGACATCAGTCAAATGGGGCTAATGCAAGAAAGTCAAAGTGGATGCTGGTTCTGCTATCGGGTGCGAAAGGTGTCAAAAACGCAACTTTCAACTTTACACAGCAAGCATCGAAAACTGTTACTCCCGTCCGTTACGGACATTCCGGGTCTTTCGTTCAACCCAAATTCCAGAAACGCCGAAAAGAACATAAGAAACGCCTGGGACAAGGGTCACTTGAAAGACCGCAGTGATTTCGTGATTTGGCACGACACTGAACAGCTTCATCAGCCCTCACAAATGACAACAGCCCGTGTGATGTAGTGTAGATGAGTTGGTTGCCATTTTACAACGTCTTTCGGACAGAATCAGGGCTATAGTGTACTGTCAAAGGTATGGCGCAAAAAACATTTTAAAACAGCTGTAGAAATCGCGATTTTTAGTGATCCAATCAAATACGAAACTTTCAACTAAACAATTAAACGAAGTAAGCTTAAAATAAATTATGTACGGTTTTTAAAAAAAATGTCGATATGCATCCGCCACATCAAATCGAAAACCTATATAAACTCAGAGGTAAAATTTTGTGATATGTAAAAATACGTTTTTAATTTCCTTGAATGAGTCGATTTTAGTGATTTGCATTTTATTTTGCTGGCTTTTCATTATAGCGTTTTGTATTTTTTTATAACCTGACGATGATTTCAGAGTTCGAAAACGCTCGTAAGAAAGTTATTTAATGACGATCTTTTTTTAAAATTATTTGAACTATGGATTGTAATGTGTATTTTCGGTTGCGTTTGATACTTTATCTTTTTTATGTGCGAAATGTGTTTCTAATTCATTATTCCAAACGAGTTTTGTGTTCTTTTTAAGAAGCGGTCGACGTGAGTGACAACAAGATTAGGTATGAGGTTGTCTTAATAGTGTTCTGACCCTAAAAACGAAAGCAATTGTTTTAAAATTTTAGGTGCAGGGAGATAGATTTGAAATTGCTGAAATTTTTGACTCTAGTGGTGCAACTTCGGCTTGGCTAAATTTGATTCCTAACCATTCTACTTCAGTTTCAGTAAAGTGACACTTAGAAGGGTTTAATCAAAGATTAATCTCATCTAGTTTAATTGCATTGGCGTGAGTTGTCCAGGTCTAAATTTAATTGACCGTAAGCGTAATTCAAAACCAGTGCTGAGAAATATGGATTTTCATTCCAAGCGATTTAATTATTTTTTTTTGTACCGTGTCTATTTATATGTCAGTATGAGAAGTTTGGTACTTATTTCTATACATTAACTGATTCAAAATTTTCCAATCTATTGCTAATTTAACGGTTTTATCTCGTTTAACGGTTATGACAATAAAGGATATGAGGGATATGACGTTTTTATCGGTGGAACTATTTTATTTTACAATGTGTTTTTCATCTATTAATTTTTTAAGTTTTGCGTTTACTAAAAATTGAAGCTTTATGGGATCTCATTTTCCTTTTTGATGATTGGGGATAATTTTGGCTAGACGACCAGGCATATCTTCAATTTGGACAAATCGTAGGCTTGAAGTTATTGGTAACTGTTCTTGTATTGCTCCATCTATTTTGAATACTGTAAATGGTTGTGTTTTTGAGTTGATTGGACACTTTAAACGTCGAAATTCTCGATATTTTCATTTAATTTTGGATAAAAAATTTGATGTTTATCGACAGCTTAAGGGCTTTCTTGGGTGATCTTGGTTCTTTTAGCAGCAATTCTGGTTGTATTTCTCCATCTTGCAGGTTAGCAATAAATTCATCTCGGATGATAGACTCCTCATGACTACGGAGATCGCAACTTAGGGAAAGTTCGAAGGCATTCGTGGAACATGGTTTTCCCTTGAGCAGCTTTCGTGTGAAGAAATTATACCGCTCAGAGCTTATATTTATTTGTTTAGTGAAGACATTATCCAGTTTTCTCAACTGATATTTTGTGAAGATTTGATCAAATTGAGCTGTTGGTTCTTGAGAAACAAAAATCTGTCGGCCTTCCATGTCTAAACTCTATAAAAGAGACGACTTTGCTATTGTAAAATTTCCACGGTCTATAGCCACATCGCCGGGCGTTTTTCGAGTTGCTCGTTTTGTATTCGACACTTTCTTTCACTTTGGATCGTGTTGATGTCCACATCTTCCTCATAAATTGCCTGGGGAGGAAAGCAGACTTTGTCAGGGGGTGCTTCTCGTAATATGTCGATTGAGATGTCCTCTTTTGCTGTTAGTGCAATCTTCAAAATGATCCTTAATCATTCCCTTTTCAGAGGGGGTTCTGAAGTTGATCGCTTCCGGAACGTTTCTATCCCAGGTCTAGCGCGTTCTTTAGTTGTTCGTTGCGCCATGTGATACTTCGATGCATTTGAGTTGCGATAATGAAAGTTTCCATGGAATTTTTTTACGACTCCAATTTTATTTTATAGTCAGGAAAGGGGCTGCAATTCCACTAACAATTTATCTTAGTTCATAATTACTACTCGACTTTTTAGTCGGAGGAAAATGGAAAATGAGTTAATGGTTAAAATCACCATTATAACATCCCAGAATTATGAAGGTCAAAAAATTTTGTACATATCACAACATTTATTTCTCATATATATCGCACACTCCATTGCTTCTTGTAGATTTTTTATCGACAAAATCTATTGTTTACCGAATAAATTTGTTTAGACGCTGCACTTGTTTGGGTTTCTTTTCCTCTCAATGATGATGAATCTGTTAGTAGAGGACATTCAGCTTGGTGGGTCGATTTGAAACATTAATTATAATGTAGCCAAGTCTCCGTGTAATGTTGACTTCTTCCGTTAAATCTTGAAGCTCCATATTCTATGACGACACTTTGAACAGCTCCATCAGCCCTCACAAACAACAACAGCCCGTGTGATGTAGTGTAGATGAGTTGGTTGCGTTTTTACAACGTCTATCGGACAGAATCAGGCTGTAGTGTACTATCAAAGGTATGATTCAAAAAACATTTGTAGAAAAAAACAGCTGTAGAAATCGCAATTTTTAGTGATCCAATCAAATACGAAACTTTCTACTAAACAATTGAGAAAAACGAAATAATTTTAAGGTAAATTAAGTACGGTTTTTAAAAAAGTGTCGATATGCATCCGCTACATCAAATCGAAAACCTATATAAACTCAGAGGTAAAATTTTGTGAATACGATTCTAGATATGTAAAAATATGTTTTTAAATTCTTTGAGTGAGTCGATTTTAGTGATTTGCATTTTATTTTGCTGGCTTTTCATTATAGCATTTTGTATTTTTTTATAATCTGACGATGATTTCAGAGTTTGAAAACGTTCGTAAGAAAATTTCTAAATGACGATCTTTTTTAACTTATTTAAAATATGCATTGTAATCTGTATTTTCTGTTGCGTTCGATACTTTATCTTTTTTATGTGGGCAATGTAATTCTAATTCATTATTCCAATGAAGTTTGTGTTCTTTTTAAGAAGTGGTCAAAGTGAGTGACATCAATGTGACAGATTAGGTATGAATTTGCCTAAATAATGTACTGACCCTAAAAACGAACATAAATGTTTTTTTTTGTTTTAAATTTATAGGTGCTGGGAGATTCAAAATTGCTGAAGTTTTTGACTCTAGTTGTGCAACTTCAGCTGGGCTAAATTTTCGTCCTAACCATTCTACTTCAGTTTTACTAAAGTGACACTTAGAAGGGTTTATTCTAAGATTAACCTCATCTAGTTTTTTCAAACACTTGTAGACTAACATTGGATGGTACTGTTCAGAACCACGGCTCACTATAATGATATCATCTAGGAAACAATATGTATTTTTTAGACCGACCAAAGTATATTCCATTCTTTTTTGAAATGCTGCGGGAATGTCAGTGAGACCAAAAAATCCAGTAAAGAAACAATATGTGCCTGTAGATTCACCCAGACAATATTAAAATTGCATTGGCGTGAGTTTTCTAGGTCTAAACTTAGTTGACCGTAAGCGTAATTCAAATCTAGTGCTGAGAAATATGGATTTTCATTCAAAGCGATTTTATTATTTTTTTGTACCGTGTCTATTTATATGTCAGTATTGAGAGTTTGGTACTTATTTCTATACATTAACTGATTCAGAATTTTCCAATCTATTGCTAATTTAATGGTTTTATCTCGTTTAACGGTTATGACAATAAAGGATATGAGGGATATGACGTTTTTATCGGTGGAACTATTTTATTTTACAATGTGTTTTTCATCTATTAATTTTTTAAGTTTTGCGTTTACTAAAAATTGAAGCTTTATGGGATCTCATTTTCCTTTTTGATGATTGGGAATAATTTTTTTTATGAAAAGGAGATTTAACAGTGTGTTTGTGAGATATAGCGGTTCTGGAGACAAGACATGGAAAGTCAAGAGCTATTTGTTTTTTTTTTGGGCGTTTATGATGATATATGTTTTATACTTGTTTTGATTGAATTAAGGATAGTCCGAGTTGTGGGAAAAATTCTGGTCAACTATGGGTGTTTGTCCGCCTTCGATAACAATGACGATTACAAATTTTGCTAACTAATCATTACGTTTCACTGTGGTATTGATTATACCAATTGTCTTTATTAGATCATTAGAAAATGTTTTGAGATCTTGAAATGCCGATGGTTTTGTCCAGTAGCTCTCTTTTTTGTTCATGATCCCCTCGTTTGCTAAGTGTTTTTTAATTGTATTGCATACGCGCCGCGAATACTATAATGCATTTTACATTGTTCCTGAATTTTAGTTGGATATCGACCGATTCTCCTTCGCTCAGATTGTCACTATCTGAGACGACTGCTACTGCAGTTGTCATCCAAGTTGTCGTTGTCGGTGTCATAGTTTGCATCATAGATATTTTGCTATCGTAACACGAATTCGATCTAGTTTACCTGTTCCTCCAAAGTTGCGGATGATCTGACCGTTGCAGCTTCTGATGTTGCATCGTCAACATTACTAACTATGGGCTTTGATTTTATTGGATTCTTCGGTTTGCGGCAGATTTTTGCGAAAGGATTCGTGGTTCTAAAATTTTTGCATACCTCGATGCATTTGAGTTGCAATAATGAAAGTTTCCATGGAATTCTGCAACGACTCCAATACTATTTTATAGTCAGGAAAGGGGATGCAATTCCACTAACAATTTATCTTAGTTCATGACTACTACTCAATTTTTAGTCGGAGTAAAATCGAAATTGAGTCAATGGGTAAAAGTCACCATTATAACCTCCAAGAGTTATGAAGGTAAAAAAAATTTGGTACAAATCACAACATTTAATTCTCACCTATATCGCACACTGCCTTGCTTCTTGTAGATTTTTTATCGACAAAATCTGCTGCTTACGGACCAAATTTTTTTTGGACGCTGCACTTGTTTGGGTTTTTCTTCCTCTCAATGGGAAGAATCTGTTGGTAGAGGACATTCAGCTTGCTGGGTCGATTTGAATCATTAATTATTTTGTAGCCAATTCTCCGTGTAGTGTTGACTTCTTCCTTTAAGTCTTGAAGCTCCTTGATCAATGAGATTTGTGCTGCTGATACTCTATGGGTAATTTACACAATATTTAGATTTATCTTGAATTGCCTGGTTGCTATTTGCATTTGATTTGCTTGTTTGTTTTACGAAGGGTTCTTACTTCAATTTTTTTTGATTTGCACATTTTGTTCGCCTTACTGGCAATTTGCAGTTGATTCGTTTGATTTTTTTGTACGGGCCTTCGGGACTCTGTACAACAGATTGAACATCAGTTTGCCACCCACTGTCTGGGTCGGTGGTTCAAACGTAACGGCTGCTCTCCTATCAAAGGCAAGGAAATCTTTACTCCACCCAGTTCGTTTCAGCGGTTTCAAGTTTGTGTGGATATTATATTCGTGCAGTTAGCTTATGTGAAATGTCCTAAAACTTGTAGATTACCATTGTAATACTTGTTTTGATTATATTTTTGATGACTATTGCTCGGCTTTGTTGTTTAATCATTTGTTTCTCTGAGAATAACTAAATCAACCAAATTGGAACAATCAAATTTTTCTGGAGTTTTCGTTGATAAATCAAATTGTAATTCAAAATTGAAAAATCCCAGATGTACAGCTCTCGATAACGTTTTAGATTCTGACTGGGTCTATTAATTTCTGTAGTCAATGTTTCTATAGTTGCGGAGACCTTTTCATCATAAAGGAATTTAGTAAGCGTAAAAATATTCGCAGTTTGTGCTTTACAGTTCAGAAAATTGCTCGATAACGCCATTAGAAAAACATCACCAGGCTTCGTTAAGCCAGTAGAACAAACTGATTTTATGCTTTGCAAATTTTTTTTTCCCACACATGATTTTTGCTCCTTGGAAATCAAGATTGAGAATGTCAAATTTATTTATCTTTTCACAAGTCAAAGTTAAGTTATACTTTACAATTACAAAAATATGATCGAGAGGAACACAACACGATAACACTTAATATACATTTACTGATAAATGAAATGCGCTTCAATACGCACTGTATGTCATTTTATTTTAATAAAATTGGCGAACTACAAATGAGTTTTGATAGTTTTTTAAGATTATTTTTATGCTGATAGTCACGTCAATTTACATTTCAAAATCGCATCTGCAATTGATTGCAGATAATGATGTCGACAGAATGTAAACAGTTTTCCCTGATGTTGCTTTTTTATTAAGAATTTAAAGTCTTAGGAATTTTTTTTAAACAAAATAGACATATTGTTGATTCATTTATCATTAACCATTCGCATAGAATCTGTTTCAACTTTGTTAAGTCGTAATGTTGTTTGACTGATTTTGAGATAGTTCAATTTTAAGTTTTGCTTCATGAATGATGGTATGATGATCACGTACTAATAATAGTTGCCAAAAATAAATGATGACATAATTAAGCAAATCAATATGGCTCCGATAGAAAATAGCGTTTAAGTTCGCTCGTCTTGCTATTCTCGTTTCACTGCTTGATTTGATCTTGAAATGATTCGTTTAGCATGAAGCAAAACCTCAATACCTTCGAGGGGTTTACTTGGACTGCTCAGTAATTAAAGTACACGGCGAGCATCCGATGACCGCAGTACATTGGTTGTCATATCCATCTTTCTTGAGATGAAAAGGATTCTCCTACTAAAGCGAAATTTGATATCTATTTAATAAATGCTTTGTTATTTTGTTTGCTGAATAAAATAACCGCGTTCAGTGACTATATACATATTGAATGCACCAGAAAATTATGACCCAAGACTTCCTTTTATTCAAAATCACCCATACTTCTCAGTGGCATCTAAACTAGATACAATTTCGGCTCAGATCAATTTTTTCACTAATCTTATACTACCCAGGTTCACAAGCACGACCCTATACCGCTCTGATCAGACCATTTGGGTCGCACACCGGTGGCGTGGTGCGACCCAAAATACATGGTCTGGGAGACGCTTGAGTCGCACGATGGTCTGGACAATGGTTGCACTACGATCTGGTCAGAGGGCAAAGTCTGGGAAATGGTCTGGACAATAGTCGCACTACGGTCTGATCAGAGGGTAAAATTGCACTATGATCTGATCATGGGTCGCACGAAAATCTGGACAATGGTCGCACTACGGTCTGATCAGAGGGCAAAGTCGCACTATGATCTGATCATAGGTCGCACGAAAGTCTGGACAATGATCGCACTACGGTCTGATCAGAGGGCAAAGTCGCAATATGATTTGATCATAGGTCGCACGAAAGTCTGGACGATAGTCGCACTACAATCTGATCAGAGGGCAAAGTCGCACTATATTCTGATCACAGTTCGTACGAAAATCTGGACAACGGTAGCACTACGGTCTGATCAGAAGCGTGTTTTGAGCAAAATATAGCTGTAGTGTCGGAAAAGTCTCCTAGTCCAGTTAATAACAAATTTTTTGAGATTTTCCAGTATGATCTGTTTTTTACCCTCCTCCTTTTCCATTCCGGGCTTTGGACTGGCAGTGGCGGAATTACATAAAATAACTGTAGGAAAAATGAGCAGAGTACTAGGTTAAAAAAAGCTGGCTCAAAACGCTCTCAACAAAACAAAACAAATATTTAAACAATACTAAACACGCAAAAACATGCAGACAAAAATAGCTAGCTTTTTCAGAAAAGTTTCCTAGCCCAGTTTAAAAACCGACTTTTTGAGATTTTCCAGTATGATCTTTTTTTACCCTCCTCCTTTTTCATTCCGGGCTTGGGCAGGCTGTGGTGGAGTTACATAGAACATTTATAAGAAAAATGAGCATGGCACTAGTTAGAAATACCTGGCTCAAAAAGCTCTCTCCAAAATAAAACAAATATTTAACCAAAATAAAACACCCAATTAAATATACATTTTAACATTAATATATAAGAATTAATCGCAAATTTCCGCATGAAATACTAACTTGTTTCCTGGGCAAGCTATAGCAATCGTTCTTTTTGTCCTACATTCCACATACAGAGGGGATGCTCCGTACCGGGTTTGGTTCAATTTGGACAACATCTTGACCCAATGAAAAATACTAAATTTAAAAATAATTATCAAAATTAATCGCAAATGTCCGTATGAAAGTCTAATTTTTTCCCTTGACAAGCTACAACAAAAAGTCTCGGCATTTTAGACTCTACATACACAGGGTATTCTCCAAACCAAATTTCGTTTGCTTTGGACAGCTCGTTGACCCGATGAAAAAGACTTATTTTTAAAATTTGTTAATCGCGAAATTCGCAAAATTCCGTCAGAAACAACAAGGCAAGCTATAACAACAATTCTTAGCATTTCAGACTCTACAAACACAGGGGATACTCCATATTAATTCTGGTTTGAATTGGAAAACTGCTTGACCCGATGAAAAAAATCTGTTTTTAAAATTCACAGAAAATCTAAGAGCAATTTTTCATGGCTACCGATTGAGCTATTATGCTCATTTAAACTCCCCTTGTTCAAAAAAATAACAACAAAGGTTTTTCATGAAGTTTGACATTTTCATCACCTAATTAAACAATTCTTTGAAACTTTCTCATATCATTCAAAAAGTTGGCATCTGTTACTGCACAAGTTTTATTAGTACATTGTCATGGCTACCAAATGAGCTTTCATACACAATTTAATTCATCTTTTCAAAAAGTTTTTAAATAAGATTTTATGATGTTTGACAATTTCTTCACTTAATTTAACATTTTTTGAAAATTTCTTGTACAAGTCAAAAGATTGGCATCTATTTCTACACAAACTTTAACATTGTGAACTCACAAAAGCGTGAACAAAATGGGCTGAAGTATTCAAAATTAGCAAAAAACATCGCTCGAAAGCTCTGACCAAGGTCTATTCAATGGGCTAAGCCGGACGGAATAATTATAAGTTTAACACCGTGAAATATGGCTTTATAGCTAAAACACAAAACTAAAACCATACTCCACTAAGTCTATATACTCAGCGTGATTGCTTTTTTCAGCACAAATATATTTAGATCAGGAGAGTGAGCGAGTGCAAAGTTTTTGCGTCAAAATTTCAAGGACTTTAGATTTGATTTATTCAAACTTTGTCTGCAATGATTGTTCTGTCAAGGTTCTCAACAAACTTTCTTTTCGAAAGGTAATGTCATCTTAATCATTGTCAGTTACGTCAGGTAAAAACAAAGCAAATGAGCGTGGTGGCGTAAAAAACATTTAGAATAAGATCGAAGCCGAAACAGAATAGATGCAAGGGATTATTAACATTTGTGCCCTTGTTTAACGAGTGCTCATAAATTGCAACTCTAGAAGCAGAAGAATCCCAACGTCTTTGTTAAGTAATGCTAATTTTTTGTCGCACGAAGTTTGCACGAAATTTGGACGCTAGAAAATCAAAAGAATTTTTAGATCGCTCGAAAGTTGCACCATTTTGGGGTCGCACAAATTTTCTGGGTCGTTTTATGGTCGCACCAATTCTTGGGTCACACTACGGTCTGGTCAGAGGACTTTGGGTCGCACGATGGCCTGATCAGAGGTCTTTTGGGTCGCACTATGGTCGCACGATTTCCCGGGTCGCACTACGCTCTCATCAGAGGGCCTTGGGTCGCACGATGGTCCGATCAGAGGGCAAAGTCTGGAAAATGGTCTGATCGGAGTGGTCTAGGGCCGCGCACATAAACCTGGGTATTTATTCACTTCTGCACTTAAGTTTACGGTAGTAAAAAAACTGCTAAGAGTTTTTCTAGTGATTGACAAGTTGTGTGACAGGGACGGATATATTAATCTAAAAAGAGAATCTCCACACGAAAAATCCAAGCCAACACTATCGGAAAGAAGCCAACCTCTTTATTTGAAGAAAAGCAACTTAATGATCGTTTGCCCCCCTGAAAGATTCAAGGGTCAACTGTACTTGGGACTGATAAAAACTATAAAATGCATGATTTTACAATGAACGTTATATCTACCCATTTTCGGTAGTTAGAATAATAGTATATAAAACGTGTAAAAGTATCGTTGTTTTTTTGTTAGAAACGGAACTAAACGCAGCAAAAAAAATTCTGCAAACGGTTTTGAAATTACTTCACTAAATAATTTATGCAAACGATTGTTATTTTTCGGGGAGGTATCCAACAAATTGTTTGGTTAATGAATTTGCAGAAGAATGTTTTCTCAGAGGAAATTTTATGAAATCATTAGGCTGATATTCCCCGTAAAGGAATGTTGTTTCCAAAAGAAAAACTGTGGGGCTTGTATTTTTTGTTTATGAATGCTTTTCGCAGAGATTTTTGTGACAGTATGGTTCCAGAATGATATTGGTTCGGTAACTATAGTCAAATTCGGAATTGCTCTTTTAAGTGTTTTGCTCTTACAGTTGGGTAAGGTAAGTTCTGCTCTCCACATTTTTTCAAAAATCATTCTCCGAAATTCCCATTGTGTTATATCAACTTTACATGCAAAATTATCTGTACTTTATTTAAGTTGTAAATTTTGTTTATATGAAGCTTTTAACTACTTACGGAATTGTTTGCAACAGTAAACGTAAGTCATGTTCACAGAATAAAAATCTGAATTTTTTTTTACAAGTGATCGCAACTCTAGATCAGAAAACCAAAAGTGTTGCTCTTTTCCCCTCGTAACCCCTGAGCCGTATGCAACCATGCTGTTAAGTAGACAATAGCGCAGATTTTTCAATCAATTTCTTTTAAAAAAAACTGAGAAAAATAATAGGGCCAATGTATGATATAAATTTTGAGGTTAATAACAGTTTTTTAAGATAAATGATATCTCAATTTCATGAAAAATTGACATAGCCGGCAGTTTGCCGGAAAATGGCCGCGATAGAAGCTTGTGGCCTTCCATGAACTGAAACAAGTAAACAAATAGGATAGACAGGTTGACCATCAGTCCTTTAATAGACCACTAGACGTTTCGATTAGATTCGGACTGTCATTTTTATGAGCCACATACGTTTAATGAGAAAATAACCTAATAGAGCTTTTTCAAATTTATTATTCGAGATGAAAAACTCAAGACTCTAGTACTCAAAAATTAGGGCAAAAACGGTTGGAACTACTTAGATGCACACTATTGACCTTTAACTACTAAGTGTTCATAAAATTTAGAGTTTATTAAGCTGGTTCGGAAGTAATTTTTTGAGTGAGGTATGTCGCGCAATTGACCTAAAAGCAGATCAAATGGCATCACGCAAACAAGTTTTAACTGCGAAGCAGTAGAAGTCACGGAAGTAATAGAAAAAGTCAATTTCAAGAAGTCAGGTCGTAAGAATCATCGATGGAGACGACGAATTAAAAAAACATAGCAGGACAGGTCCTGGCGAACAATTCAAAGAATTTTCATTGACTAATTAAAATAATAGACCTAGAACGGACTATGAGTGAATTGGGAAAACCATTTCTCAAAAAACTCAAACAAAAAAGAGAAAAATCGATGTCAAAATGCCGCATGTGAACAAAAACCACTAGCGAGAAATGGAAATTGGGTTCAAACAAAAAGCTAGGCCTCGAATGAAGTATGAATGGATTGGGAAAACCGTTTGAAAAACCCGATCCAAAATATCGAAAACAGTAAAAATCAAAATGAAATAGCTTATGTGATCAAAAAACCACTAGAGAGAAAGCGAATTTTTGTTCAAATACCGTTTTCGCACTTTTTTAAAATTTCACACAGCAAAACCACTGGCTTTTTCGCTCCACTTTCTGCGTCGGCGTGACCAAAATCACTATTACAATTTGACTTCAAAAATCATCATAATGAGTGAACAGATCTTGAAAAAAAACACAGCGCTCAAATACAATTCAAATTCTTTGAATTGTAAAAAAAACCACAATGTCCCCAATAATATCCGCTATCGCTTCGCGGATATTAATACACAATTTTGCAGATTAGCGATCTCATTTTCATGTGCACGTTTTTTAATCACACGAAAGGTTTCCACCGAAACTCTTTTGTTGTCTCAAAAGTGTACATATGTGTTCCCTTTTTTTCAATGAATGATTATTAGATAAATAATGGCCATTAGATACAAATTACGCTGCTCGAGCAAAAATGTTTTTCTTGCTCAGTCGTGCAATGACTACATTGGGTTCTGAAGCATATTCTTTATCTTGCTTGTTTTGAGGCATAGAATTCGGCCATGATAGGCCAAAATTGCAAGTTGGTACTCCGCCGCATTTTTCCTATCATCAAAAGGGATACAGTCGGCTGTATTATTTGTAAAAAAAAAACGAAATAAAGCAAACATTGTGATTTAATTAGATTAAAACTAGTCTCAGGTTGAAAAAGAAAACAAAATCAATTAGATAACTGCAAAATGAATCGATTGCCATTTTTCAGCTGATTGGTTGATTGATTGCAGTGAATTGAGCAACTTCAGTTTTGTCTGATTGTTTAAACTGATACAAATGTAGCTTTCTTCCTTTTATCGGAAGAAGAATGACCTCTGAGGTCAATTGCTACACTCGAGTTCTTGTCGGAGCTTCGACTCGGAGGATAGTTCCGAAAGGATCCCTGTCTATTGGGCCCCCCACCTGATTGATGTTGCTGAGATGACCGACCCCCCATACCTGTGTGGGGCGACGAGTTACTGTTATACTGCTGGGGGTTCATATCCCCCCGATCACGACCTCCCCTATCTCGGTCTCGATCCCGGTCTCTTGGATCACGATCTCGATCTCGGTCCCGATCTCGATCTCTCTCCCGTTCGCGGTCCGATTGGTGATTGCTTGATAGGTCACCCCTTTCGCCACGATCTCTATGCATGGGAGAGTTTGTACTGAGAGCGTTATCTTGGGTAACTAGCTTCCGGTACCCGTCTCTTTCGCGATCCCGTTCCCGATCCCGCTCGTTTGGCTTGACGGCGTTTATAGAATTAGTTCTCTCGGTTTTGTTCGCTGAGTTGATAATAGAACCTGATCGGCCGTTATCGTTTGAGTTATTGATTGCAGTGTTGTATTTGTTTTGTCCCACTGTTTTCGTGGGTGTTTTGTCGGGTCTCGTATCGAGGGGCAGTTCGTTGGGAATATCGATTGTGACTGACGGGGCGGCAGGTTCTTTTTTAGGTTTGTGTTTCTGAAGCAATCAAATTAAATGTCTCGTTTGAAACCCTATCTGTTCATCACTCTCTATTAATAAACACCTTTTTCAAAGATATGTCTTTTGCATAGGATGGGGTTTCAACTAGGCTGTGCTATCTTTAATCTTAAATTGATTATATCAGTATAGCGATAAAAATATGGAGGCCAGTCACGAATCTCAAGGCTATATCAATTTAGAATGGCAGTTAACCTGCTTCTGGCATAAAAGTTGTCACCATTACAAACTTCATAATAATAGATTGCGCGAATCTTTCCATGAACAACTCTACCCTATATAAGACAAGGAGGCTCGTTAATGTGCGTTCGCACATGATGTTCCGACCCGAGCTCATCTACATTTTTGACTTAATTGTCAACCAAATGAAGAGATAACAAAAACAGATGTTTGAAATAAAAAAATCGTTAGAAAACCTAACTACTTATTGAATTTTATAATGCCATGCAAAATTACAACACTCACGAGTTCTGCCATTAAAAAGACTACGAGAACAAAGAAAACAAACAACAAAACAAGCAAAAACAAAAATTTCAAGGCAAAAACTCAATATCTAAATTTAAAAGCACATAATATCAACGTCAAAATGAAATCAGATAAAACCTTAACTACACAAAGTTACTATTGCCTAACTATACAGCAGATGAAAACTTTCCATAATGAGACTAGGTAACAAGTCGACAAAGAGAGGAAGTAATGATCAAAAATCGATCAACATCTTTAAAACCAAATAATTTCAAAAGTCTTAAAAATCGTTAGCTTATAGCAAAACACTTCTGGGTAAAATTAGTAAACATTATTGTGAAAGCAATGGGAACTGTCTTTGGTTAGACTAAGCCATTGAAACGGACCAAAGATACAGAAAAACTCAAAAACTTTTGAAATTACAAATTATTGAAGCCATTAAAATTATTAGCTATTATCTGAATAATATATAGTTTTAATTCAGTTTTTATTTATACTAATTCAGCTAAGTTTGTACTTCAAAAAAGTTCATTTGGGCCATATTTGGAAATCATTGGGATCTGTTATTACGCGATTGTGCTAAAGGAAGAGAAAAAGAAACAAATACACCACTCACACAACTTTTTGTAAAAACGGATGTTGTCCTGCAAACAAAACAACAGTTACGTCACAATACCAATAAGCGTGTTAACTTTCAAAACACAAGGAATTGTATGGGACCTCTCAATGATGAGAATAAAATACAAGTTGACAAAAAGAACAACAAAAACGAAAAAAATTGAAAAATTTTCGATAAACACTAAATCAAGAAATTTATGACTATTCGCTATAAACTGACCACTTCGAGTAACCCATTCATTCAATGTTTAACTACAAGCTTATGAGATAGGTCAGCATTTTACGGCTACATAAAGAATGAAATTAAAAATTGCAAATTAAAAAAATGAGCGAGAAAAGTGTCGAGCGAAAAGCCATTAAAAGATGAAAGTTTCAGTGAAAAAAGTTTCTAATTTCAATTTATTTTTTAAAAGCAATAAGATTTCTCTTTTTAACAATATGACTTCAAAAAATCAACAAATACGAACAAATACCTTAAAACCAGGAAATTTTTGAGAAAACCCGTAGTATCAACGACATCAAATTCAATAGATTTCAACGGAAGCCAATAAATACGCTAGACTATGCCTTGATGGGACACCAACAATGTCTGTCATCCAAACAGCATCAATAGGACATAACAACAAATCACTGACTATGAAAACAACAACAAATACAGTCAAAATCTCAAGATTCAAGAGAAAAGTGCGAGAAGAAAAGGTCTGGGCCACTTAAACCATAAGCTTTTCTCTGAACGCATTTTCTATGATCCACTGACCGTGTTCTCTAAGCCGAACGGAGCTATCAATTTTAAGATGATGTGATAAGATTTCAAAATGAACCACGATTTCGAAAAAAATATATACAAAAATAGAAAAAACAAAAACAACTCGTGCATGTAAGTCATAAAACCAATAGTTAAAAGAGAAAACCGCTAACTAGACAATTTTTGGTGACGTAGAACGGAAAAGAGACCTGACATTACTGAGACTGACTTAAAGTTCACGAAAATAAGTTTACGATTGGTTAATGTTCAAAAAAATTTTCGAAAAATTCTTTTAAAAGTTTTGACAGCGATTAAATTCAATAGCTTTCAACGGATGTCAATGAATACAATAATTTACACCTCGATGAGGGGACAAAGATGTTTGTAGAGCGTAACTAATCAATAACACATCCTAATAAGTCTTATGACCATGAAAACAACAATATATACATATATATATATATATATATATATATATAATAAGGCAAAAACCAAAAAATCATTAGAAAAGTGCGAGAGGAAAGTGTAGAAGCCAATTAAACCATGCGTCTGTCTCTGAAAACGTTACATATGATCAAATGAACGTCCTTTTAAGCCAATTGGAGCTATCAATGTTAATATATTGTGATAAGAATTCAAAAAGAACCAATAATACGAAAACATCCAAAAATTTGGAAAAAATTTTGTGAAATCTTGCATTGGAGTCAAATGACCAATATTTAGAAGATAATATGCTAACCAGATTATGTCGTTTGCGTTAAGAAATGAGGGGGTACTGTAATTACTGAGACTGACTTACAAATCAGGAAGATAAGTTTAAGATTGGTTAATGTTGAAAAAAATCCGAAAATTTTTTTTCAAAGTCTTAACAGCCATTAGTTGTCCATGTAAAGCTAGACAGGTTCACTTAATGCTCATTACGAAACCTATTGCACTTTTAGTCAATGAGTCTATGCCAGAGGACTCCAAAAAATTTTTAAAACCTAAAAATGAAAGAAAACATGAGTGATTCCTTGAAAAAGAATTTTTATCATTGGGCATCATTTGACAGTAAATGACTTTTTTCATTAACTGAACTTCGATGTAAAATGTGACTAGTCTCACAGTGATTAAAAAACAAAAAAAGATAGGAAACGTTTTCTAAAAAACAGCACTTGAATTGAATTCGAATTTTTTTTTTATAGTAAACTTCGTTATCAGACCAGAACTAGCCTTTTTATTGTCTTTTGTTTATTAGTAACACAAAATTGCTGCCTATTGTAGCCTGAAATATAATTTTGAATTAATATTTTTTTTAGTAGAAAAGATCGAAATATACACTAAAATTACACTAAAAGTGAACAAAATCATGTAAATATCCCGTGTTCACACAAAAATTTAAACCTCGATAACTTCTCGAAAATTACGAAACTAAAAAAAAAATCTTTTTAATTTCGAATTTTACGCTGGACGAGCTTTTTAATGATACCACTAACATTTCTCTACGATGAATATATCGATCGGCCAAAATTGACTGAACAAAAAAAAACCCAGTTGAGTATATAGTTCTTCCCCCCACAAGTGGGGTCGGAACAAATATTTGGCTTTCCCATTATAGACACCCTTAGCACTCGGGCCAGATTCCCCCATACCACAATTGGATCTTTTATGTTTGTGCCCGCTATTTTCCGTATGAACCAATTTTTTTTTCTGATGAGCTGTATACATTTTAGCACGCAAACATGCTTTCGTATGCAATAGACTGAATATCATACCAAAAAAGGTTTAGATGGTCATATAATTTGTCTGGCACAATGTTATTATCTTCGAGAACAAAATTACAGTAAATTTGACGCTAAAAACGATAAAGCATCTTGTACGGCATTGTGTTGCCGACAGATTTTTAGTCAATGGGTTTGGCCTATTTGTGCTCATTTTGATTTAAAATCTGTTGGAAATGTGACCACGCTCAAATAAACAGGAAGATTTACGAGTTTATAAAAAGGGCGGTAACAGTTGCTCAAAATTCCAAACATTGGAAACAATACATCAGAACAAGAAATATGGATTAAAATTTGTTACTTATAGTACTTTCGTATTTCGTTTTTCAAATCAGTTAACTTTGATTGAACTGTCACAGAAAGTGCATTCTAAGATAAAAAGCGTTTTTATGGAAGTCAGTCAGCTTGACAGGTCTTTCATTTTCAATAATTTATCATCAATGCTTTTTAACTCCAACATGCTTCATCTTTTCCCAAATAAGGACAAGTTTGGAAATGGCGGGGAATGTAATATTAAAATAGGATGCTGTTATAATTTTTTGTGCTAAAAATAGAAAAGTAGAAGAGTGATTTTTCCATATTTAACACAAACGCACTTTGGTTGCCGGTATATGCTTGTTTCAGTATTGATGGGGGGGGGTAGGGGGGTCGGAGATAGACGAAGAATTTATCTCAACGTGTGACCAATTTAATTTCACCTGGGGATATTAAACAAAAGCCACTTATTGCAGTGTTAAACCGGGCGTGAATTATGAAAGGATTGAGAAATGATGGCTGTTATTTGAGAGAAACAGAAATTGGTTTCTAGTTCTCAAAATATGAATTTGATTAAAGGTCCGTTTCAAAAATACCGATGGAGTACTTTGGATTAGAAGAGTGGTCTTTTGCTAAGGCTTATTAGCTGATACAGTACCTTTCAATTAATGAGCTTTTGAATATTTGCTTTTATCGAAAAGAGTTATTTCAAATGAGAAATTACGTTCCGCATCAAAGATGCTTCAAATGTTTTAAAATTTTGGTAATAGTCGCGTATCAAGGTGAAATTTGTTTTAATATTTGATACAAGCAAATGAAACACGACCCCAGAAGGAGGAGTGAGCGGGAATTCTTATGAATCTACGTAACGCTGGAACAGAAATGCATATCATGGCAGAGCCAGAGCAAACAGTTCAATTTGCTACGCCAGAGCAAACGTTCCGAAATATCCCTTAATTCATGTTTGTTGGATTACTGACAACTAAAAAACCATTAGACAATTAGACAAAACACAGCTTAAAAAAACAAAAAAAACTTACAATTAATCGATCTAATTTTTAATAAGAACTGACCTGCTTAAAATTCAAAGGCCTCTACTCAGCAAACAAAATTCCTCTATAAACGACTCAATGTGAAAAACAAGCGGAAAAAACGAAAACAGAAAATAAGGATGAAACACTACATTGCAAAAAGCACATTGGCTCGAGTATAAACACTCGGCTTGTCACTGTTTTACTCACGTATTTTAAGCACATGTATTAGGATTAGGAGAAAGCGAGAGCGAAAAAGTAGTCAAGAAAGCGAGAGCGTTTCAAGTCAAACGTATCCACTCGTTTGCGGTATCTATTATCCGCAGGTTTGAAGTCACTAATTTCAGCAATTTTATCCTTGTGTTCAAATCCGGTGGATGAAAGTTGAAATGGTTTGTATAATTGGATCTTGTTTCGGCAGACACCCCGAGCAGACCACATTTACAGGCGAACCCACATCTTTTCCAGAAAACACTCTTTGGACGTAAAAACAAAAAAGGGGAGAGGCTGTAAATGAAAAGGGGCTAAGCAGGCTGGCTGTTGCGCTATAGCGTTAGCTTGTTTTAACGGAGAAACATCTGTTTATACAAGTTCAGAAGAAGAGAAAGAAACACACACACGCAACATGTAGCGTGTTGCACTGAATTGGGGGGAGCAGAATACACGAGATAATGAAGAAAGATACCAATACAATTCAACTCAGCATCCCCCATTAAGCTGCAAAATCACACGAAATTATAAAAGTATAAAATTTTTACCAGCTCTTTCGATATATTAGATTACACTGATCGAAACGTGACCGCTGTAAACTTAGAGATTGAAATGTCTTTGTTCTAAATGAGGGATTTTTATAAAACCAGTTTCATAAAATATTTATAATTTTTGAAAACAATTTCTGAACTGAAGGATTTTATTTTATGAAAGTATCGATTCGATTCATGAAAAAATATAAAATAATTTGATCAAAAAAGCACCATGTTTGTATACTAAAGCAAGAGAAATTTTCTACTTAGGAATTTTTAGGAAATTAATACGTCAACAAGAACAATTTCCTACTGAAGGATTTTTGTTAAATTCACACTTGAACAAGACAAAGATCTTACTGAGGGATGTTATTGAAACTAAATTGGTCAACAGAAGGAAACAAAAAATGACAGACAGACATTACCATATCATACAATTATTAATATTAATGATCAAAATTGAAATTAATATCATAGCATAGTAAAGAGTGAACAGCTCCAGAGACATGAAAGTTTTTTTGTTGAAAAACATGAACAATGATGGAAACTTAGCGTTTAAATCGCATTATAACGAAAATTTGCCACAACTATTTAAGAAACTAATGCATGTGAATTATCCAACATTTCATTTAAATACAATTCTTTATAGTTCCAATAAAAAATTAATCTTTAAAATATAAATTTATTAATTACGTTTAACATTTTACTTTTGACATAAGTCATTCATTACCTAAGTTAGTGCAATAAATTTAATTTGGCCCGGGCTATAAACAAACTAATTCACATTTGCATGAGAGCCTAAAACAAATGAATGGTACAAATTGTCGCGAATAATAGCGACGCAGTTTGGGGAATTGATCGCTCTTTTACATAGTGCTTTTGTTGCTCTAATTCGCTGACGAGATCAGCAAGAGAGATCGGCAATGTAGTGGACGTGTTCCGCATTATCGCTGATTTTGTGCTAACTTGCTAAAATACGAAAAACCAACGAATTGACATCAGCTGATTTAGAGTTAAAATAATTTCACATTTTTTTTTGTCTTTTATATTCACGCTGAAACTCATTTTCATAGATTTATTTGATGCTCTTTGACGAAAATAGTTTTGAGACTACCAAACTGTATATTAGAAAAAAACCCAACCACTTAAAGCGCAAAAACACAGCATATCGGAAGCATTCCTATGTAGATTGGTTTCTGTTGAGAGGAGGCAATGAACTATATGGTGGACTAAAGCAAAAACTTGCATTAGTTTATGGGAAAATTTAGACCTTTTTTGGACGGATCGCCGAATTAAGTTGGAAGCTTGGAATACGATTGTTGCAGTTCTACAATTCTTTCAAACCCCGTAAAATTTTTTAAAGAGTAATGCAGACTTCAAAAAGAATAGAAAAGACTTTTGAAGTCAAACGTGTTCGAAGTCAGTATATAGAGTAAAAAAATAATTTGGTGTAGATACTGCTTGGTTGAGGATCCTAGTTAAGGTCTGATAAAATACTGTTCAAGGGTTGAGCCTATCTCTGTTCATTACGCTGAACCGAAATTAAAACGTCTGGATTTCCAGAGGCAAAAATAGCTCCAGACAAAATCATTTCATAATAAATATGAATAAATCAGGCCTTTTGCCTCTCATATTTTTCCTATGACATAGATTGCAATAGCAGACTATATGACATTTCGGAGCATGAAATAGAAAAAAAATTTTAAACGTTGGTTTTGAAAAAGATGTAACTTACTGCTAATTTTTCTGCGTAGGCGGCTTCGTCTTCCTTCAACTTGTCGGTCACTTGTCGAGTCTGAAAAAAAGACAATAAATTTGTTCTTAATAAGAGACCCAGCTAAAGAAGTACACTGAACAGAACATTAGACAGTAAAATGTAAAGTAGCTCCATTTTTCATAGTGAATTTTTCTCATGCCTAACATTGCTTTCTGTGCTAAAATTAAACGGAACGGGTGTCCAAGTAGAATAGACCATATTGATTTTAAAATCACCAAAAATTGGCGGTTTATAGTTTTGTTTCTGTGATTACGGTTTCACTGCCCGCCCAGTGAACCGAATATTGATACACCTTGATAAGAAACATACTAAATCTTGGTAAATCTTGCCAAGATCTTGACATGGTACTTACCATAAAAGTATCAAGATTTGTACAAATTTGCAAGATCTTTGAATGGGTATCAAGAAACAAGATCTTGACAAGCTAACCAAGAAAGATTAACCTAAAATGGCAACACTTCATCGCAAGTCTTTAAATAGCCAGAAATACTATTTGTCTTGGTTTCGAATAGACAGAGTAGAGCTGTATTTAAATACGAGTATGTTGTGAGAAGTGAGTGACCTTGTGGAAGGCGTATAATCCGAATGAGAGATTCCACAGGATGTGGATGGCAGCTAGGACAGCCATGGTCATGATGTCCAGTCGGAAGGCGAGGTGGGTGAGTTCCTCTGGCTCCAAACAACAGTTGAAGTGTCTGTACACTGTGTGAAGAACAGCAAATGCCACCACCAGAAATGTCAACATAAACACTGAGAACAGAACGTACACGTCCTAAACACAATCACCACTCTTCTAATCATCTCCATATTAATTTCGTGGGGGTGGGGGGATTGGAGTGCGCTATATGTAATGGCAAAGACTCCAATATTGTGACTAAACTTACGACTAGAGTGAGGTATGAGATGGTAGGTAGGGAGTTAGAGAGCATGAGTTTGTACGCGACTGAGGTCAACACCAAGGTCAGGGTGCCAGCCAGTCTGAATTGCACGTTCTCTGGCTTGTTCGCAAAGTTGCACATAGACATCACAGCGAAAAATAACTGAAACAAACAGAACTCCTAGATTATAATGCCTGTCCGAGAAAAGTTGAAGTAATCGACCTTTTCAAAAATCACTGGACAGAGTTCAAAGCTCGGAGGACATTATGGAGTTTACTAGAAAGACAGATTAGTTGGACTTAAACGTAAAAAACGTTGGCATTCAGATGACAACATTGATGCTCCATTGATGCAATGGCGTTTAGTTTATCGAACGTCATTTTTTCAAATTTACAGAAACAGACCGTGAATTGCTATTGTTTAGGACCATTTCAGGTTGGTTTGTTGAAATATAATTTGATTTTATCACGTCATCAGAATTTCAAAATTGAAAACAGCTAAATTTTTATGTCTAAGAGTGATAGCATTTCAAAAAGTATGATTCATACAAGATTTTGCACGAAAATCTGGAGTTGAAGATTCTAGCAATATTGCATGAGCAGCTTATATAAGTATATATAATGAACAAACTCGGATTCAGTACTGAACATCTTTAAAAGCCGGTGAAATCTATTGTGTTTCATGTCTAAACTCTGATTCAGCGCTTTAACAGCGGGTAAAATCAGTACCGAACACTACTGAACTCTGATTCAGCGGCGCATTTCATTAGAATTATGTATTTTGAGCAGTTCACAACAAATTGGACATTATTTTAAATCCGATGACTGGGATTATGTCCCTGCGTTCAGCAAATCCACAACAACAACAACAACAACAACAACAAAATAAGAGTTTGGCATTGAAGATGTGCAGTACTAATTTTACTGTAGAGATACTATTTCAGAGACTGACCATGACTAGGAAGCAATTGTAGAGGAAGTAGTTGAATTTTCTCTTGACATTGCACCTCAGCACTAGAACTCCATCAGGTTCACTGTCTTCTTCTGCCTGTGCATTGTTCTCTCCAGTCTGCACCATTTTAAATATGTCCCACTCCTAGAAAACAACAAAATCTTCATTACGCCACAAAACTTCCCGGACCTGAGTGCTATGATATTTCAGTACTGAATCATAAAAATTTCATTATGATTTTCACTATTGACAACAGAGTTCTGGTCATAGCACTTTATAGAAAATTCATAGTAAAATTCTGAAATTAGTATGAACATAATGAACTTCTAATTCTGTATTTATCATGGTCATTATGATTTTTGTCTCTGTTTTTTAACTGAACAGAATGAAAAAGAGCCATGAACTGGGACTTGGAAAAAACCGATAGGCAATTCAAAAAATTAATTCAGCAACATTATTTTGTTATTTTTAATTAAAAAAGCACATGAGCGGTGACACCTGATTCAACTACTGTAAAATTGTATTCTCAAAATAATTTAGCCGTTTATGATTCTACAATTTAGTAACCAAAGTTTCTCAAGAGCCGTTATAATTATAAGAGCTATTTTGCCATTTACCACCGTAATTTGCAATTGATAATGCAAAGGTTTTTTTTGTAATTATATACAGATTAGGCTCTCTTCTACTCCTATCTCAAATTAACACGTTGTTCACAGATATCATGGTGAACCGTATTCGGAAGAAACAGTCCCAGATAAAACAGTCCCAGACAAAAAAGTCCCAGACAAAACAGCCCCAGACAAAACAGTCCCGAATTGCAAAACAGTCCCATTATATTCCCAGACAAAATAGTCCCGAAAAAAAATTGAAAAGATTGTAAATATTGTACAGGACTGTTTTGTCTGGGACTGTTTTGTCTGTTTACCGTGGCCAACAGTAGGAAATTAGTTCGAACAAATTACTCAAGAAAAGTATGTTTTTCTGCCTTGTGTGGCAATTGGTTGCAAATTAATAATACAAACTATTGTACATAAAATTTTCTATAAGCGAAAGTTAAGTCAAATCATAAACTAACTGGTCGTTTTGGAACAATATTCAAACGATATTAGACAAAAATTAAAATTTAGACAATCACAAACTGAGAAAAACAAAAATTGCTTAAAATCTTTCAATGTTCAAAATGATAAAAATTTAGAACAATTCTTCATTGTTAACAGTATCACGATGCTTTGAAACTAATTGAAAATTTTGATTAGTAAATTTTACCACCATTGGTATTTGTTTAACCCTGTGTCCCCCCACTGGTATCTTGAAAGGCATCCCCAGTGACATTTGTTTAAACCATGAATGCATTTGAATTATTACGTGTGAACACGTGTTAAAAATCTTTCAGAAAATATTAACAGAGCGGACGTTTGGAAGTAGTGTAAATTAATAGAAAGTAGTGGATAAAACGGGGGTTTCAGCCACCAGCCCAATTTGTCTTTCCCCCGAATGCGGCTAGCATGAGGGGGAAGAGACAAATTGGGCTGGTGGCTGGAAGCCCCGTTTTATCCACTACCATATGTGCATGGTTTTACGCGCCGGATAACATGTAAACGTCAACCAAGAACTTGTTGGTGCTTCTTATTGGGAGTAACGGGCTTTGTGATGGAATCTACTGCTGAAAAAAATGGAAATATCATTGCCGATATATTATACCGGGAACTTAAATATCAAAATTAAAAATTGTTCAAAAGGGCCTAAGATCAATGTTTGAGGTGCTTAAAATGCGGCCTAAATTTTTTTAGGACTGGGGAGGGGGCGCTAGCGGAAAAGATCCAAGTTTCCTATTATCAAAACCTGACGGTTATATTACAGGACTCTAGCAATAATATAAATAACTATACGATAATTCTAACAAAGTCAGAATTTACATTCACAGAAATTGGAAAAAGATAATGACACAGTAGAAAATGTGCAAGACGCAGAAAATTCTGGTGACAATTTAAGAAAAAGGATTGAATTTCAGATGAAACTCAGATGAGCATGTACCCGGGTCACCTAACATACAAAATTTCTTCGAATTCATACAAGGTGATATATATGCCTAATAATTAAACTTAGGCCAATTGATGGCTACAAAAAAGCATGTCTTTAGTCTCTATGATTTGACAGCATTTAAACCATTATGAACCATACAGGGTTGAAATTGAAAGCTCCGATTGGTAACACTCAAGTAGAATCAATTTATTTGGAAAAAATTTTCTTACACATTTAAGAACAGACATAACGTAAAACATAGAATTTTCCACAAAATTTTTAAACCTAACTGTAAAATGGATTCAACTCTAAAATTGAGCATCGTGAGGCTTGGTAAAATGCATTTTTTTAAAAAAATACAAGGGTTAAATGTTGCGTACTTATCAGCAAAACAAAAATATTTAGTCAAAAGAGAGCTTCGAGACAATTTTTATTTGAGACTTGAAAATATTTTGTCTCATCTGGAAAAGGACAAAAATATTTCAAAAATTGACTATATATTCATTGGCTTTATGTTCCTTTGCTGGAAATACTTTAATTAGGAGCTGAAGCCAGCGTTCCAGTACTACCCCACGTAATCTAACTCTCCAATTCTCAAGTGTCTAGCAACAAGAACGGCATTTAATGCTATTGAGAAGATTTTATTGATTATGAGGTTATTGGTTATACATAAACGGTTCTATGGCCTATTGTTAATTTTTTTTCAGTAATTGTTTTTTTGAAAAATTAAATTTATTGAAGTACGTCAGAGGTTACCAAACACAAAATAAAATTTATATAAAAATCAAAGTTTAATTTTCATGATCAGGGGGTTGGAGCTTGACAAAAATGGAAAAGAATATCACATTTACCATAAATCGATGACATAATATTCAATTGACTGACTGACCTGTTCGTCTTGGAAGCTCTTGTCATTCAGGATTCCTGGGATCTCTTCTGCCTGGAGGTAGAACTTGTCCTTGCTCCTCTCTCCCAGGTCTATTCTCACACACAAGTCCTATACAATCAAACAAATATCTAAATACAGTAACAAAACAAACATTTAATTAATATTAAAAAGAACCTGAATCTATTTTAGTGTTATCAGCTGAATACATCGTCTATTGTTTTCCTCTAAAACTTCTGAACACTGCCCAGGGGGGTTAGGGGGATAACGCAAGGCTATACTAAGGGTATACTAAAATTAAAACGTACGGGTAATAGCGTCAAAGATCAAGATAATATTCGAATTGTGTGGGGCTCTTCATTAATGCCAAATTGTCACTAATGGCAGATTTTCTTGCTGCCTTCGCCAAAGCCAAGAAAACTACAAGAACTTTCTGATCAGAGCATTTTCCTGCTCTGCTCATAATCCTGTCAACTTTTATATCAATTTTCTGTTCCTGAATTTCACAGTGTTAGGCTGCCGCTTTCGCCTGATTAATTTGATTAACTGCTCGGGCCGAGGTGTACACGCGTAGTCTACCATTTTTAGGGGCAAAGAAGGGTGCAAATCCAATTCCACACTCTTAATTAGCAGGGAAAACAGTGTAAGAGTGTAAATTTGAGGAAATTACACATTTTATACACTCTTTACACTCTTTAGTTCACTCTTATTACACACTTAAAAATACACTACGATTACACTTTTTAGTCCACTTCTATCGTAATCTCGGATCTTTTCCGTTTGTGCCCCCCCCCCCCCCCCCCAGTACGATATGCTCCCCCAATTACAGAGCACGTTTCATTACATGGTAAATCATGATGTAGAAATATTGCACGTGCTTCTGGGGGTGCAAATAATATGCACCAACTAAGCCGGGGGGCACAAACGGAAAAGATCCATACTCTCTATTAAATACGCAACTAAAGTCCCACACTCTACATAAACCCTTGCATTGAATGTTTTCTAGCTTTCCAGTTTTATCGTGGAAACCCCAATTTAGCGTCCCAAACTAGACCTGCTATTTTTCGTCAGAGCATTTGTGCTCCCTGCTCATTGGATGGATACTATTTGCACCCCTAAGCAAACAAGCCAATTTGTTGCACAATGGCTTACAATGTTATGGTGCATGCTCGGTGACTGTGGAGAACAAACCCTACGGGGGTGGCACAAACGGAAAAGAACCTATTTTTCAATCAATTCTTGGATCTTTTCCGTTTGTGGGCGCTTATTATTTGCACCCCCCAGAGGCACGTGTCATGATATAATGACATCTAATGGCACGTGCTCTGTAACTGGGGGGCGCATAACGTGCTGGGGGGCACAAACGGAAAAGATCCCAATTTTTTTTAATAAACCAACAGATGTCCCCTGTTATAGTGATACAAATTCGGAGAACAATACTACTTAAATTGGCATTCAAGTTTTGTTTGCATAAGCACCACTTGTATAACACCCGAAGACCCCATAAAGAGATGTCAAAAATAACCTAAGAATTTGATTACTGAGGAGCAACGTGATGTATTTTTACGTTTTGGTTCTCTAATGAATTGAAAAGTGCGCACTAGCCCCCGTTTAGGGACTTATTTCTATTAACTGGGCACAAATGATCATGCGCCAGAGCATCATGTCCTTTAGAGCTCGAGCCAACAAAATGAACGGGTTCTGCGTATATGGTAGAACAAAAATCTTAGTCACCGGAGGCGCTGCGAAGCCCGCGGGGACTATGATTTCGTTCTAACGTATTTAGAGAACCAAAGGGCAGGAAAGTGTCGAGTTTCATTTGAAATTGATATTAGGAGTATAATTTTCAAGATTAGTGAAAGAAAAGTTTTTTTTAAAAAAAAGTCACACAGGAGGTGAAATAAACCAAACGTCTCCGTCTCCCATAGCGAAGCAGCCGATTATTTACAGCGATTTGATTCAAGTTCCAAAAGTCTAACTAAATTTTTCCCCTAAACTTTGTTTACTCAATTATAACACTTAGTAGGGCAAAAAATATACTTTTACTTTTTTAAATTCAATCTTTCAAACCAAGCTTTCAGCCTTGAAGTTTTAATGACCAATGAAATGGTACCCTCGCTTCTTTAAATTCGCAAATGGGGTAAGAGGAGAAAAGGAGTCAGCAGTACAGACACGTGGACATATTTGGACTTCTGTAGGTTGGCAAAAGTACAGGTAGCATCAAAAAATAAATTGAGCAGCAAAATATAACAGCTCATAGTTTTACGAAGTAGAAAACAAGTTCTCGCAACAAGTTGAACTTTTATTAAGGTGGAGTAATTCTTAGCAAATGATGTTTTCTGCAGTCAACGTAAAAAGAAAAATCTGCCTATCTATTTTTTTGAAGTTTGGAAAGAGATCATCAATAATGGATCAGGCTAAACTGGGAAGCAAGAGTAGTCTATATTTTTATCAAAGTTGGGGATCTATTCTGCCCCCCCCCCTGCCCAGTGTTTTTATGAACCCCGTCACAAATTATGTGTTGTTATACAGCACGTTACTATGTAAAAATAGGATCTTTTCCGTTTGTGCCCCTTCACCCCCCAGTTTAGTGGGCGCATATTATTTGCGCCCCCCAGACGCACGTGCCATATTTTTACACAATGATTTACTATGTAATGGCACGTGCTCTGTAACTGGGGGGGGGGGGGGCACAAAGATCCTAAAAATAATTCACGTGCGCCTGGGGGTCATAAAACATATATTCCCACTAAGCTGGGGGCCGAAACAGAATAGATCCGAAGTTAGATATAGTTAATAATTTAGTACAAGAGATAAAATATGAAAACATTTTTTAAAAAAGACTCGAAGTTGGCGTGATATGACAAGAGTTTGTTTCACACTTTGTAAAACTGCCAGAAGTTAATTTGCTTATTTGCCATTCATTATATATACGGCTTGTAGCCGGTGAAAAAGGAATCGTTGACTAAAATGTGCAGTACGATCCAAATTCTTAGAAGCATGGGTGTGCGTGTCAGTTTGTTCACGATTGTCGTCTTGATGTGTTACGTTGCGGACTGTGAAATGAGGGGGAGAGTAAGACGGGCACTGAAGGACACAGCACGTGCACAAATGGTTAACATGTTGCCGGACACAGACGGGGCACAGAACTACCCTCTTAGGCCATATAGGGATCTATTCTGATTTGGGATCCTTCCCAATAATGCCCCCACCAGTACGAAATGCATCCCAATTTATAGCGAACCTGCCATAGTAAAATATGATAGAAAATTATTTCACGTGCGCTTGGAGTTTTTAATTAATATGCGCGACTTCTAATCTGCGTAATACATACGGACAGAAATGAGTGCTGCTGAAGCCCCCTCCCCGTATTTACAGAAAATGGATTGTTATAAAGCATGTTACTATATGTGCTAAAATATGGAAGTTTAGGTAAAAATTTTTGATTTCTGATGTTGGATGATGGGTTTGGGGGGGGGGGGCATAGGGACAGATTAGATGTTTATACAGAATGACCAATTTGACTGACATGCTAGCTGTAGAATGGACATGCAATGCATCAATCGCATCTGCCGAAATCTCCGCAAAGGAGTCGTGTGCGTGCACGGGAGAGCTGGTCCTAGAGGGGGGTGAGCCCAGGTTCACGACCTGCTGCAGCCAAATCTACAATTGGATTGACACATTCAAGGGAAATGTTTTCTCACCCTCGCCATTGATATATTGATTTCCTATGATCCTTCTTGGAATTGATCCATTTATAGTTTAAAGTAGTTACAACATGGATATCCCCCGATAACTACTGTAAAAATATAAGTAGGTTTGAACTTTTTGGGGGGTATGACAGCCCAGTTGGACTTACAAGACTGCCATATAAGATTTATGTAAGAATCTTATATAGAGGTGATAGGGATAACTGAGTGGAGATATTGTTGGTTTTCTTTTTTTTACTAAAAGGTTTGGTTTTCTTGCGATTAGTACAAATCAAAGTGTTTTTGTGACTCAAAGACGAGTTGTGGTATTCTGTTTTTACGACTCAAAGTGGCGTTATGGTTTTCTACATTTTTGATAAGTGAGCGAGCAAACAAAAAGAAGTTCAGGGAGTAAATAAAGTTCAAAAAGTTGTTTCGGCGGAGAATTTCTAGGAGAGGAGATGAAAGAGAGTGCTTATTTGTTCATACCTTTTAAAACAGCGAGAAAATTAGGTGTTAGAAAAAATTTGAGAAGCGACTGAAATGTTAGTTGACATCCCGTTTTTTCATGCTGTTTTTTGTTTTCTATATCGTCTAAAAAATTACTTTAGGCAAATTAAACAATATTCAAGCTGCTTTGATAGCGTATTGAAGCTTTTTTGTTAATCAAAGGCAGCCTTAAGCTCATTTGAAGGTTTTTTCACTGGATTTTTAGGCCGTTTTAGCGATATTATTTTGCTCATTGTTTTGTTGCATTTATTGAAAAAAAATAAGCCTAATAACCCAAAGCTTTTCTAAAACCAATGCAATTAAATTCTTCGGATACAAAGCACTCTTTACTGAAAAGTGACAAAAAATGAGAAATCTTTCAAATTGGTTTTCTATTTCTTAGTGTGCTGGCTATTTTTTTTAAATTAGATATTTTTGTGAACTTATTAGTGATTGTGTTACTTTATGTGTGCCAATTATTAGTCTCAATTGCATGGCAAAATGTTTTTTTGTTTAATGTGTACTTCTACGTCTTGAAAAATAAATGAATTTTTCTAATTTTCTAGCCTAATTTAAATTTCGTCAACTATTTTTCTCCTATTATTTTTCTCCTGTCTTCTTCCTGTTTCTGATGCGCTTTGACACTCGATACCCGTTGTTTGCGGTGTTAGTGTTTTTCCGGCAAAGATGAAATCGAGTCATTTCCTGATTTTGTCAGGCAGTCTTCTCATTTTCAAAAGCCAGCGATAAAAAACCGCAACGTCAAAGAGTGAATAATGGTTTCAAAAAAATAATTAGAATAAAAAAAAAGAGAAAGTTATGTTTATGCTCATGCTTTCTTTAGAAATAGAGCAAGAAGTGTAGGTGCAAAAACTTTTTCTCTAAATGAGCGAAAAGTTTGTTCACGTGCTTTTTCTTTCAAAAAAACTTTCAATGGTTTTAACAAACGTTTGGTCCTCTAAAAGTTTTGTTGTGCTGGAACGTTGCGGCAGCCTTGCTGAAAATTTGAAGTTCTAGGGTAAATAAAATGGGTTTGAAGCTATTGAGGTTTTTGAACTATTATTATAACAGGATGTTTAGGAAATGTCAGTCTTCTCATGCCAATTTTTGAGTTTTGTTTATTTAATTAGGACTTGCATAGAACCATTTTGCTTGTGGGTAACTTTTCTCAGAAAAAAGTTACATTTCAATTCCCGTAAAGCAGTTTTATGTCCAGAAAATTATAAAAATTGAATAAAAAATAGCTATTTTGTAGATTGTTTAGAATTTTTAATTGCTCTCAAACGAAGTTTGGCGAAACTTTTATAAACTTGTTTGCTTTTTAATGACAAATTTTTTGTTCTTTTGTTCATCCGCATTGATTTTCAATTGATGTCTAAGCCTTTTAATTATTGCGTTTTTTTTGCGATCTCAATTTTTTTTATCAGTCACGGTTTTAAGCATATGAAATCAACTGGCGGAAAATTATTGTTGGAAATAAAATGAAAGTTTTGCCACAGTTAATGGCATTTTTCAATTTTAGAGCTAAAAGTGTTATCTCTATTTTGTTATTTGAAGCACATTAGTAAACTTTTTAATCTCATCTCCTCCTCCAGTCGATTTCGACCCACCACCATTCCTCAAGCTACCTCAACCAACTCCCCTCCCGACTGAAGCAATCTGTAACAGAATAGAGCTCCTACTAATGATTCGAGAGCAATTTTTTTAATGTCAGTAGTTTGTTCTGAATCCTTCCAAAATTAGAGTTTGAGTCTTTTAGAAATTGTCTAATCTTTTGAGAACAACCGCGAGCAATGGAACAAAAATGTTTTTCTTTTTTGTGTATTTTTATTATATTGAAAAATTGGAATTGCAGTACTTCTGAGAGATGAGAAATAGTTTCTTAGGCAAATTTGGCTAATTTTACTCAATTTTATAAGAATAAATTTGGTTTTTCGGATTTTGTTTTTATTTTTTTGGACGTACAATTTTACAATCAGTCTTTTTGTTAAAAGGGGCTTTAATAAAGAAAGAATTGCGTTTCTCGATTTGTAATGTGATGTATTTGAAAAATTTGCAAAACTAAAAAAAAACAATTTTTCCGTTTTTGTCAAAACATTTTTTTGTCTTTGGTTTGATATAACAGATTGATCTTTTTAGTGCTTCATCACGGATTAAAATCAAATTTTATAGTATTCCATTTTTTGTGTGTTAACCGTTTGACGTTTGAGTTTCAATGACGTTTGATTTTTTATAATAATTGACGTTCACCAATAACATTGACGTTTTTGGGCAAAGTATTTTTAGAGTCTTTTTTAAGTGTTTTTTTAAAGCTTTAACAGCTTCTGTATTCGATTTTTAATATTTATAATATCAGTTTTTCATTATTTTAAAATTGTTTTAAAGAAAAGAACTCAAGCGAGGGCTAACAAACAGTTAAGTTTTTCCGAACTGCTGTGAAGCCAAATTTGATATCTCAGCGGCTAAAATTCAATTTTTAAAAATTCAATTCAGTTTCTAAGAAGTTATTAACCTTCTAATCAACGTTTTTCAGATTTAATTTTTGGATAGCCGATATGACAGCACGTTTTTGAAGCTTTGAGACTAATTAGTTCGTATCAGTTATGAGGCCGATCAGTGGGTTTAACTTATCGGTTATCCATCGTAAATTGCTATGCCATTTCTTAACGTCACTATTATGTTTCTCATAGTACAAGATACTGCAATTGCAAAATTTTGTAGAATTTTCTCGAATTCTTCTTGAGTTGTTTTTATCTAAGGTATAGATATGTTTGTCACTTTTGTATGTTTCCGCATGGAGTCCGTAATAATTTTTCATCTAAGCATGCTTCAATGGCATCAAAACTGAATCACTTCAGGGGTCAAAACTTCTTTGGATATAGAATTTTATTTTGGATGAGGTATGAAATAGCTGCTTTCAAAAAAAAATGTTCAGTTTGAGTTTAAACAAAAGTGAGCCAAGTCCTGTACCCCGTGGAACTAGCAGATAAAGTTAATCTGATATTTCGCAACTTATATTTGCACTTTTTACTCGGTGATTGAGAAAACTTGAAATAATGGCGACTGAAAAGGGCGACACCCCAAATACTCCCGCTTTTTGAGTAGCAGATTTGATTATCGGATCAATGTTTTTGATAGACCTAGAAAAGTGGAATCGTGGTATATTGGTCATCGTAAGAGTGTTTCCTAATACACTCGGGAAGACACTGAAACTTCAAGTGTCGGTTGATTCATAACGAATTCAAATTGTTCTTTGTTTTGAAGACTCTTAGAAACTAGGCAATCTATAAATTGTGATTGATTTGTCAAACAATTTTGGTGGTGATTGACAATGGCCTGTCGATTTTTTTTGCAAAATTTGCCGGCTATTTTTGACGTCCTTTTCGGCTATTTTTGACGTTTTTTTCGGCTATTTTTGACGTTTTTTTGATCAGTTTTGACGTTTTTTCGGCTATTTTTGACGTTTTTTCGGATCATTTTTGACGTTTTTCCGGCTAGTATTAACGTTTTTTTTTCGGCTGTTAAAACTTGGATTGAGACTTGGCAAGTCTTGGCCAAGACTTGGATTAAGACTTGCCAAGTCTTGGCCAAGTCTGACAAGTCTTAAATGTGCTATGATCATAGTTCTGAATCAGTACTGATACCTAGACTTGGAATTAGACGTGCCAAGTCTTGGCCAAGTATGACAAGTCTCAAATGTGTTATGATCATAGTTCTGAATCAGTACTGATACCTAGACTTGGAGTTAGACGTGCCAAGTCTTGGCGAAGTCTGACAAGTCTTAAATGTGTTATGATCATAGTTCTGAATCAGAACTGATACCTAGACTTGGATTTAGACGTGCCAAGTCTTGGCCAAGTATGACAAGGCTTAAATGTGTTATGATCATAGTTCTGAATCAGTACTGATAGACTTGGAATTATGTCGGATACTTTCAGTTAAGCTTAAATCCTATAGTCATAAAAAAATTATTATTTGCAAAAATTTGTAAATTAACTTTGTAAATAATTGGTTAATAATGCATAATTGCAAAATTATGCATGATTAGCCAATTGAATAAAATTTGCAAAAATTTGTAAAATTGAAAAATTATTTGCAAATACTTGTAAATGCAAAAATTGATTTGCATATTTTTGTAAAACTATAAATAGAATTTGCAAATTACTGTAAAACTATGAATAGAATTTGCAAATTTTTGTAAACAAGAAAAATTTCAACTTTGTAAACCAAAAAAATTCTAGTCTGCTAAAAAACTGATCTAAACTTATCTCAAAAGAGTACATGTAAAAAAGATTGGTTTGAAAATGTTACAAAGCTTAGATTTGTTGGTGAATTTTGTAAATCATAAGTTGATGTTTAAAAATTTTAAAAAATATTTATTTTTAGCAAAAAATTTACAAAAATCTGCAAATTATAACTTTGCGAATGACTACGGATGTAAGTTTTTTCAAGACAAAATTGTAAGTTTGAATAGGGTGTAGGAAATACTCATCGTATGAACAAAGTTTTTTTGCTCCGATATTTGTTTGCAAATCATAATGAGGGCTGCGTTTACCGGTGTCCTGTTTTTCACTCCTTTTCTTTTAAACCCCCATAATTTAACCCCGATTTTTTAACCCCTATATCATTCAACCCCTTAATTATTTAGCCCCTATATTGCTTCATCCCGATTTTAAGCTTCCTATAACTGAGGATAATTAGGCCTCAATCAATTTTATTTAGCATATTACATTTAACTGAAGGCATTACAAAACAGAAAATAAACTCAATTACCGACTGGAATAGTCGAGGCAAGAAAAGAAGACAGCTCCTATTTTAGCGCGACAAGGATAAAGTGCATCAGATAATGACTTACGAAAAAAAGAGGGAGCACAAGATGCGATTAGTGGGCGTTGAAGAGGAAAAAAATGCCGTTGTAACCCTGATGGAAGACTACGCCAAGATGGCCGAGGAATGCATCGACAAAGGGACTGCCTTTGGTGGGCTCCGAACCGATAAGCTAGGAGCGAACTGTCTTTCTACACCTAATTTTGTCATCTCAGCTTTGACAATGTTAGGAATGATCGCTTTTGATGAGATGCTATACTGAACAGAAAAATTGAAAAAAAAACCAGCTGGGTCGCTAAATAGAATTTTCAACGAGGTTGAAGTTAAACATAGTTGATAAACTATTGCAAAAAAAACGAGTATTTTGCACCACAATGGCGTATTTCTGCACTGCAAAATTTTTCCAGATAGGAAGAGGTAGGCACATATTTACGATCCTGGCAACTGTTTCCTTTTCATGTGAAGTATACAAAAATATGTGTAACAATCTGCAGAATTCTTAAACTATAAAAGTAAAAACCACAGCTGCTGTTTAGCTTTTGAGGCAGAAAGATTTCAATGGATTGAAAAGAAATCCTCAACCGCATTGGAACCAATGATTTGAAAAGCATCAGAAAGCAGTAGTATTTCCATTTTCATTTCCCATTCATTTTTGGGTAGAATTACTGATCAAGTGAATAACTGGAGTTTTGTAGCAAAAACTAATTTGTTAGAATAGTTTTCAAGAGCAAATTATGTGTCTAATAGACTACTGTTTTTTAGTGTATCTAGTTATTAATTGCTCTGAAACGAAATTTGTGGCAATTATATTAGTTCTGTGATTTTTTAATGCGATTCTGTCGCTTGAGCGATTTTTCGTCTGATTCTTTTGACCTTTTTCCTCAAAAACGAGTTTAACTGTTTCATTTGGCAAACTGCATTTAAATGGCTTTTCTCTGGAGAAAAACCTTTCACTGCATTTAAATGCAGTGAAGGGCAGTGAAAGGCCATCTTTGGCCTTTCACTGCATTTAAATCTAATTTATATAGCTTTCAAAAAATAAAATTCAGATTTTAGCGATATATACACAATATAGGTAAATGGTGATAGTTTAACTTATAAGTTTTTGGAATTTAAATAAAATAAATTTTTTTTGTTGGTTGCTGCAGGAAATGAGTTCTTTTTATCTACCCAGAAAGTAATTCACAGAATGTTTTTGATCTTTCCATTTGCGTTTGCGGTTTTCTCAAGGGTCGCTGAAATCCAGTTTTACAATCATACATTTTCTCAAGTTTTAATTAATCAAACGAAGTATAGGGACCCAATGCTAACGCAAGTAACGAGCATCTAAATAGGTATTTGGACATAATTTATATAAGATTTTTACTGAATATTTTGAACAGCTCTTCAAAGATTTTTGAAATTCTCGATGTATAGGATTTGATAAAATGGCTGTTACCATTTTTCTCGTGTAATATCTTACACAATGAAACTTACTTGTTAGCGTTTAATCCGATCTTACACAAAAAAACTTGGCTGGTGAGAAGTTGAGCAATAAAAATCTCATATCGAATTGAACGGTTGTAAACATTACTCTAAGCATCATACCAAAATTGCATTCCTCTGACTAGAGATTTCATCGTGTATGCTTGGATGCTATTTTCTTGTTTTATTTGACCAGAAAACCATTTTCATATTTAGTTTGACGTAAAAGTAACTCCACAGGGCGGTTATATGAGTCGAAAAAACAGATAAAGGGATTTTTTTGACATTTGAGGAAAGTTCTATGGATATGAAAACTATTCCTAGCTATCATTTTTTAATGAAATTCCTTTAATTGTTCTAAAAAAATTGCAGACAAAATCTGGTCTCTTAAAGACGCCAGTTGAACGCAAACAGTTGCATTTTTGCATTTCTAAGCTTTTTCTAAGCGTCAACTTCTTGTTATAACGTGCGTCCATAGTTTGGTTATTGCTCGCAATGTTTTCGCAGAAAAATATCTGGTTTATTTACAAAGCCAGTAGGATAAGCCATTTTCAGTAGTAAGCTGTTTAATTGCTCTCAAAGAAAGTTTGTAGCATTTATATTAGACCTTTTGGTCTTTTTTAGTGCGTTTTTTTGTTTGACCGTTTTTTCGTCTGACCCATTTGACTCTTCGTCCTCAAAAACGGAATAAACAGGTAGCGCCCATCAGGCATTAAGTGCTCTTAGAGCCTTTCAGCCAACTAGTCTCAAAGTATGCGATTCACAGAAACTGTTTTGGAGACTTAAACTTATGGTGTGAAAGGCGGTTTTTAGAGGTTAACCCCACCCCCCCCCCCACACACACACATACACAAACACACAACAACAACCCCCCATACACCCCCCGCTGTTCTCACCTCACACCCCCTTAATTAAGCTAAAGCTAGCCTCACTAAACCGTAGCTAGCCACTGATGAAGACAACCGCTCGCCGGTCGTTTTAGAGCCCTAAAAAGTGCATCGAAAAAACTCGTGTAGCATAATTGCTGAAGAGGGTGTAGTTTAACGTAAATATTTTATGTGTTATGAGAATGTAGTTCGAATTAAATATTTTGGTTTTAACTTTAACACTCACTTTAATATATAATTGAACTTGCTGATAGTATTGAGTTGGTATATAATAATCGTTTAGAAAATATTCATATTCTGGAATTAAATAATCAGATCATATGATCCGTTTTTGAAATAGAACAATACTAGTGAGTTGTGAAACTGTTGCAGCCAAATAAAGGAAGCTATGTATTAGAGTTGAAAGGGTGAATCAGCAGCGCACGAGAACAGATGATAATTAGAGCCGCTTACCTAAATTTGATTTTTCAAACAGTCTGATTAGTTCATATAAAACAAGGAGGCTCGGTAATGTGCGGCTAGGTAAAGTTCCAACCCCGTTCAACCACGTTTTTGACTTAATTGTCCACCAAAATTACTTATTTTTCAAAAAAATAAATAGCCGCCGTCAGCCTCTCAACGGCAATTATTTAAGCGCTCTCCTTTTTTTCACAATCCAAAGGATTCGGATTGTATTGGTGTGATGTCTTTTTTTTAAAGATCTCTTCACGCTTTTTTCGGTTTTTTTTTTCACGGTAGAATTAGAGTTGTGATTTTAGCCATGCTGAAGTTCTAAAGAGAGCAAATTAAGAGTAGGCTTAAAGCTTGATTTTTTCTCAAACTACCTTTAAAGTGGAGAACATGGTATTTGAACAAATTTTCGGTTTTTGAGAGGGAGTATTTTTTCAAGTGCGTCATATTGACCTCTGTTTTCTTCTTGAGTGGTTTTAGTATGATACATATGTGTTCCAATTGCGCCAAGTTGAAATTGCTAGAATTCATCAAGGGGCAGCTGAAACTTTTATGACGTGAACATTTTTTCTCAAAAGCTTTGAAGGAATTTGGTTTTGTCCACATTCAAAAAATATTTCTGTTTTCTTATCATTTAGTATCATCAATGACAGGTCTCATTGGTTGAAAATGAGGCGCAAAAGAACCTAACTAATGTTCCCAGTTAACAGCTTATTAGTTTTTGTGACTTGTTGTTCTTTTGTAATTTTTTGTCTTATCGTATAATCTCATTAAAAACAGGCCTCAAAGGTTGATGATAGGGATTGGGGTCGAATAAATCGTTTCCGTTCACAACTGATGTCTACTATGATTTTAAATCAATTGTTGTCAAGAAATGATATGGAAATTTTAAATTTTGCGAGTTTTTGTTGTTAACTTATTATCTTATATCTTTGTCTCATTAGTGACCGTTTCCATTGATTTCTAAAAAAAGCTTTTCTTTGTTTTTAAAATATTTTCAATTCGCTGCCCGTTGTTAAAATATATTTGTGAATTTTTGAAATTTGCAATTATTTATTGAACTTATTGCTGTCTTATCATTTAACCTCATTAATGACAGTTTTAATTGATCGACAATGGGAAACAAGAAAATTTAGTGGCATGAGTTCTTAGAAGTCGTTTTTCTTTTATTTTGATCTTGTTTTTAAAGAATAGATCTGATTTTTTATTCTTCATTGTTTTTTGTTCTTGTGGAAAAATTGTTTAATCTCAATCTAAAAGGGTTTATTTTGTGTGTCAGGTGAAAGCTAAATCAAATCTTTGGACTGTAATTCAGGACTTGTCCTGCTATGTTTTTTAAATTCCTTTTTTATTTTATTACGTTCTTTGTATTACATAAGTCATGTTTTACACTTTCGACTTCTGACTTATTTTCACTCGCTGTTTCAACTGAATGGATTTAAAGTTTTTTTCACGCAGTCAAAAACGCAAGGCGGTAAACACTGTCAGAGTCAAAAGATCGAAAAAAAGACGGCATAAACCCATGAAACCTGTCATTAAAAAATTGAGATAAGGGCTATCAAGGTTCATTATAGTGTTTGCTAGCTTACACTGGTACTAAGCTTATTAGCTTTCAGTTTAGAAGGTAAATTAAGTATAGTTTTAGAATCCAGATGAAACTCTGCACACCAAATAAGAACCTTTCTTGACACTAAAAAGATGAAAAAATTGGTCAAATTATCTCTTCTTTTCTTTCTGTTTCAGTCGCGCTGTGCATCAGCGGGTCAACGGCGGCTATTTTCCGGAAATCTGACCGCTATGTTTGGTTTATCCATATAGGAAATCGCTCTAACTCTGACCACTAAAAAGAAACAAAAGTTTATTAGAGGACCAATGATAACTGCCATTTGATACGTAGCAGACAAGACAAACAACAAGATCAAACAAAAACAACAAGCATTAGTTAAGGCCAAAATTCAATGTCTATCTATTTGTTCTCAAAAACGTTAAATAAAAAATCAAAATAGAATCAGATAAAATTAAACTAAACCAAAAGATATGCATTTCACCAGAAAAGATAAAGAAGCTGCCTTTATTGAGAATAATTAACTGGTAGACAGAAAACAGAAAGTGAAAAACAAAAGGGGGAAAACAAGTTTAAAGTTTCTGACAACAATTAAAATCATTAGAGTGATGAGAGCAATTTGCTATAAACTGAATCATTCATTGGCTTTTTTGTTAAAACCATTGCTTTGAACAAAATTATTGAGACTTGTGATCATTGTTTTACACTTTTGACTTCTGACTTATTTTCACTTGCTGTTTCAACTGAATGGATTTAAAGTTCTTTCACGCAGTCAAAAACGCAAGGCGGTAAACACTGTCAGAGTCAAAAGATCGAAAAAAAGACGGCATAAACCCATGAAACCTGTCATTAAAAAATTGAGATAAGGGCTATCAAGGTTCATTATAGTGTTTGCTAGCTTACATTGGTACTAAGCTTTTTAGTTTTCAGTTTAGAAGGTAAATTAAGTATAGTTTTAGAATCCAGATGAAACTCTGCACACCAAATAAGAACCTTTCTTGACACTAAAAAGATGAAAAAATTGGTCAAATTATCTCTTCTTTTCTTTCTGTTTCAGTCGCGCTGTGCATCAGCGGGTCAACGGCGGCTATTTTCCGGAAATCTGCCCGCTATGTTTGGTTTATCCATATAGGAAATCGCTCTAACTCTGACCACTAAAAAGAAACAAAAGTTTATTAGAGGACCAATGATAACTGCCATTTGATACGTAGCAGACAAGACAAACAACAAGATCAAACAAAAACAACAAGCATTAGTTAAGGCCAAAATTCAATGTCTATCTATTTGTTCTCAAAAACGTTAAATAAAAAATCAAAATAGAATCAGATAAAATCAAACTGAACCAAAAGATATGCATTTCACCAGAAAAGATAAAGAAGCTGCCTTTATTGAGAATAATTAACTGGTAGACAGAAAACAGAAAGGGAAAAACAAAAGGGGAAAATAAGTTTACAGTTTCTGACAACAATTAAAATCATTAGAGTGATGAGAGCAATTTGCTATAAACTGAATCATTCATTGGCTTTTTTGTTAAAACCATTGCTTCGAACAAAATTATTGAGACTTGTGATCATTCAAAATCCCATATGACAACAGCAAAAACAAATACAGATAGAAACCAAAAGTAATTTTATTTTGCTAGGAAACGGGGACGAAGACTGTAAGATAAAATTCTGTTCACTAAATCTAATGAGCATAAAAAATTGCGGCTTATTTTCAAAGCCATCAAAGTGATATTCGGGTTTTCATTACTATGCCACATCATTGTTGTGATTGGTCAAGAGAGCAATAGAAAACCTCAAAAAAAACCTCAATGAACCTCACTCAAAAATTTCAAAGATTAAAAAAAAGAAAACTGGTAGTATCAACGCCAAAAAACTTAATTAATTAGTAATACTGCAATTAGAACTACATTAGCGTTCGTTTGAAAAAATTGCAACCTCTTTCTTTAATCAAACTAAGCTAACTGGTTACAGAAAAAAGATTTTAATTGGCAAATCTAGAAAAACATTTTTTTAAAAAAATCGCAATACATTACAATCACAAGCTTTCAACTAAAGAACTCAGATAGTTTAACTTGTGACTGCACATGAAAACAAATGTACATTTCGTAAGTGAGACCATGTCACAAGATTAAACACTAAGAGTGAACACAGATAGAATTCAAATATTTCAACAATAATTTTATGCAAACGGCGTTGAAGCCAAAAGTCGTATTCCTTTTGGGTGAAACTGTTATGTATGTTCATTGACTTCCTCTGCACGTCAATTTACGCTGTCAAGATTTGATGCTATAATTGAAATCATTCTGGTCAGTAACTAACAACAAGGAAAACAAGAAACGAAAAAGTACTTCAAAAATATATACACAGCACCATTGCAATCCGAACAAACCTTAAACTATAAAATTCCGCAACTACATCGAATTTGTCTGCTTTTGCTGCTCCCCAATTAAGACAAAAAAGTTATAATATTTTAAATGTTACGGAAAATTCGAATTTGACCAACGTCATTATAAACAAAATGATGAATTTTGATTATTTGTCGAAATATATTACCAAAGAAGCATTGAGTATCAACTGAAAAAATAAAATAGTTTCGTTAATATCTCCATCGAACCAAATATTAGCCATATGACTGATAAGACCTAACCATAAGACTACAGAAGGAATATCAAATGCTGGCAAACCTCAGGAAGACATAAAATTTACACAAAAAATAGTCGGGGTCATAAAAACCATGAGCTTAACTCATAAAACACAAAATTGTTTCATTTGACATTGCTGGAACACAAAAAACCTCTTATTAATTGAAAATTTATTAAAAAAATAATTTTTGTATTTGGGTTGAAGAAAATGCAAAAAATTTTTCAAGACAGATCAAAAATAAGATCAGAATCTTTTTCATTGCAAAACTCAAGGATGAAACGAAATCTGGCCTTGCTAACGCTGCGCGGCAGATAAAAAACGCAAATGCTCTAAATTAATGCGTAATGGTTTTTTTGGCAAACGAAACTTTTAATATATGAAAAATAGGCAATGCTTTTTTCATAAATATCGCTTTAATTTAGCCAAATGCCGCTAAAGGATTTTTCCAGTATAAACAACCCCAGTCGGATTAAAAAAGATTTCATAAGCAGTATTTTGGTCTGCGCCACCGGTCAATCTCGACAAATTGGGCCAAATAATCATAATTGATAACTTTTTTTATGAAAAAAAAAGCAAACAATGCTGAATCTTCAAAAGTTTAGAATTAATTTCGTCAAAACAGTTGGCTCAAACAAGTCCACAACGTTCCTCTATCTTTAAATTTAAGACCTATTAGACTATTGTTAATAATTTCATCATATCTTAGCAAAAAATGACAAACATTAAAGCAAAAATTACAAAAAAGTGGTGAAAACAACGGCAAACGTTCACAAAACTTGAAACCACCGTCCTTGTAAAAAACAATGTTGAAGAATTTTTTTAGTTTGAAATTGTACGCTTGGCGATGAATATATCGATCGCCAAAAAACCCAGTTGAAATTATAGTTCCTCTCCCACTAAAGCATTTCTGTGGTGACTAATAGGTCTCTGGAATCATCAATTTTTTTTAATAATCAGAGTTAGACACGTAGAAAACAATTGAAGCATTGCGACGAACCCAGTAGAGCGTGAAGGAATTTTTGATTTTGATTTACAATTTATATGGTATGGCATACAGGAAAAAATATTTTTCAAATAAACTTTGGCCGCTTTTCTAAAATTGGCCCTTGACATGGAGCAATCAATAAGTACTCATCAAAACAAACAATTTAGAGTAAAAGAATGGAAATGATAACGGTCAAAACCTTATAGTAGAGTAACTTAATATTCATTAAAAAATACCAAAACAATGAAAATCTTCATATTCAGGCTTAGTTTTTTATTGCTCTCAAAGAAAATTTTAGCAACTATATTATTCCTGTGCTCCCTTTTTTATACAATTTTTAGCTTGACCAATTTTTTGCCTAGCAATTTTTGTGTGGCAATCAAAAACGAGATAAACAAGTAAAAGCCGGTGGGCATTAAGGTGCTGAGCAGTTCATGAGTTCAATTTTATCGCAAATCATGAGTAAAGAAGAAATTGGGCATAAAGAGAGTACTGGTCATAATATAAAGACGCAATGTTTCTGAAATAGTTCAGCGTTGATTGTTTTCTAATGCTTTTAATCAACTCTCTTTGCGATTACAAAAGTTGCATAACATACGGCATTGTGTAGCTGTCTAGACAACTTTTTCTACCACTTTTACTGATACAAATCTATACGAAGAGGGGCGGAGAAAATAGTTTAATCCCAGAAAACATTTTTGCCTCAGATTTTTACAGTGTTTTTGCAATTGTTTCAGATTTTTGCAGAATTAATACTGTAGAATCAAGTTTTCATCGATAGGTTGATTAAAACATCACCATCTGGTTATTATTTCCCTCTCGAAGTTATTCAACAACTCGGCTTCGTTTCGGAGTTTGATGGCTTTTTCATGGCGATAACAACCGTGAGATAATATTCGGTCAGCGCAAACATGCCAACTACATGCGCCGATTATGTGAACCATTTCACAACATGCGGATTTAATCAATTCTAGACCGACTGCAATCAGGCATATTACAACATAGTTCACGTTAAGTTCGGGTAGGTGATGTTGAATTAATGCCTTTATAGCTGAACTGGCCTCTAATAAAAGCGGTGCTGGCACTTTTATGTCTCCCCTCCTCAATTGTTAATCAGGTCGGAACCAAATTTTTTATTGCACTTTGGCGAGCCAGAAAGAATTGTCTGGACACAATTGCGTTTCACGCTACCAATAATTTTGCAATATAGACCGAATTTCTCCGCTTTTTCATTATATGTCTCTCTTTTTGAAGATTGCATCGATAATTCAAGTAGCGGAAAATTCATCAAATGATGCTGAATTTAGGACTGTTCTAATGTGACGTAAAATGGCGGATGGATAAAAAGTCAAAATACTCTTGGAACAAACACCGGGAGAGATTTAAAAGTTATTAGCAACTGTATAAAAACAAAATTTTTCTTGAAGCCTTTTCAAGTAATCTTTCTTTTTCAGAGCGTTAACAAGGGATGAAAAACACCTTTATGAAATATTAATGATTGCGGTTTCATTTTTAAAATGCTGAATTTTTTACTTTGTGACCGGCCAGGAGTTAAAGTGACATGATCATAATATGACTAGAATTAAAAAACAGACTTAATATAATATGAATAATATAATATTTCATTGCTGTTAATGTCACTGTGATAACTAATTTGTTCGCGCAAAAATACCAATTAAATACAGACAACTGCTTTGAAGGTCGAAAAAAAGAATATCAAGCTGATTCAGTAATGTAAGTTAGCCAAATCAGTTCCGAGCTTTTTGCAGTTCCAATTCAGATATTATAAGCTTGAGAGAAATCGACAAAATTACATTATGCAGTTAAACAAATGAAAACGTCAGGTAAATGTACACAAAAATATAACTGTGAAGTTGCACAGAGTAAATAAAAATCAAACAGCAAGCAATTAATTGTGATAAGTATTATTTATAAATATTTAACAAAGCCTCAGGAGCAGATACAGCTTCAAAATATTTTTCATATAGCTTAGCGTCTAACAAAAATAGCTTTTCTAGTTTTATTTTACAAAAAACTAGTAAAAATAAATGAACAAAGTGCTTTCAGTCGATAATTGGAATACTATTGACAAAAACAATTTAAAAAATATTTTAATGCAAATTAATTGAATATTTCTTCTACCATTTTGCAAAGTTAACCCACGAAAAAGAGCCTTTACTAGTGCTAATAATTCACATCTTTTGGTCAATTTGTCACCTTCTTCAATTATGAAAGTATTTGACAACTGTTGGTATAAAAAAACGCTATCTAATAAAAAAAATAACTCTGTAAACGGGACGTAAATATGAACAAGGAGGCTCTCGGTAATGAGCGTTCGCTCCGACCACGCTCATTAAAATTTCTGACACATTACGATGCAGAGGTATACCCCAAAATTTCTGCCATAGTACAATTGGCTCGGAAATGAGTTACATAAAATGAAAGAAATTAGATGACATCCTTTGTATCTTACTTTTCGCAAAAGGGTTTCCGCCAATTTTGCGAAAGAAAAAAACATTCGGTGCGAAAAGTAGGTAACAAATCTCGTAGCACGTTTCCGCTCAATTTAGGTATCTATTATTCGCGCGCATTTTGAGCATGCAATAAGCACTTTAATAAAGATTTAATTGAAGCTTTCAAAGCTTTAAAGTGCTTTAAATAGATGCAACCACAAAACCTGATTTTTTCCGAAAGATCATTCGCACATCAAAGACTTTGCCTATCAATGTGGGACCGGCCAATTTTAATAAGTAGTAATAAATAGTACTAAAAAGTAGTAATAAGTAGTAATAAAGTACTATAAGTAGTAATAAAGTAAAAATAAAGTACTACTAGTAGTAGAAGTTAGGCTTAATTAAAAAAGTAATAACTAAGTTAGGCTTAATTTCGGATTATATGCAAAATCGAGCTACATTGCGTGCGAAAAATCGACACGTAAATTGAGCGGATGCGTGATACAACTCGCGCGAAAAATAGGTTATTGAGTTTGTACTTCTATTTCGCGGTTAAAATTAGGAAACTTTTGCGAACACGGGATATGATATTCCATTCCATTTTGCCGGTTTCTGTTAAAGTAGCTATTTTCCGCAATATTGCACCACTTTCAATGTATTAACATAGTAAAAACCAACACGAGAGACAAACATCGGGCAGATCTGCCCGTGACGATTTGGGTATACCTCTGCACTGTAATGCTTACTTGTCTAACAATTGAGGAGATTAGGGTGCTGCATTTGAGAGTTTAATATGTCTACCATTCATCATCAGACTAGGAGACAATACAAACGACAAAAACATACATAAATAATATATGGCAAACACTCAATATCTGCTTTTAAAAGACCATTGTAACAAAACCAATACCATCACATAAAAACTAAACTACAAAAATTGCCTTGTCCACAATTACCAAGCCCATGGGACCTAATCAATAACAGACTATACAAACAGTCGACAAAAACAAGAAAAAATAGTCAGTTTCATAAATCCATCAAATTTTTTTCAAATCCACATAATTTCTAAAGTAACAAAAAAATTAGCTTTTAACTGAAGTTTTCCAGAAAGTTTAATTATAACTTCTCAAAAGAAGTCTTTGGTGAAGCTAAGCCATAGGACAGGTCTAAAAATTTAACAACAGATACAAAAATACAGAAAAGTTTGGAAGCAATTTATAAAAACACATTTTTTTAAAGTGAACATTGTTAATAAAACGCACTGACGAACATGCAAAACTGCGGCTGGAACATGAAACCAATAAATATTCTAGATTTCATCAGAAAAAATGGAGTTAAAATTATGGGACACCTCATTGATGAGACTAATTTTCAAATTTGCCAATAGAAAAAAGAAAAGTTAATTAAAGATCTAAAAACCTTGAGAGCAAACAAAATCAAATTCATGAAAGAAACTAGCTATTAATTGACCCACATTGAATAGATTCAGAAGTTGTATTAGCTTCATTAAAAAAAAGTTATCGAGACCTATCCTTAATGAGAAAAATTTTTACGACTACATAATAAACAACTATTACAGGGGAAAAAACAGAAAGCAATAAAAAATAAGGTATTCGGTAAAAAAAAAATGAATGTGAAACTGAATTTTCTTTCAAAACCAGTGGGATTTCTCAATATAGTGCTATGATTACTTCAAAAAATCAACAAACATGAACTGACATACAAAAACTACTAAAATTTGATGACAACTCATAGTATTGGAGCCATTTAAAGCAATAGCTTTTAAGGGAAAACATTAAACACGTTAATCTATAGCCGGAAGCCAATGATTGGAAAAAATCGAATCATTCGTTAATCAGAATAATTTCTACTACAACAGAAGGGACAACAAATACAAGCAAATAGCAAAGTTCAAAGGAAGATTGCCAGAAGAAAGTGTCCCATCCATTGAAACCATTTGCTATTATCTGACAACTTTCAACTAATGTTCAACAAATTGTCTTTTCAATGCTAATGAGAACTTTCAATATTGTTAAAAGGTAAAAAAAACTTCTAAAGAGAAACACAATTTTAAAAATCGTAGAATCAATGTTATAACAATATTAGAAAATAAAACCACTAAAAAACTGTTTTGGATTCATTATTAAGAATTATCAACCGCTTTTAATGTATCAGACCTACAAGTTCACAGAATTGAGTTTAGGAACGGTTAACGTTCAATTTTTTTACTCCCATTTTTTATAAAGTCAACAGTAATTAGACAAGCATTTAATGCCCTAGGTAGCTTAACTTCGTCCTCTTTAGTAATCAAATTGTTTTCTCAATTAACGAGGCCAACAGATAGGACTAGAAAAAAGCAAAAAGTGCAGGAAACCAAAAAATTTCATTATAAGTCACAAAAACACAGTCATATAAACCATGCGCGATGATTCCCTGAAAGCGGAATAGCTTTTCAATGAGCTCCTATTGGTCATAAATGGGGTTGTTTATTAATAGAACCTTGATGTGAAAAACACTCTAAATGACACGCCAAAAACCAGAAACAATAGAAAAAAATCAAAAAAGTACAATCGAACAGAAATCAAATTGTTTAAAATGTAAATTTATTGATGAGACAGAAACCAACCAAGATTTTGATACAAAAAATCAACAATTTAGCAAAATGTCGCTAAATGTAAACAAAATGACACCCAAATGTTAGAATGTTTAAAAAATTTTAAACCTCAACATCTATTCGAATAAATAAACATAGCACAAATATTTCTAATTTAAAATTCTCCGCTTGAAAAACTTCCTAATGATACCACTCACGCATCTGAATGAGGAAAACATCATTCGGCCAAAAAAATGACTGAAAAAAGTCCATTAGAGTAAATAGTTCAGCTCCCCACTAGGTGGGGTCGAACAATGAAACAATTTAGAGCTCTACTTCGCTCAAAAAAGCTAAACTAATGAGAAGTTGATATAGTTTAACGATTGGTTTATTCCTCGTTTCAAGGATCAACTTTCAAAAATATTAAATATAGTTTCTATAGACTTATTGTATAGAATCATTAAAAGTGTTCGTTAGAAAAAGACTTTTGCTATTTCTATGTCCTCTGTAATCACCAATACAAAACATTTCGGCTTATCGATTTGCTGATTTGATTTTGAATTTGAATTTATAATGTTTTGGATTTTGCACAAATATTTTGCTGTAATTGAAAATCTGCAGATAATGAAATTTTGATGAAACACTGATTCGTATCGTATAACGAGTAATGAAAGGTATAATTTATCAAAAAACAGCACTCCAAATTCTGGCGGACCCCAAAGAAATAATTGTTGAGAATACAACAAGCATGTCAGAATAGCTCTACAGTTTTCAAGAAGTTATCAAAAATTATATGAAAATTGTTCTTAAAATTGTTTTTTATGAATTCAAATATCAGATTAAGCAAAAAATCTAATCAATAGGTCTGGGTTGTCTGTGATAGAAAAAACACGCTGGCATTCCGCTGGGAAGATAATATCGACCTTAATGCTCTAAAAATTAAATCCAAAAATTAGCGAGTCGCCTAATAATTTTTAAAGAATGACAGGAATGTGGAGCAAGCCGTTTTTTTATAGTGGACTGTGCACTTTTGAATACTCGTAGAACAAAATACAAGCATGAATAAAAATCCTTCGATCAAAAATATGCATTTTAACAAATTTGTTTAGTTAATTATAACCTGTCGAATTAATCCGATCAAGATGTTTGAGATGAAATTTAGAAATGATGTATGCAAGCGTGATATTTAAAGAATCTGTTCTTTTTGTGTCTACAGTATGTTTATTCTTTTGGTTCCCGGGTCGAGGTGTGGCGCTGAACTTTCGAAAGATATGCGGTGAAAAGCGGTGAAAAAAAAATAATTTTTTACCGCGTATTTCTTTTATCTTTTTACGGTGAATGCGGTGAATCGCGGTGAATTATTTATTTTCACCAACTTCTCAGTATTCTTACAAAAAAAAGTGCCTACCCGGGTTGGCACCTCGTACCTCCTGCGCTCATTCAACTGCTTATTCCACTCCGCCAACGGTCACTTACATCCTTGATATTTCTTGTGAATTTAAATCAGATTGAGTCAACGTTGGAAAGCAAATGTGAAATTTTGTAAGAAATGAGGTGAATTACGGTGAAGTATTTTTTTCACCGCATTCACCGCTTTCACCGCACTCCTCACATTAATTTGCCACAAAAGTCGACGCGGTGAATTTTTGTAAGAAATGCGGTGAATTTTGCGGTGAATTTTTATAAGAAATGCGGTGAAATGCGGTGAAATATTTATTTTCACCGCATTCACCGCATTTCTTACAAAAATTCACCACGTTCGCCGCATTTCTTACAAAAACTTACCCAAAAACCTCGACCCGGGATGTACTTAAATTCTATTTATTTGCTAAAATCAAATTGTCAGACGCGTTGCTTCTCCTTTTGCCCTTTGAATCTTTTCACCATTTGGGAACGACTGATTAAAACAGCTGTGTCCTTTTGCTTCAGAAAAGTTAATTTGTCTCACTTTTTAAACATTTATTATCATTACAAACTTTGGGAGTTTGCACGATTTGTTTCATGTTTTTTCCTAAAGTTGTCTCAGCTCAGCAGAAATTATACATCCAGTTTTAGCAATGGGCGACCTCTCATATTCTAATCTTCTTTACTTTATGGCCTGAAAGATTCTTGAAACAAACTTGAAGACATTCAATTTCCCAAATCAAAAATCTTTTATCTGCATCTGAAGAAAATTGATAATCTTTACATCATTTTGCATTCAGAAGATTGATCTTTTTTATTTTTTCATTTGAACAGCACATTTGAATTCTTTCTTTTGCAAAACTTGCAAAACCGATGGTAATTTTAACAGGAAATGTCTCTCCATCAATCTTGGAGGCAATTTTGGAGATGGAAAGAGAGAAAATGAAAAAGCGATTCTCTTTTGATGTCGATAATAGGAGTGATTACTTGACATCAAAATGGTCTCACCATGACGCCCAGTTTTTCATCATTTATTTGTGCGATCACGTTCGAAGGAGCCGACGTTAAAACTAGCCTAAGGTCTGCTAGTCTAGACTGGGAGTAAATAAAAGGAGTTCAACTGAGGATCTTGTAAGGACATTCTTCAACTGAGGACATTCTTTTCATAGGTCGAGCTAAATTCTTTTCATAGACAAAATTTGTAGCCAAGTTATGTGCAAAACGCACACTTTGGAGCCTGTGTGGACAACAGTGACAGACAGCATGAATCAGCCTAAAATTCATTAATCGAATATATTGGTTTGATTTCTGAGATCAAATTTAAAGACCACATTTTCTCAAAGGCCATCTTATCGTCAAAAGCTATAATTTGTAATTTTTCTTCTTGATCCGCAATTTCTGAAAAGATGGACTTTTTGCATTTATATACAAATTAAGCTTTGTTTCATTTATTGAAGAGACGAGTGGTTGACAGCTATATCGTGGAAAACCGAATCAAATCAGGGTAAATTTTGCTCGAGAAAATTATTAGGTTTTGCGGCGTAAGACTTAAAAGAACATGTAGGATTACCATTCCTTGTCCAGTATAAGCGCCGGATGGTTCTGTCTTGGCAAAGTTACTGATAAGCGAGCGCGAACAATTAACGGTCAGAGAGAAAGAGTTCGCTATATGATCGTACGCTAGAAGTCAAGAAATTGAAAGATGGCCTTGAAGCTCCGCCCCCTCCCAAGAGTAAAAAGATAGCGGTTTCATAAGCATATGGGAAAAAGTTGATGAGAGGCTGGTTTATAGCTTTTACAATTAATACATTCAATTATAAGAATGGAAAGTAACAATAATATAGGGTCGAATTCAATCGGAGGGGGAATTAGGGCAATTGTTGCCAATTCTTTTATGTTATTAAATTGTAAAAATATGGATCAATTATAGATTGTTCCTACAAGGGTCTAGACCAGAGGAAAGGCCATCGCCCCAGATGATTACAGCCCAAAATACATATCTTGTTGTGCCTTTATTTTTTTCGGACTTTTGTTTACAATTTTTGTTTACCTGCTTCAAAAAGAATGTTTTATACTGAAAATTTGCTCACAAATGGTTTTAAATTTATCGGCCCCACTCTAAATGAAGCGTCATGATTGACTAAATTGATTTTATTTGGCTTTTTTCAATCGGTTTTTTTACTCGGTACTGCTTACTCTCATCTCAATTTACGGTGGCGATGGTCGAATTGGCCGAAAAGAGGTTTCACGGGCAATCAAAGAATGACCGCATTTTAAGTCGATCAACAAGACTGCACACCACTTGTACTGGCTGGCCGAACTAGCGATTCTTTGACCAATCAGAATTAAGCTCTCGGATAAATTTCTCATTTTTGCATTGTAGGCTAAACCCCCTGTCGGCCAATATTCCTAGCACCTTTTACAACACCCCGCAACTGGTTGAAATAAAAAAAGTGGTCATAGAGTCTGAAATTTACGTCCCAAAGGTGTGAAAGCAAATTTAATGAGATTTGAGGTCGCTCAAGTGGAAATAGAAATGGGAAGATTGCTATTATGTCTTTTGTTTTGTTGTGTTGTTGTTACATCTTCAAAGGGAGAAAGATTAAAGGTTGTCTGCTTGTGTGAACAACTAATTGCAATCGAGAGTCGTCCTAGTTTAAAACAATCAGCGACAGGTAGCGTTTTGGGGGTGTTGGAGCGATACTTGAGCTGAAGTGCTCTAAGGTGAATTTGACTTTTCTGTACTGACTTTAAATTTGAGGGTTTTTTTAATGGAATGTTTTTTTGTTGAGAAAGAAATGTTTGCATTATTCGAATCAAAATTTATACGCTTTAGTACGATTGCAATAAAATAAAATTAAAGATAAAAGATAAACGGAGCAGGCGGCTTTTTGCACACTATTCGAGAAATGGTGTCAGGACAATTTACCCAATGCCATTATACCCAATGCCATTATACCCAATGTACTTTGATACTTCCGTTCAATAATCCGACAACAAATTAGCAGTCGTTAGTACCCTATGTTTTAACATATTTAATGGCCATGGCAATGCCTCAGCGACCCGTGGGACTTGGTATGAAACTATCAGAACCGAACATGGGATTAAATTATCCGCTGTTAAATCATGCGTGTAAGAGCTATTTTCTGCTAATTAGTACTCGGATTATGGAACGAAAATATCATGTAAATTGGGTATAATGGCAGATATAATCCAGAAATAAAGACTAAATGAATCTTAACAAGATCGTATCAAGATCTGTCAAGTTTAGTATGTTCCTATCAAGTTGCTTAAATAAGTTTCTATTCACTGGGTATATATTAACTAACTGCAACTAAAACGGTGGGTCTTGATATGAAGTATATCACAACCGAACAGATCATCACGACTGAAGAAGAGTGATGTGTAAAATTAAAGCTGAAAAACTTTGATGATTAGATGCTTTTTGTTCCGACCCCACTTGTGGGGGGGAGGAACTATATAATCAAACGGTTTTTTTTGTTCAGTCAATTTTGACCGATCGATACATTTGTCGTAGAGAAAAGTGAGTGGTATCATTAAAAAGCTGGTCCAGCGTAGAATTCAAAATTAAAAGTTTTTTTTGATTTTCGTTTTTTTTCGAGGAGTTATCGAGGATTGAAGTTTTGTGTGAACACGGGATATTTGTTCACTTTTAGTGTAATTTTTCTCAAAATTAAAACATTTTCTATAAAAATAGTATTTCAAAATTAAATTTCACGCCAAAAGTGGACCAACTTTGTGTTCCTAATAGACTAAAGGCGATAAAAAATACTAGTTCTGGTCTCATAGGGAAGTTCACTATCAAAAAAAATCGAACTCTATTTGAGAGCTTTTTTTTATATAAAATTTTTCTCTTTTTTTTTTGCTTTTTTTAAGTCACCTAGAGACAAACAACTGTTTCTATTGAGATTCTTTTATTGACAAACCTCCTTTACATTCGAATGAAGCCCAATGATCAAAAAACATCGTTTTCAAGGAATTGCTCATGTGTTTTTTGGCTTCGATTATGAGTTTTCAAAACTTTAAATGAAATTTTTAGTTTCTTTTTGAGGTTTTACTAATTTTTTGGAGTCCTATGGCATGGATTCATTGACTAAAAGTGTAATTTTTTTCATAATGAGCATTAAGTGAACATATCTAGTGCTTTGAGGGGACAGCTAATGGCTGTTAAGACTTAAAAAATAATTTTTCGATTTTTTTTGAACATTAAAGAATCATAAACTTATTATCGTGAATTGTAAGTCAGTACATGGGTGACAGCACCCTCCTCCCTCCTATTGCAACCAAATTTAAATTCGTTAGCGATTTTATCTTCTAACTATTGGTTATATGACTTCAATGGCACAAGATTTCAAAAAATTAAAAAAAAATTGGATACTTTTGTATTATTGGTTACTTTTGAAATCTTATCACATTATCCAAATATTGATATCTCCCATTGGCTCAAAGAAGATGTTTAGTGGATTACAGATAAAAATTTCATAGAAAAATTTATGGTTTAAATGGCTTCGACACCTTCTTCTCGCACTTTTCGTTTGATTTTTTGGTTTTTGCCTGTTTTTGATGTTGTTTTAATAGCCATAAGACTTATTGTGATATCTTATTGATTACCTATGCATGACCAACATAAATGTACTCCTATGGGGGCATCTTTGAGCGTATTTATTGACTTCAGTTGAAAGCTATTGAAATTAATGGCTGTTAAGAATTTAAAAATAATTTTTCGAAAAATTTTATTGAACACTAACAAATCTTAAACTTTCTCGTGAACTGTTTGTCAGTGTCAGTATTGACAGGACCCACTTGCTTTCTATCGCAACCAAAACTAATGTGGTTAGCGGTTTTATCTTCCAACTATTGGTAATATGACTTCAATGACACAAGATTTCAATTCTTTTTTTTTTGATATTTTTGTATTATTGGTTACTTTTGAACTCTTATCACATTATCCAAACATTTTACACATTATCAAAAAACAATTCTAGCGCCATTGGCTTAGAGGGGACGTTCAATGCATCACAGATAAATCTTTCAGGGAAAAACTAACGGTTTAATTGGCTTTGACATTTTCTTCTCGCACTTTTCTACTATTTTTTTGTTTTTGCCTGTTTTTGTTATTGTTTTCACAGTCATAAGACTTATTGTGATGACTTGTTATTTATCTACGCATGACAAACAACCTTTGTCTCCCATCGGGTTATATCTGAGCGTAGTGATTGAGCTTCGTTGAAAGATTTTTAGTTTAAAGTCTGTTAAGAGTTTAAAAATAATTTTTCCGAAATTTTTTTTGAACATTAAACAATCCTCATTTTTTTCTTGAAGACAGTTTTAACAGAATCCCTTTCGGTTGTTCTGCAGCCAAAATTAATCTGATTACCGGTTTTATCCTCTACCTATTAATATGAAAACTTCAATGACACGAGATTTCTTAATTTTTTTAAAATTTCAGTGTACTTTTTATTTTATTTTTGTATCCTTTTGAAATCTTATTACATTAACCTACTGCCGATAGTCTTTATTGGTTTAGGGAGGTTCAACGGATCATAGATAAAGTGTTCGGAGAAGAGCTTACGAGTTGAATTGCTTCGACATTTTCTTCTGGCACTTTTCTACTGAATTTGTGGTTTTTGCCTCTCTCTGTTGTTGTTTTCATAGTCATTAACTTGTTGTAAGGTCTTATTGATGAAATACAATTGGCAAAAAAACTTATTGTCCCCTCGAGGCATCATTTATTGTATATACTGGCTTCCGTTGAAAGCTAATGAATTTAATGGCGTTGATAATACGTGTGTTCTCGAGAAAATTTCGTTGTTCTAAGGTATTTGTTCATATTTGTTGATTTTGTGAAATTGTATTGATAAAAAAGGTAAATTTCACCGCTCTTAAAAAATAATAGAAAAAGGAAAAATTTTCAGTGAAAAGTTCATTTTTTTTAATGCCTTCGACACTTTTCTCGCTCAATTTTTTCTTGAATTTGCTGTTCTTGTTCTTTAGGTAGCCGTAAATTGATGACAGGTCACATAGGCTTGTAATTAAGGATTTAATGATTGATGTTACCCGAAGCAGTCAGTTTATAGCGAATAGTCTTAAAGTTTATGATAAAAATTTTGAAATATTTTTCCAATTTTTCAGTTTTTGTTGTTCTTTTCGTCAAATTGTAACTTATTTTCATCAAATAGAGGTCCCATCCAATTTCTTGTATTTCAAGAAATAACATATCTGTTGACATTATTTTTCACTAATATTTCATTTGTTGGACAATATGCGTTTTAATGAACGTTTGTTGAGAGGCCAATTTTTGTGCTTCATTTTCTCTTCTTTCAGAACAATCGCGTAATAACAGATCCCAAGGGTTTTAAAATGTGGTCCAAGTAAACTTATTTAATCTCTCAGTGTAAATCCATCAACTGAATTAGTAGAAATAACAATTGAAACAAAAATACATAATATTCACATGATAGCTAATGATTTTAATGGTAGCAATAGTTTGTGTCTTCGCAAATCGTTTGTAATTTTTTGATTTTCTTTTGTGTTTGTTTCTATGGCTTAGTCAAACCAAAGACAGGTTCTTTTGGTTTGTAATAACTTTTTAGTAATTTATTAAGGATTATTTAGTTAAAAGCTGATGATTTTTAAGATTTTTGAAATTTCTTGGTGTAAAAAAATGTTGATTAATTTATAAGTTTCGCCTCACTGTTCGTTCTTCTTGTCGGTTTGTTACCTAGTCTCATTAAGAAAACTCTCCATCTGCTGTATAGTTTGGAAAAAAAACTTGTTTAACTAGGGTTTTATCTAACGGCTTTTTGACGTTGTTACTAGGTGCTTTTAAATTTAGATATTCCGTTTTTGCCGTGAAATTTATGTTTTTGCTAATTTTGCTGTTTGTTTTATTTGTCGCGTAATTTCTTTAATGCCAGATCACGTTGGCGCTGTAATGAGTCATAGAATTATGTAATTCAATTAGTAGATAGGTTGTGTAACGATTGTTTTAAACTCAAACATCTATTTTATCTCCTCATTTGGTTGACAATTTAGACAAAAATGTAGATGAGCTCGGGTCGGAACATCATGTGCGAACGCACATTAACGAGCCGCCTTGTTTGATCACACCACAAAGAGAATTAAAGACAGAAAGCAGTTTTTGATTTGGAAATTAGAGGTTAAACATATGGTCAATCAAAAAGTTTTAACGATGTAAAAGTTAATCTTTAACCAAAATATTAACAAAGTTGAAACGCAATTAAAATTATTGCATTATAAAATTAGGATAGATAGCAGACGAATGGGAAGTCGAACCTGTACATCGAATGGGAAGTCGTACAACTCCATCTGTTCGTAGAAGTTGCCCTTTAGATGCCACCTCATGTTGAATTTGATCTCACTTCCGTGGATTGAGAAGCTGTAAACTGTCCTCTCCTTCTTTGTGTCTTCCAAATTGGTGATAAGTAACTGGGGGATGAAGTCTTCACACTGTTTCATCTCCTCTTCAGACTGAAATGGAACAGGGCAATATTTTAAACAAGGACGAATAAATTCAAAGTTAACATTGTTATCACACACAATAACCCAGGATGGAGTATAACACGGAAACTCACCAAAGTGGATCATTGTTTGTCCAACAGAAAAAGAACGTACCAGGGACGATCCGGAAATATGGATCAATGCACGAAAGTGTGGACATAGGCAACTTTGAACTTGGACTGTATGTTGATATTGTTGATTTCTTAAATTAAGATTGCTCTTATCATTATATTTTCAAAAATAATACCAGCAACATCAATATCAGCTGATGGAATGGACAAACATCATAACACCTCACGGTCAGGCTCACTTAAATGAGGCACGAAAATATCTGCGTATGAAACCACACTTAGGCTAGGAACTATAAGTGTTCAATTGTATCGTCAGGTAAAACTATCGTCAGGCAAATGGAAAGGCTTCAGAGAAAAAGTTTAAAATGGATACTATCAAGCAGTTATTTTACTGATAAAGAATACAATGATTGTCTTCGATCAGTAAATTTACTTCCGATCACATATCAATTTGTCTTTTTGGATCTCTTAGTTCTAAACAGAATTTTGAAAATTTCCACTTGAGGCAGAGCAATTTTGGCAAATAAGGAATGGACATCCGAAAACACAATCAAACGAGAAAATATTTTTATACTCAAACGAATGTAATCGCCAGCGTTGCCGATCTAGTTTTTTCTACAGAGTTACTTAAACAATTCGATGTCACTGGCGCGTGATTTTCCCAGCTATAACCCATATTCAAGTCCTGCCAAATTCAAAAGAGAAGTCAAAGAATATCTAATTGATTTAGCTAAGAAGAATTTTAAATACAAATCCCATAAAGATGAACAGTGTTTGAGGGAAATCAAATTCAAGTCCCCTAAGGGACTTACTAAACGTGGTGAAACCAAGTTAAGTGAAATTCATTATTATTATTATTATTATTATTATTATTATTATTATTATTGTTATTATTATTATTATTATTATTATTATTATTATTTTTATTATTATTATTATTATTATTATTATTATTATTATTATTATTATTATTACTATTATTATTACTATTATTATTATTATTATTATTATTATTATTATTACTATTATTATTATTATTATTTTTATTATTATTATTATTATTATTATTATTATTATTATTATTATTATTATTATTATTATTATTATTATTATTATTATTATTATTATTATTAGTATTAGTATATTTGATTTGTGATTTCCTCCAACAATAAAAATAGAATATTCTCCAGCACTCCATTAGTTATGCTTCAAAAGAATTTAAAAGCCTTAAGAGCAGTTTCCCTAGGAGAAAACTTATAACCTTAAGTTAAAGAATTTCCAGCAAAAATATTTGTCATGTACTCAAAGTTTAGAATTTATCCAGTGGAACCAAGTCACCTGTAAACCAAATTGTACCACTTGCTGTATGTATGCTTTGCGCTTGCTGTATGAAAAGTTCTGAAAGATAGTGAATATTAATTTAAAAGTGCTACAAAAGACATGTATACCTAAAATTCTCGACAACAAAACATTGTCTCATACGAAACTGCGCACTTTGTGAACTTTTCCGGAACGATATCCTCAAAACCTTCAACTATTTAAAAGAGCAAGACTAAAGCAATAGGCGTCAAGCTTTTACGAAGAAATAGAAAAAGGGGGTTTTGATGCAAACACTGTAACAAACAGAAATTGAAGAGATTCAGTAGAAAAAATTGGAAAAGAAACAAAAACCAAAGTTATGTTTTTGGGATACCAAATTGCTTTTGGTAGACATTTCTGGTGTTCAGTCTCCAGGAACTAAATGAGCCTGTTCATCGGAAAATTGTGAAAAAAGCTGAAATTTTCAAACAAAAATTACAAATAATTTTCTATCGTTATAAAAAGAAAATGCACATCTGCAGATTTATAAACTTTGGGTCCAATTAAATGCACATCTGCAGATTTATAAACTCTTTTACTTTGGGTCCAATTTGCAATTTTTTTATGGTTTGCAGTTCAAATTGCTATGGAGTTTCTTATGCACGGATGTTTGAACTGAGGAAACTCTTAACACTTTAACTTAGGTTTGCTAAATCTAAAAGCTTTATTAATTTCTTAACAATTTTTTTGAACTGCTTATAAACTAATTGGTAAGAACTGGCACTGTTCTATTGCAAGGTCAACACGAGGACGTCTCGTTTCAGAACCAGATCATTACAAGAACGGTCTGTTTCAATACGGTGACGGTTCTTTTCACACTCTGGTCAGTACGATGACAGTTTGTTTCAAAACCGGATCAGTACGAGGGCGTTCCGTTTCAGAAGCTGGTCAGTATTAACAACAGAATTTACAGGGTGACGGCATGATTTTCACAGAATACAGTTGCGATCAGCGATAGATTTTTTTTTCGTTCAGCGATCGATTTTTTGTTGAGCGATAGCAGTAAGTTCAGCTAATTTTTTTGTTCTGTAGTAAGAACACTCGAAAATATGACATGATCATAGAACTGGTCAAAGTAAAAGTACACAAATGAAAAAAACTATGGTTCAGTACTGTTTTTTTTGCGGGGGGTCAAGTCCGGGGTCCGGGGGAAGCAGGCTCAGCTACTGTAAAAATTGATCATATGGTGGATTCAAACAAGTGTTTGCGCGCTTTTAGGCTTTTTGTTGTGCTTTTATTGTTGAGAGGTAAGCAACACTAGTCTGAGGTAAGCGGTTGAACTTAGGTATCTATTTTAAACCCTTTATTTTGCTTCTCTTGTATGAATAAACTTTCAAACAAATATATCTTCGCCGTATAAAACCAAACTTGCTACGATTTTTGAGGTAATGATTTTTTCGAAAAATTTGGAATATCTTGATATTTAATAGAAAAATGTTTGTTGAGCTAAGTTTTTAAGATAAATATGGACATTGTTTGATAATTTATTGGTAAAATGCCTCAGTTCCTGATTTCTAGAAACATGGGCAAATCTCTGGCAAGTTTTGACATATTCTTGCCAAGAAAGTTAACAAGATCTTGACAAGATATTTCAAGTTTGTTCTCTACGGGCTGAGCTATGCCAAGCTTGCACTTTCTGAGCAATTAGCATTTGGTTATAGCCTGTTAACATGAACGTATTATAAAAAAAACCGTTATTTACTATAAAGTGTCTTTGAAGTCTCGACGACAGAACTAAGAGATACGTTCTCGCTTTCACCTCAATTTTCGAACGCTTTTTCTGTGTTGTTCTATTTATTAAGCACTGTAGTATTTTTGGCGCTACTGCGAATGCGTCCAGTTCAACACTCTATTACAATCAGAAAAACCAGGCATGAAAGAAGGATTATAAACCGGTGTTTTTGTTGTTGTTGACAGCCAAATAGCTTTTTCGCTTTTAGTTTCATTTTGCGCTCATAATTCCGTTTTTATTTATCCCGTTTAATCTGATAAACAAACAAAAGCACAAATGCACAACTTAAAGAAGGACAAGAGTTTTATTAAAAATTTGCGTGTGATGGAATATTTCAAAGGGTTTCCTACAATTAAAAAAAGAAGTGCAAAAGTTATTGTATATGTGGGTGAGTGCTGGGGGGGGGGGGTACTTGGCAAGTGCGTTCAAACGGTCGTTAAGATCGCGAGAACAGTATAGCTTTTCGGGCGAAAAAACATTGCAGTTGTGAAAATTTTGTTTGGATTTTGTGGACGAAATGCCAATGTGGGAGGACAAGGGGGAGGTTAAGGGGGGGGGGGGGGGGTGTGTTTGGTTTGGAGTGGTATGGCGTCTGTGATGGTTGTAGTTGCATTAGTAGAAGCATTGGTGGCAGTGGTAGTTGTAGGACTGTTGGTTGGTTGGTCGGTTGGTTGGTGGTATGGTGGTGGTGGTGGCTTTTGAGTGTTTGTGTAGAGGTGGCTTAATTGAAGTACAAACAGGAAGATGTGCTTCATAATTTATCAGTTGGTGATAACAAGCGAGGCAGGTGACGCTTCAAAACTGTCTTTCCTACTTTGAACTCTCTCTATCTCCACACACACACACACACACACACACACACACACACACACACACAGACACACACACACACACACACACACACACACACACACACACACACACACACACACACACACACACACATACATACATACATACATACATACATACACCATTGCAATCTAAACTCTTCCTATCTCTCATTCAATCTCAATATCTTACTCACAATCTTGTCGTTCCAAAACACGTAGGAACACGCGCATGCAATGCACACAGCTACACACGAAACATACGTGCACGCATACAGGGGCCAATTAGTTTAAAATTAACAAGGAGGCTCGGTAGTGTGCGATCGCACATAAGGTTCCGACACTGCTCATCCACAATTTTGTCATAATTGTCCAGCAAATGAGGAACAGACAGAAAACCCCAAAAATTCAAGTATTATTCAAAAAAAATTGGTGTATGAACGAAAAGATAGCCTCGAAAGCAAATAACTCAGTGTAGTAAAAAGTGATGAATAAGATTGGTGAGATATGGCAATATTAAGAAAGCGAGTCTAGACGAACAGCAAAATCAAACAACAACAAACATTAATTACATCAAAAAATTTATGTCCGTTTAAAAAGAAACAAAACTTAACAAGAAAGTCAAAATAGCGTCAGATAAATTTGAAACTAAACAAAATAACTAGTAACTCACCAAAAAAGATATGGGACCAGTCCATAAAAAGGCTTGGTATTCGCTTTTAAAATTCCCTTTTCTTCTTAAAAACAATTAATTTCAAAGTAATGAAAACTATTAGAAATCAACTAAAAGATCCCATAGATTTACAATTACCAAAATTTAGATGGATCGGAATAAAGAACTGCCGGTAATAAATTTTTATGCTGTTACAAAAAGAACAACAAATAGACAACAAACAAAAAATCAGTTAAATTCTGCCAGAAAAAGCATTCGAAGCCGTAAAGCCATACTTTGGCCCTTAAATTATGTTTGATTGCACCTTCATCAAACACGAATTATATATTATGAGACCTCTCATCAATGATACCAGGTAACAAGTAGACAAGAAAGAAAAAAATGCAAAATTAAGTAAAACTTAATTTTTTTCCAAAAAAAAATTATTTCCAAAGACGTGAAAGCCATTAATTACACATAGAAAAAAAATAAATGGGTTCGTTTAGTCTTCGAAAAAAACGTCTGAGACCTGCAATTATCCAGCATAAATCTTACGTCTACAAAAATAACGTAAATTATGACAAAAAGCAACAATTAATTTACTTTTTTTTTGTGAAATACCCGTGTCGAAACCAGTAATGTCACAACAAATTCTTTTAAAAACAAAAAATTTTGTGACACAAATCCCTAAAACACCTTTTCTCGGGAATAATATCGTCATATTTGGCTTGTAATTAACAAAGAAACAATAAAGGAACAACATTGCGAAGTTAATCAGTGTTTTTTTGGAAAACAATTGTTTTCAAAGTCAGGAAAGCCATCAGCTATCTACTAATATCAGAAAATCGGCCAATCTATTCTTCCATGAAAAACCAAGAGAACCGGGTCATTGTACATGAAGTTTCATACGTCTGAAAAGACGAAGTAAAAACGACAGTTAAAGACAAAATTAAAAAATTCAATTAAATTCTTCAAGAAAGTATTGTCAAAGCCGTTAAAACCAGAGTCTAAATCCTTAATTTTAATCTTATCAATTGTGCCTCATTTTGAAAGCCAAAAATGTGATATATGAACAGTCAATAAGGTGGTAATGTGACAAAACTAGAAAACGTGAAAAATGGGCAAATACCTGAAAATTAAAAAAATGTGAAATTTAGTAGTATCAAAGTAAGAAAACCATAACCTAAGGTGCGAAACCGCAAAAAAAATTAACTTTAAATTCAGTAGAAAATAAATTATTCTTTCATTGCTGACACTAAGCTACAAATTAAGAAAAAAAAGAGGCAAATATTATTAAGCCATTATTTAAAAATCAAATATATTTAAAAGTCAAAACGACCATAAGTTTTCAAGAAAAAAATTAGATAAAATAATTTGGAGCTAATTAAGATACGAATTGGACCTATCACTAGTGAGCTTTGATTTGAAATGCTTTGTTATTTATTTAGTATAGAAAAAAGATCGAATTTTTTTTTAAAAAGACCGACTGATTACAGTCTGAATTACGTTTTGGATTATAACAGTCCAAGAGTGGTCTAAAACTAGCTCTGCTAATGCTGTTCAACCATTAGGAACACTAAAATGTTTCGAATGTTTTAGATATAGATATTTTGTTAGAAAAAAATAAAAAAAAATGCTGCGGTTTTGATAATCAACGAGTAAAGTTAGCAAAAAATGAATTTTGAAAAATTTAATATTTAGCCAGAATTTTTGACAAAAAAATTAACTTAAAAAAGCCGACAATATTTCTTTTTCGTTAAAAATAAAATCAACAACACTTTCTTATAAAAAATAACAAATTTTAACAAAATTAGCAAAATGTTAGTCAAAAATTCCGGAAAATTTGAAACAAATCATTGGAGTTCACTCTATTTTCTCAAAAGTTTAAACCTCGATAACTACTTGCAAAAAAAAACAAAAATCAAAAAAGTCCATATTCTACGCTGGAGAAGCTTTTTAATGATAACGTATCAACTCTCTACGATGAATATATCGATCGGCCAAAATTGTCTGAACAAAAAAACCCAATTGAGTATATAGTTTCTCCCCCCCCCCCCCAAGAGGGGTCGGAACAAAGATGTTATTTATGTGAACAAAGAGTAAATACAGGAGAACAAAAATTCATTTTTTGTTCTGAAATATCAAATAACAAAACTAAAAATGGAGTTTTTTACCAGTCAAAGTGGTTCAGTATTTTAACAGCTTTTCATTGACACCGCTATTTTCTCTATGTAAAATTTAATATTAATGACCACAAACATCTTAACAAAAAATTTCCTTAGCATGAGATTCCTCCTCCACAATGGAGGATTAAAACAAAAACTGGGAATCATAATTTTGCTTTGTAAAAACAAATTATCCCAACCTTGAATTGATATCCTTATAACAATGAACAAACTTCCTAAAACTCCCAAAGTGGGGAAAGTGGGTCCCCCTCTGACCGTTATTAATTAATATTGGTAGCAATGCCCACGTGATTTGTACTGCACCTAGTATGTTGAGAGTAACGATTAATGTTGCATACTAAAAAGAGGAAACAAAAATTCTGGAAGTTTTCAACACGTTAACGCTCTTGTCAAGAAATGATGCCGAGAAATCAATCACATAGTAAATGTCTTAATCATAAAAACTTAAAATGTAAAATCATAGTAGGATCATTTATAATATCTTGGAAATTTTATAAGGATCACATATGATTTCTTTGCTTTCATTGTAGGATTGTAGTAAGTAAAGAAGCAAGAAAAGACAGCAATGAAATCAGACTGTTTCTTGTATGAAATCAATGAAAGTTCCCACTGGGAACTTGAAGTTGCCGAGACTTGATTGCTCTGAAACCACACTGAGAATGTATTGATTTTTGAAGATATATGGCGTTTTTGAACATTTTTAACCAATTGGGTTCTTTCGTTAGGTAAGCAACGTATGTCTCTTCTCTTTGGAGATCTCAAGAAAGATCAAAAACGTGTCCTCTAAAGCCAATAGTAGGAAAGTAGCGAAATCAAATTAGCGATTTTTATTTTGAAAGAATCCTTGCCGACAGGGGACTTAGCATTCATAGCAAAATAAAAAATTTAGCCGACGCTTAATTCTCATTAGTTGACGAACCACTCTTATCTTTTGGTTGTCGGCTAAACCCCCTGTCGGCTTTCCTTCTTTCCCATTATATCACGGACCTATAGAGTCGAAGCTTATAGAAAACTACTTGAAAGGCTGCTGACTAGAAAAAAGAAGAGGATTCTTTAGACAAAGTCAATAGAAATTTAGACAAAGCAAATACTCTGTGTTTGAATAGGAAAGGCATCATATGAATTTAAAATTAAGCTCACATAAAAAATTCCTTATGTTTGAACCTTATGAGCTGTTCATGATACTTTGAAATGAATGAATAAAAAAACATGAAACAGTGAAAATGAGCACTAGGACAGGTTTAGTTCACAGTTTTTAATAAAGTAAACAATAGTTTTGATGAAGATTCTATACACACTTTGACAACTCGATCATCAGTAATCTAACCTTAAAACGGCTTTTATCTCCTTCAAGTTGCGGACTTAATTTACCGTCTGGAATATTATGTCCAGTACAGTACGTGTATAATGTAAAATTTAACAGCCAGCTCCATAATTGTAGCAGTTTTTCTTTCTAAGTTCAATTTTTGATCGAAGCACGTATGTTCTGCGACGAGCCCTCAAAAGGTGTTAGTGTTAAAAAGTGTCAGTTCTGAATTTTTCGTGTAAGATCTAAATAAATGCTGCACGGGAATCTTTACTGATTAACATCTTATAATACCAAACTTCCTTTTCCCATTGATACGAAACATTGACAGGTTAAGTCTTACAAGATCATGCTCGTCTTGGTTCAACTTGAAATGTCTTAGTAATGTCTTGAAATCCTGACAAAAGTGTAAAATAGTGCAAAAGCTATTTTTGACTACCCTGAGAGAAGCCAAAAAAACCAAAAGGAAAATTATTTTTAAAATTTCGTGCTTGGAGTCATTGAAAATCGTTGTCTTTCAATTGGGAAGAAAGCCTGTTCAATTCATCGAAACGCGTACCAGGCTCTTTTGAGAAGATCGCAGATACAATGTGACATTAAGTTCTCAAATTAAGAACTGAGTCATATCTCACTTAGTTACTTTAGTTTTTATGTTTATTAATCTGATAAGACATCTTTTTAAACAACAATTCATCGAGCAACAATCCCTTGTAATAATCAGATATTTGTATAAACATGTGGTATCAAAAAAAACAATAGCAAAAACTCTGATTCAAATCTATTAGATATTCCAAATTTTCATGATTACAAATTATTTTTTGTACGATTTCCGTTTCTGTTATTGTACCGAATCTCTCAATTTTGATAAGAAACAATAGCGTCCAATCAAGGAGATAAAGCAGAATAAATTTTTGATGACAAAATTGTGAAGAACAAATCTTGCACGTTTAAATTCGCTGTGGTGGCAGATTTTGTTGTGGTGGCAGATTGTACTGTAAAAAGCTGCCAATGATGTAGGAATTGGAATATAAAAACCAAATCAAGTAAAAAGAGTAGTTTCCGTTGTGTCTGATAGCGATCATTGATAGTGATCCAAAGTGATCTGATAAAAATGATATTTATTACATAAGATCTGATGAGAAAAATATTAATAACAAAAAATCGTTTGCAATAAAAAATACAAAAATCAATAATGCATATTGCACTAGCACAGAAAAGCTGAAAGGCTTTGTGAGGTGCCGTTTTAGGGCTTCTTTTCCTATAAAACCAAATTTATTAAAATTTTTGAAAATGCAGTGAAAAATAATTAGTTGTCAACAGGGCAGGTACAAATAGATCGGACACCAACAAAAGATTAGAAAGAAGTCCGGAGTCTAACGTTGCTTTCCATCGACTATTAAATTTTCAGTTTCATTCGACTCTAAAAAAATTTGCTAACGGATTCATTTTTCGTTAACTTGTTGTTATCTGATTGACACAAACTTAATGAAAAAAAAATTTCTCACAGTCAAACGCCTTTTGTGTTATTATTAATGTCGCTAACACGCTTCTATTTAAGCAAACTCGATTTGATCGGTAATTTTTTTAGCAAGTTTAGGCCTGGAAGATAACGCTTTAAACTGATTTGCATCACTCATTTAATTCTCAGTTTCATTTGCTTGCAAGAAACCGTTGACTACTTCATGTGGATGGTTTCTTCGTAGGATTGAACCAGTAACTTGAAAAGCTTGTATATGATTAGTATAGAAATTGAGAATGTCGTGCGTTTTATCCAAACTGTAGTGCCAAACACTTCCATCTGTAGTGTCAAACTCTTTCACTTTACTAAATCTAAAAACATTTTTAAGAAGAAAATTTTGTCGTCTTTGTAGTTTCATTAATATATTTTTAATTGCTGTTCAATCTACAAAAACATTTTCCAGATTTTGTGCTGTTCCACATGGTAATAAGGCAAAAACTGTACATAAATTTTCGTTAGTAGCTTTTTTCTAGATAAAAGTTCTCATTTAGTCGCATGTTTTACAACCGTTTCAACTTGAAATTTGAGTTGTTCAAAGTGAAAGGTTAAGATTTTTTTAACCAATTTAAAATGACAAGAACTGTTTTTTCGTGTCGTTCACTGCAAATTTGTTTTTTTTTCCAATCTGAATTTCTTTTTAGCTCCTTTAGGTGTTTTTTACTAAAATTGCCAAAAATTTTTGTGGCTTCTGAAAATTAGGTAACTTCACGTTTTCTGACAATTATGTGAGGGCCATTGATATATAGAAGAACAAGAAGTGGACCTAAAACCGACTTGTGACGTACACCATGTTTTATTTTTCTCATATCGGACGATCTGTCGGAACAGCCGAACCATTGTATCTTGCGTTTTATTAGGACTCTTTTGTAAAAAATTAAAAGTTTGCCAAAACTGGTAGCAAGGTAAGGAATTGGTAATATCCGGCTTCTTTATGTAGGTCAACTTTCATGTATGAATAACACTTTACAATTTTTAAGGAGATTTGTGAAAATGTCCTCAAACAAGCATTCGCTGAAACGTTGACTGAGCTAGTCGGTTACCAGGCTTCTATTAAAAATTACGGGATTCCAAAAGACACCATGTTTTATTTTTCTCATATCTGACGATCTGTCGGAACAGCCGAACCATTGTATCTTGCGTTTTATTAGGACTCTTTTGTAAAAAATTAAAAGTTTGCCAAAACTGGTAGCAAGGTAAGGAATTGGTAATATCCGGCTTCTTTATGTAGGTCAACTTTCATGTATGAATAACACTTTACAATTTTTAAGGAGATTTGTGAAAATGTCCTCAAACAAGCATTCGCTGAAACGTTGACTGAGCTAGTTGGTTACCAGGCTTCTATTAAAAATTACGGGATTCCAAAAGAAAGTAGGCTTTTCTTGCTATTCAACGTTTTTAGTTCGTTGAAAACTTATAATTTGTCTGTTTTTCTCGGGAGCAATGATTTTTCAATCCATGTTAGGCTGCCTACAAAACTTTTAGCCAAGTTTGTACAGAATTGTTGCCAAATTTGGTCCTTTTTCAACAAAAAAAATTAAGCTTATTTGCAGTTAAATCGGTTGTTGGATTATGACTAAGGCATATGATCTTTTCTTTTGTCAGGTTTTTGAAAACCTGAAAAATTATTTGCTGATTTTGTCATTTTTTTCACATAAAATTTGAATCATTTATATCTTTTCATGGGCAAACTAATTGCTTACAATTGTTGTCCTGCCGTCTGAGCCTCTCTTTCCCCTCTTTGGAGTTATTTTCTTAAAATTTCGTCTTTCCAGTGAATTGATTTTCCAATACCTTTTGGTTCCATCATTTTTCTTCACCTCTCATTTCAGTGTCTTTTTGGGGTATCACTTAGACCAGCGCTTCTTCCGATCGTCTCATGAAACGACCAATAATCTCCGAGGTTGTGCATTCATTTTCTAGGAAGATGCTATAGACAAATTTTTACTCGAATTTTTTTGTTTACTAGAGTTTTGTTTCTAGTTCATCAAGTTAATTCCATTTTTGGGAAGGGAAGCTGTTTTTCTCAATATGCTGCTCTATTTTAGTTACATTTGATTCTACGACGACACCAAAATGGTCAATTTCTGAGGAGCTTTGAATTTGTGTTAAAAACCTGAAGTTTGCAAAAACAGTCAATTGTTGATTGGCTTGAAATTGATATCTTTGTCTTATGATTCGGATTGCTCGTAGGCTCAAATCCTAAGAATTGGAACTTTTGTAAAACAAATCGTGTTAGATTAAATCTTGAAAGATTTCTCTGAGAAGAGAAGAAATCTGAGAAGAGTTCTCATAGAGTAAGCTGTGACAATTCTCCTATCAGATCTTATGAAACGATGTTTTCTCCCGTGGACTTATAACATACAAAAGTTTTCATATGACATTCCCAGAGCATTGGTGGTACTTTATCATCTACTGCTAAAAAATTCCATTATGAACTCTTTGCTTGAAGATTAAACACAAAGCAGAGCTACACTAAATTTCAGCAAAAGCAGTTGCTGATCCACTTTTGCGGAGACAAGAGCAAGTCATATCAACAAATATCCTGGAGATTTGAAATGTGTTTGCTGAATGGAACGTAAATTCGTTGCGATGAAAGAAGCGGGTTCAAAACATTTCAAGTTAGCTGATTTTATTTTCTTTTTACTCCAAATTATCCCAGGAAACGAAGTAAATGACAAATAAACAAAAAGAACATTCTTAGATTTGTTGAAATAACTGTTAAACAAGTGTACTTTTTTGTATTTTTCAGCATTTTTGCACAGTTTTTTCTGCAGATGGGAAAAAGAAACTAGCAATCAACCTAAACTGAGCCACCCCTTTCAAATGTAAAAACTATTGGACAATTTTTTAGTTAAATGAGCAGGTTGGTTTTATAGTTTGTTTTTCTTCAATCAGTTTTATGTAAAGATCAAATTAAGACAGAATCAATGGAAGGCTCAATAAAAATGTTTTGGGTAAAAAATATAAATTTTTATCACCAGGTTAAAACCACCTCCCATTTATCGCTTTGTGTTGTAGAAGAATCCAAAACTGTTCAACACACACACAAACAAATATTTTTGCGTTTAATATAGGATATATACTGCTGGTCCGTACATTAGATACTTAAACGACGGGGTTAATCGCGGGACCACATGTATAACTTGAGAGTTCAACCCCTAGTTCTACTCTTGGTATATAGTTAAGTATTAAAGAAAGTTAAATGCAAATATGAATTAATAAGTTATGTTAAACAGCATCAAATATGAACCGAGCATTAAGGGATAGAATAATTAATGTTATAAGATTGAAATAGCACAGATTGAACTATTCTAAGTTAACTTATAACTTAGATAGAGTTTGAGAGATGTTAAATTATAACTTAGAGAAGTTAAGCTGAACTTACCTGATTTCCAAATTTGTGCTAAGTTAATATTTTATGACTTAGAGAGTTCTTAGTTAAGAACAAGTCACAAAATATTCTAAGTTAGAAAAATATCTCAAGTAAGCTGAGATTGAGCAAGGGAGCAATACGGGAGTATGATTTTAAATCAGAAGTTATCAGGGACCAAATTGTGCTGGTGGTTGAGCGTGCAAGCTCCTTTTATACTTGCGGACACGTGGTTCTCTAGTATCCTATTGGATAGAGATAACGAGTGTCGACAGAGTTACCAAGGTTAACTTGGTGTTATCTGTGTGGCGTGATAATATCACGTCATAGTATTTTAGTAATCTTAAAATAGTAGCTTATTCAAAACTACTTAGTAATTTGTTCACACGTTAAAATGGACTTTGTCCAAATCAAGTTTGTGCTTCACGCACTATAACGTAAATTCTCAAAATAGCACTAAGATTATCAAATAGTGTTACTGAGTGTAGCACACTTCAGTACATCCCATCCCGGTCCATAGGTATTAAATCAAAACATCAAATTTTACATAATCGAATAAATTACTTAGCTTAATTTTATAATAATTAAGCGTTTAAAGTTTGTGAGGTAGATTACTTGGTTAAAGTTCTAAAGTTCATCGTAGCTTCTTGTTTCTGAGTTCTCTCTAGAAGAAGGATTGACGATGTCCTAAGATACAGGGCTGTACAAAATAATAGATCCAATTTTTTTGGCTGGTCGTTATAATAGACCTTTTGAAGTTTTTCTATAAAATTGTGCTGCTAGTACATCTGACGTTGAATAATAGAATAATATAAGTTGAAGAATATACTGGTTAAGTTAATGGTCTATAATGACAAGCGAGGTAAATGAATAGGGAAATTAAAATTACTGCGCACAACACCATAAAGGCTAGAGTTGCCGCAATGACTCCCCAAATAAAGAATTCCGTTTCATAATTCATCTTTATTTGAGTATTGTTGAAGAATAAATCAATTGAAGTAAGCTTTGTAGCTATAGTTTAAGGAATTAATACTTAGACTTAGTTGATCATTATGAATTAGCTTTAAGAAATAATTAATCTTGCTTTTTGTCATCAGTTCAAAATAAATAACAATTTCTTTTTGTTCAAAGTCTTCAAGAAATAAAATGACTTCGCATTGAAATTCAGAATAATATAATTCGCAGATTCTGAAAACTTTATCGTTAAAAATAATCTGTTTGGAAAAGTTAACCCATGCGGATTCAACATGATCAGAGAGTTGACAATAATCTTTAAACCATTCGATATCAACACCTCCTTCAAAATATGTGTTCATTTTGAACAATGCAGTAATTCAATTTTAATGTCAATGGGGAGAATGGAAGACCCATTAATTTTTGAAAGGAATTGACAGGAAGATCCAAATAGTACTTAAACTATAAATGGCGGATGGCGATGAATGCATACCTGTTAACGAAAGATTGTAACATTTCTATATCCGTGATCACCAAAGTATTGAAGATTAACACATTAATTGAAATAAGTGAAAGGTCGAAAGTTTAGATTATTGATGTTAAGAATTTCTTCTGTATGAATAAGTTTTAGAATTTCAAATAAATCGTACTCAGGAACTTGATGAAAATAAACTACAATTTCATTAGAATTGTTATCTTGTAAGAATAAGATAATCTCTTGTAACTCAAATGTCCAATGAACTGACAATGGTGTATAGAATTTATTTCCAACTAAGAATGTTTTCGAAGTTTTAATAACTTGCTATTGAATAAATTCAGCGAGATCACAATATGTTTTGAAATATTTAACGTCTACTGAAAGGTTGTGAGACATTAAATAAATTATGGAATTCGATGGAACAATCGAATGATGTCGTAAGCAAGATAAATTGGTAAAGATAAAGAACAAATCAAATCTGCAATGGACTCATTTTTCACCATAAATTGCGCTAATTGTAATCATTGAAGATTGTTTCGATGAAGATTGAAGAAATGCGGATTACTTTACTTGATATAAGTAATGTAATAAAGGAGAGTAAGGTAACCAAAATGGCTAATAATTAGGCGTTTGAACTAACGAATAATTTTCCTCACCGCGGGAGAAAGAAGAAGAAGTAATGAAGGAAGTACTGAACATCAACAACCACAAATTTATCTATTCCATTCCGTGAGTGCTCAACGTGATGAGCGGAGGATGTGGAGTTGATGCTTCAGATTTGCGATCTCCAGTTGGAGCTCAGTAATCCGTTGTTCGAGCTGTTGAGAGCGTTGTCTTTCTGTTAGAAAGTTTTGTTGTACCTGATAAGTGAAGGTATCAAGCTGAGGAGTGAGGTTTGCTGTAATATTATCAAACGGGACTTGTATTGTTTGTCCTTGAAGGTTGTGATTAGTTAGTAGATAAGAATTTTTGTTCGACAAATAACCAATGAGATTGAATCTATTGATGCTGGGTTGCAACTGGTAGATTAAATTTGTATCGTAGTTCGGGTGTCCACTAAAACCGGGGGTTTTAGCTTGTATCTCAGCTTGATGTTGTTTTTTTAGGCGGTCTTGCAAGGGGGTAGTTGTGTAATGATGAAGATTAAGAAAGTTTGGTCGTGACGATTGAGTAGTTGTAGTGTTTGCTAAGACGTTGGGTACCGAACTGTTTGTCTTGGGTATATTTACTTCTAGCGGCGTCGCTGGGTTGAATGTCTCTCTAATGAATTGTTTACGTGGTTGTTTCTTTGCAATTGTATCTGCAGTTTTAGTTCTCTTCTTGGATGATGTAACCGTCGTTGATGAATTTGCACTAGTTGCTTGAGTTTGTACTGCTGAAATCTTGATAGCTGAGAGAAAGGTTGTAGATGGGGTAACGTGAGTTGTGGGTTGTACTAGTCTGTCGAGTTGTTTAACTCCAGATTGAGGTTTAGAAGTTGATGGTGTATTGTATTCGGGCCAACCACTTGAAGGTTCCTTCTGAAAGACTGGTATCAGTTCGTTAGGGATTGAAGAAAGTTCCTGAAATATCAAGTATTCTCTACTCTTATTCTATTCTAAGAGTAAATTTTTTGAAGTTATTTTGCTAGTATTCTCTTTTTCTTATTTTTTTTTGTATTCTCTTTCAAAGTAAATCAGTAGTATTTTTGAAGTCAGTCTGTATTATCATCATATAGTTTGATGATATTAAAGTAATAGAGGAATTAATCCTATACTGGAGACGTAGGAACGTTGTGATCGTTTCTATTTTCGTCTTTATTATTCTCATCATGTAGGTTTGGGTAACCACTTTTATTCTCAAATCTTAAAGCTTGTAAGCCTATATTCTCTGCATAAGGTGGAGTTTGAATAACTCGCTCTCTAATATTAATATTTTCGGTTTTTGGAATTTGCATTGTCCGTTCTCTATTTTCATCAGTGTTATTATTATCAGAATTTGTTGCTTGATAGATAGAAGTCAAAATTGGAACTGACATTAAATCAAATGTGGCAGCAAAGAGTGCCTTACCAAAGTGAATGGATGCATCTGTAATTTTGTTAATTTGCATTGCTCGAATTAAGCATAAGACTATGTCGATGAGTAGCTTAATGAATAAGAAAGCGGCAAAGAATATTCCACATCGCTCAATTATATATTGTATTTTACCAAAAGTTTCAACAAATTGATTATTAAAGAAGTCCGGTGAAATGAATGAATCTAGATAAATAGTTCTAGAGTTATAATAATTCGTGCCTGAATTATTTGAAAAGGATTCTCTGCTATCTATTAATGACTTAGTAAAGTGTTTGAGAACTCCTTTCATATTGGAGTTGAAAGTTATTGAATTCCAGAAGGACATCATTTCTTTATATGTGTAGATAGAAGCATAAATACTTGCAGTAATTACATTCGCAATTTGTTGAATAACTATATGTGGTTTAAAGAGTGCAGGTCCTCTTACTTTTGTGATTTGTGGGGTTAGTTCAACCCATGAATTATCATCGTCAACATCTAGTTGAAATAAGTTTGAATGTTTATCAGAGCACAATTGTTCTTCGGCTTCAGTGAAAGTTTGTCTAGAAATCGGATCAACGAAATGAATTTCATCTTCATAAAGAATTGGTATTCGATTATAGCACTTATTAAGAATCTGTAAGGGTGAATGAAATTCAGGACAATTATATAGCCAGGCAACATTGCCATTTGTTTTGAGAAACATAGATCTGTTTCTTGTTAAGGTATATCCAGCTAAACGTGGATTTTCATGAGAAATCATTAAAGTGTTAAGAATAGTTGAGCGCTCTAATTCACAGTCATTTTTTAATAGCTCTAGAGTAGAAGTTTGAAGTTGCCGAAGATTATTAAAGTGCAAATAGTCAATTTTTGTTCCAAGATGTGCTTCGAAATCAATATTCTCATAAACTTGAGAATATGTTGTATCAACTGTTTTGTTGTCACTGGAATAGAATTTATTTTTCATAATTATAGCACCAGTATCGGATTTAAATTTGTGAATGGGTTCTCCAGTGTTCATATCAAATCCGTCACGAAGACTAATGTATAGAGAATCATATGGCGTAGGATATACTATTCGTGGATGACTGCATAAAGACTGTGGTTTATTATAAACTTGGAACATAAAGCTTTGTAAGTCGAAATCTGACTGAGCTGAAGTAAATTTAGGATCCGTTACTATGTAGTATTTGTCATTAGCTTTAATCATTTGAGCGTCAAAAGTGCGAATTATAGTGAAAAGACAATTATTGGGTTCATCCCAAGTGTATGCAAATGGATCAGTAGATGTAGAATCGCAGCCTCCGGCTGATAAAGGACAAGGTAGAGGTATATTTTGCCAGTTATTAACTGTGCCATCTCTAAGGTTTATATTCAGGCTAACATTTTGCATATATGTTTCATAAGTGTAATGTGTAATCCAACCTCGGGAGTTACATTCATTGTTTCCAGTTCCAACATCGCCTGAGTTAAAGTTTGAGAATAAAGATTTGTCAAAATCGAATTCTACTGATTTAGAAGAAGAGGAAAGTTTTATCTTTTTTCTTTCCTTTGCAAGTTTGCATTTCCGAGCATCAAGCTTAACTGAAGTAGTAATAGTATTATGTCTGGCATCTATGCCGCTAGAGTCAAAAGAATCGCAAAACCAACGTAATTGCTGTTGGGTTGCTTTACACATAGTTGCTTCTAGTTTAACTTTATAATTTCTTTGGTAGAGAGTGACTCGTGCTTGATTAGTGCTAATTTTATCAGGGCGAATTTCGCAAGGTGCTACTTTGTTGAGAGAATACATCTGGTTTGAAATCATTTTTGAGCAATCAAAGTGGTTAACATGAAGGTTAGGAGCTGTGTTTTCATAGATACTCATCTTTTCAATTGGTCTGGCGTCAGTGAAAGACGTTAAGAGTAATAATGCAAGAAATATAATAAAGATCAAATATTTTGTATAGCAAGCAGTTATAACGCAGAGAAGTGCAAGAGGTATTATAGCAATAAGTTTAAGAAACTGAACAGAACGAATTTGGTTTCCTATGTAGGTAATAAAATATTCTACTTTTGAAAGAAGCGCTTTCTTATCAGTAAGTTTATCTTTAAAGAACTGGTCTTTAATCAGTGATAGTGGCATATGGACGTTACGTTTTGACCAAATTAATAGCTTTTCAGGAGGGTCTAGAAATTTAAGGTACGGAATTTCTTCAGGTAGACAATTATCTCTACTTACGACACATTCTATGAAGTGTGGATGAGAATCGTTATATTCAACTAGGAGTTTTAATTCTGCAATATGCTGAGCAATTTCAGATTCAATATCAGTTGTTACAGGTAGGAACAGAGTTAAGCAAAGTAATATAAAAATAAGCATTTTGTAACTTACGTTTATTACTTCGCCTATTGCTGGTGATTTCTTGATTTCGCCGTCTTCCATTTAATAAACGAAGACAGTATAAGGTGAGTCTAACAGATTCAAGTTAATATTATCCGTGAATGCAATCTGATATTTTAGCTCGTGAACGTGAGCGGGATTATAGGGTACCCAAAATATGACAAACTTTGCGTTATTTTCTGATGTTACAAAGAATGCAACTGTTCTCTGTTGATTAGAAACAAAACACTTGTTAAGTGTTACAGTTTTATTTCCGAATTTCAATATTTTCTGTAGGAGGAATATCCTAATATACGATAGCGGGTCGAATGCAAGGGCAGTAAGAACTTGTGTTTCAAGGGAAGGTGGTAACATAGATTAAGGGTCTACAGTAAAGGGAGCTTCGATGATATCAAGGTCTATTTCGTCTCTGTTGTTCAAATGGAAATGAAAGCGTTCAATATGTTCTGGTTTGTTAGGCGTCCAACTAACAATTATTTCTAAGTTTACAAACTGGTCTTTAACGAAGAAATTAATAATGTTCTCTTTATATGAAATGTATGATCGATCAATTGTGGCTGTTTTGTTATTATACTTTAAGGTTTTATGCGGGATGTTATAAGGACTGTAAGAAGTGGAGAAAGTTGTTCTTGAAGCTATAATCCAATAATCATTAAGCGGAATATTCATTGATCAGTTGGTGGTTCTAAAATCAAACAAGGGACATTGAAAATGTCTAAGTCAACTAAACTTGAATAATGAATTTGATTTAATAAACTGTTAAGTTGTTGAGGGTTATACTTTCCCCAGAAGACAGTAATAGGGTCTTCGTTAGAATTAGTAGCAAAGAATACTACAGTTCTCACTTCGTAAGAAATTTGACAACTGGTTAAGGTGTTTATCTCACTATTAAATTTCAGCTTTTGGTTTGCTTTAATAGAAACTTTCACAAGTGTATCAGGGTTGATAGAAAGAGAAACCAGAAGACCGTTCCGGTCGAATGAGACTTCGGTCATAAATGAGATTGATTGGTTTTAAGGTCGTTGTGTATGTTAGCTGGTGAAGAAAGTGTTTTGTGTGGGTAGTGTTGTTGGGACTTAGAAACTTTCTGAATTGTCAGTCTCTGAAGAGTTATAGTTACTGACTGAGAATTGAATTGAGAATTAATATTGAACTGAGATACCTGATATATGTGTTGTGGAGATGTGTTGTGACAAGTATTTGGTAGTCACAAAATGAAATTGTTGGGAACTTGCTAAGTTTTTCTAAGTTTATTTGAAAGGGGCAAAAATGTGAAAGATAGAATTTGGGATAGAGAGACGAGAGAGAGAGAGAAGTTTTTAAGTTGGAGCTGTAATTGAGAACGAAAGAAGTAATTGATTTCAGAAGTTAGCTGAGAAAAGTGATTTTGAATTTGGGTAAGGCTCTTAAATAGTGGTTCTCAGGGTTAAGTTACCAGAATATGTGTACTCAAACCTGATTGGCCAATGGCTGACCTTGACTAGTGGCATGTAGCATGGTGATAGATTGGTCAAATGACAAGAACATGACGACAACTTTGCAAAATTGAATGTTCAGGATTTGCTATTTTTATATGTTCTATACGATTAAAATATGTGTCTTAAAAAGGAAATTCTGACATTTTCTACCTATTAGTCGGGCTAAAGTAAATGACAAGCACAGGAAACAGATGTTTGGCATTTGTGGTCACTTGACCTGACCTTTAAGCACCATTATGGAACATATGAACACTCAAATGCAATCGAACTTTGACAAAATATGACAAACACACCGTAAAACAGATAAATTTGGCAAAAATGAGGTAAAAAATGATGTGAAATTTAGGTCAAAGGTACGAGTTGAGACCTATACCATTGATCGTAGTTTGGTCCCACTAGAAAAACAAAGGGGGGGTTTAGGGTTCACAGATCACCTCCTGAGAAGATACAGCACTTTAAAAAACAGGCAAAATTAGCACTTTTTGATTATAGGGTAAATTCTGCCCTTTTATCAAGTTAAAACATTACTAGGGCACTTCATATGGTTCTATTTGACTATTTAGGAATTCGCAAAGTTATATACGTTCAAAAGGACCTAAACAAATATATAAAATGAGTATCAAAATTTTTTGATCGCAACAAACATGATATAGAAATTTCGCTCTGAACGTTTTGTTCGTTAGGTTTTTGTGCATATATGGACAAATTTTGAGTATCGTATCTGGACTCCTTCACAGAAGATAGGTCAAAAGGTAACTAAATTTTAATTTTTTTGGATAATTTCTATGATTTCTCTCATTTTATCATTTCAAGTTAGTGGAGGATTGAAATGCATGCTCAACTGACTGGTAACAGAAGTGGGTTTAGCCATATTACTAAATCGATTTCTATTTGTTCTGGTAGCGGGTATTTGTTTGTTCTTAGTTGCATAACTCTTGTGTGTAGAGGTTGCAATTTTGTGGTTAGTTATTTGCTCATAAGTGCTCTAATGTTTATTTTAAACATTCCTTGGGTCCTTAAGCTAGTAATGTTAGCTCTTATCTGTTGACTATGTACGTTGCTTTAAATATGCGTTTCCTGACTAAGTGCGATTTTACGTGGGTTAAATAATTTGCAAGGGACAAATTTCTGTATTTAAGGTATTTAACTTAGATAAGGTATTTGTTCATGGGGGACTTGATTCTACTTAGCTTTGCTTTGGGTAACATGTGTTATCAGCGTTAGTTTGCAATAAAAGGTATGCAAGAATATTAAAAATGTATGAGTGTTGAACATGTATAGAAGTTATGGGTGTGTAACAGCTTGCAACGGTGATTAATTGCGTACTTTGTGTAAGATTTGTGTTGAGTGGGCTATTTGCTTTTTGCCTTTAACTCTCGTTAACTCAAGTTGCTCTCTTGATTATTAGATTCCTTCCAAACTTTAACTTCTTATTAACTCTTAATATCAACCTTTGATTCTTCTTTAACTTTTTCCTTAACACTTCGTTTCAACTTTCATTTCTTCATTAAACTTAAATCTTTTTTATTCTTTTCTCCTTAATTTCTTAATCTTGTATCTTCTAATTTTTCTTTCTTTCATACATTCTTTTATTCACTTCTTTCTTCTTCATATTTTAATTCGTTTAGTCATGAACTGGTATACGATAAATTATTTGAGAGAGACCGAGGAAGTGCGAGAGGAGTTAGATGCTGCCCGATGGAGCATTGCTGTGCGGGGGATGGAATTGGAACAAGTGAGCGAATCGGTGGAGCAGATTCGAAGGGGGCAGTATCTACACTTCCTCTACTCTGATGTGGATGGATTAGGGGCACAAGATTTCTTGTTCTTCTTCTCAACTAGTTACCGGACCTCATCATTGGTATTAACCGATGATGAAATTGATGGGATACTTCGAGCAAGAGGAAGTTTCTCTCCTTGGGAGAGGAGATTTACTCAATGTGTGACAGAAGACACGGCTGATATGATCAAGTTCTTCCTGGGGGATGATGTGAGTTTACTTTTTAATTTTTGGTTTCTATGTTTTAAACTCTAAATAACAATTATGATTTGGTTATTTGAGGCTTTCACCCGGGTAAAAGAATAGACAGAAATGTTAGGTGATATTAAGTGGAAATGTGTAATATTCAGGTGCATATGTTGGTTTCAGTTCTTCATAAGATTGTACGCAAGACGGAGGGGTGAGGGGGTTGACGAGTGGTGGGACAGGGTGATACAGTTGGAAAATCGCTTGGTGGCATTGCAAAGGGCCTGGTGGGATCTGCAAGTGGGACCTGTATTGCAGGACTGTTACTTGCAGATAAGAAAATGGAACTATACGAAGTGCTTGGCATTCGAGGAGGAATCTTTAATGTGTCGAGTTGTGAGGGGGCTTTTGGAGAAGTTTCTCTGAGGAAGCAAACGAACTTATTGGTTTGTGCAGTTTTGTAAATATTATTTTTATTATTTTTATGATTTTGGTGCGCAAGGCGCTTTTAATATAAAAATTATTATTAAAAGAGATTTTGTTTCTCTATTTCTTTTTGAGTTTATGTATCAAGTCAGAAGGAATAGGTTCACCAAAGAATGTAGGTGCTTTTCTATTACGCTGAGGTCTGCTTAATACTTCATTTGCGTCTGGTAAATTAGATATATTAGGTGATGCTGTAGGTGTAGGATTATAAGGTGATGATATAGGGCTATTATGCGCTGCTTGGGGGAATAATTGTCGTGTAGCTTTAGTTTTACTAGCATTATTAGGTGGGGAAGAAAAATTTTCTTGCTGTGGGCTATTAGGTGAATACATATTTTGTATAGGGTAGGGGGTTGAAATGCGTGGGGGTAGAAAATTAGAAGAGCTTGTGCCTTGTATATGCGTAGTATTATCTACTCGGGTTTGTAGCGATTCTCAGCCTGAGTCTTTTGTTGGTGTAGCCTCAACATTATAAGTTGGCTGTAGTGGAGTATTAGAATTTATAGTAGGTTGTGTTTCTACTAAGGGCCACTGTGAAATAACAATATGTTTTGCGCCGCTATTAGCGTTAGATTTAGAGATATTATGCCTATTATATTGGGTATAATAATCATCAGTGTCGTCGGGAACTACATAGTTCTCAACTAACTCTTGTATTTTCTCTTCTTTCGGGTAATAAGGTACTATATGGTTTCTATGCACTGTTTTCTTTTCATTTGTTTTGTCATGCTGTATTTCATATGTAGTATTAGTTAACATTCGTTGTACTGTATAAGGTCCTGAGCGTAGCTCTTGTAGCTTTTTGGATTTTAATAGTCCTTTAGAGTGATTCTCTAATAGTACTTATCTACCTTCAGGTATAGGTTTTCCGAGTTTAAATCTATTTCTATACTTGTGCGCTTTATTCGTAGTTTGTCTACATTTAGTGTAGGTATTCGAGTATATAGTTTTAAATGTATTCTCTCGTTTTAACATTTCGTTAGATAATCTGTTTTGTAATAATTTCTCTATCTTTTTGTTATTACAAGTTTCTTCACTATGTGAGTGTGGCGGTAGATTACTACAATACTCTGATGTGCATTTCTTTTGATTATCTCGTAGTAGTCCTAACTTTAGTGATAAGGGTAATTGCGGTTTCGTTCCGAATAGTATTTCATAAGGGGTATATCCCGTACTGTAGTTTACTGCAGTATTGTGTGAAAATGCAAATTTACTAGTGTACTCGGACCAATTAGATCCACTTTTGCTAATAAAATGTCTTAGGTAATTAGTCAAATGTTTATTTTGTACTTCTACTTTGCCGTTAGTCCACGGTGAATATGCAGTTCGGGGGCATAGTGTAATTCCCATTTAGTTTGTGTAGTGAACGAAATCATTACTAATAAAAGCCTTGCCGTTATCATGTACTATTTGTTGCGGTATACCAAATGTAGTTATAAATTTCTCTAGTTGATTTACTGTTTCGAGAGCTTCAGCATTCTTGCTAGGGTATACTTGTATAAATCTAGAGAAAGCGTCTACTATTACAAGACAAAATCTATTTCCTTTACTAAGTGGTCGTAGTGGACCTTTATGATCAATATGAAGTGTATGTAGGGGTATAGCTTCTAATTGTCCCCATGGTTCTAAGGGTGCTTCGTTCAAGTCTTTGCGTGCTGACTTATTAGTTTGACAACTTAAGCAATCTAACATTAACATTTCAATCCATTTAAACATACCGGGCCAATAGAAATATCGCTTAACTCTATTGTAAGTTGTGCTTTCTGCTCTATGACCACTAAGTTCATGCGTATGTGCGACTTCGAATATCTTTATAAATAGTGAAAGTGGTGCACATATCCTAACGTCAAAAGAGCCGTCTTTACAAGGTTCGGAATAACAGAGTAAATCATATTGATTCTCTAGAAACAACAAGTTGAAATTATTCCTATAAGTTTGTAGTGCTTTAGATTGTTTAATAATATAGTCCTTTTCTGGAGCTTTGCCTACTTTTAGCCAATCTCTAACTTTATTTATCACGGAGTCGTTTACTTGTTCTTCAAGAATATTATCAGTGTCAAGATTAGCGTTTTTTGCGAAATCTGTAACTTTAGCTATTAAATCTAATGTATCTGTGTGGACATCCTTTTCTGAGATGTTTTGGAAAGCTTCTGGTTCAATAAGTTTCTTAAATTTTGTCCGTCTGATATAGTCGGCTTTAGCAGATTCTAATTGTTCAATAAGTGAGTTTTCAATATTACCTTCTACTAAGTCTAACCAATCTTGGTCATCATAACCTTCTCGGTCATCACTTATTTCAGCTATTTCTTCTATCTCGGAATAGTAGTGATTATCATACTCGCTAGTTAGTTCTGAAGTTAATTTCTTTATTTGATTTATTTGTGTGCCGTAGCGAAAACAATCAGAGAAGCTGTGTATAGCATTACAGTGTTCATTTATGTAGTCTGGTGCATCATCTACGCTAAAGTCACCTTCATCATTTATATTAATAAGTTTCTTTCTTTCGCCTTTGACTTAAGCAATAATTGGATAACAGTCGTTAGCGGATGCGTCCTTATCGTCTTGATGCAATACAGAATAGTTAACTTCTTTTCCGTTAATATGAAACTTTATATCTTTAGGTATCACTTTGTGTTCTAGTTGATAAAGTTTAGCATCTGCTAAGGAAACGTTTCGGCTAAGAATGTCAGGGAACGCTAAGTTTTTGCCTTCAGTGTATATAATTTGCAAGTTTTGGAACTTAGTTATTACAACTTGATACTTAAAGAAACGATGTGACATTTGTCCTCGTCGTGACCAAAGAAATAGAATTGGTCTGTGGTCACAATATAGGTAAATTGGAAAAGGGGATCCAATCACATAAAATTCATATGTTTGTAATGCAGATATTATTCCGCATAGTTCTCTATGTTGAGGGGACATCTTTTGTTCAGCTTTATCAAATACTCTCGAGTTTGCTGAAATCATACGTTTTCTATCAGGAAAATCTTGTATAAGAACACAACCTGTTCCTAAATTAGATGAATCAGCATGTATATGAAAAGGATAGTCATTAGAAGGAAACGCGTTAGAAATATCGTGACAGAATCTTTGTTTAAGGTCTGTGAATACCTTTTCGTGTTCTGGTAACCACTTGAATAGTGTTGTATCTTTAGTTAAGTCATATAGAGGTTTTGCATCTATGTGAAAGTTCAAAATATAGGTATGATAGAAACCCATCATTCCTAAAACTCTTAAAACTTCTGTTTTCGATTCTGGCGTTTTTTGGGTTTCTAATATCATCTATGCGCGAAGCAATAGGCGATAATCCGTCCTTAGATATAACATGTCCTAGAAATCTCACTTTTCGTAAGAAAAACATTGTTTTATCGGGGGCTGCTTTAAGGTTTGCCTTTCGAAGCAAAGAATGATACTCTTTTACTATTGTGAACATTTCTTGCTTATCTTTAGCTTGTAATAAAGTATCGTCTATGTATGTTATGGCTTGTTTACGTTTTATAAGGGGTCCAAATGCATAACGCATTAGTTTGCTAAAGAAACTGGGTAACGGCTTAAGACCATAAAATCCTACTTGATAGGTGTATTGTCTGCCTCCTACAATAAAACTTGTAACCTTCTGTGTATCTTCAGTTAATGGTACTTGATTATAAGCCGATGATAAATCACTACTTGTAAATATAGTTCCGGTTATTCTTGTCATTAGAACGTTTAGTGGTTCGAGTGGCCAACTAGAATTACTTGTATCAGTTATAGAGTTTAGGTATCTAGCATCAATGACTAGTTTTACATAATCCTTCTTAGGCAATATGATGACGGGATTGACAAACCAACTATTCATATCATCGTTCTCATTGAGTTCTCTGATTATCCCTGCTTGAATTAATTCGTCCATTAGTCTTTCTAATTTATCTCTGAGATGAATGGGTATTTTGCTTGGTCGTTGCTTTTTAAAGGTTGCATCTTTCTTCAAGGGTAAATGGAACTTATGTTTAGTTCTGCCAATATCATACTTATGATGTGAATAGACATCATTATCCTGAAGTATTATTTCTATCAACTCAAACAATTCATCATCAGTCAAATCACTTTGTGTGAAATCAAAGTTATCTAAGAACCTTTCTAGATACTCTATGTCTTGAACTGTATTTCTATTTTGCTTAATTACAAAATCACTAACTGCCTTATTTATGATTCGGTTGCTTTGTAGTTTATCTCTAAACTTAGGAAACTGTTCGTTGACTTTAGGTCTACATAACTCTTTTGCTTCGGTAGAGAAGTCTGTGGCTAGTTCTCTCTCATCTTCCTTGCATTTTTCTATCAACTCACTTTCAATAATTTCGAGCACCTCTTCCTGTTCTAGTGTATTGGTTTCTACTTTTTGTAGTTTATCAATATCATCTTTGCTTGTATACACATAGATAGTTATTCCTGAATTCTTAAATGTTTGTTCAATTAGAAAAGATATCTCTCTCCAATCCATTCCGTCTAAACCACAAGCTATTTTTGGCATCGCTATACAGCGTAAATTTAGTCCTAGTGCATGATCTCTCATAGCAAGTAGTGTTGTTTTGATTGTATCAATTGTTGGCTTTTCATAATGATTAGCCTTAGTGATGAGATTATATACCAAGTTATTATCTGCTCTGAAAGTTATTATGTCACCTATATCACAGTTTCTACTTTTACAGTAATCCTTTAATAAGGGCATTCTTTTGGAGATTGTGTTAGCAAAACCTTTTCTCATTTCTGCATCTGAGGATATCGTGTGCGCTATAGGCATATTAGAGTCAAATATAGATTGGGTACGAAAATCTATATATCTAATGCAAGAATTAGTTTGGATTTGCTGTCCTTCTTGTAAATTGTTTACTACTGTGTTCAGTACGAAGCAACTGTTATAGTCCTCACTTTCGTTTAGTATTGTACTTGTAAATTCGGCACAGTTTTTGATATTGTATCTTTGTATAGGTTTGTCAGTTATATCACACATAGCATAACCTATTATTCCTCTATTTATCTGTATTGGGTGATTCTTTTGATTCTCCATAAATATGGGTAGAAATTCTTCAGGTTGTGGACAAAGTGTGTTCACAAAGACTAGGTCAGTTTTTGCAACGTTAATATGGGGCATGAAATATGTTCCTGGTGGAAATAAGGCTTGACTGGGGTGCTTTCGCTTGTGTAATTGTGTACTTTTCTGTTGTAGAAAGATTGGTTGAGCTATGTTTAAAGCAGTCATCTCAGTTATGTATGGGTAATATTTCTCATTGTTAAGTGAGCCGTAGCAAATTAGGTTTCTCTCAGTTTTTAATTCTACTGCGGGGATATCGAAGTGAAGTGCTTTTAAAAACAAATGACAAAAATCAATACCTATTATGTTCTGTCTCTGTTCTTTAGTAACGAATACTTTATGAGGGACTGTATATTTACCGTCAGTTTCGAAGCTAGATTGAATAGTTGTGTAGCCAAGCATTCTGATTGATGAACCAGTATATGTTTTTGAATCACAATTTGTATTTTGTAAATGCAAATTTTGTCCAAGGTTTACTAGTGCAAGGTATGTAGGATGATTGATAATAGTGCAGGTTGATCCTGGGTCAATCATGAATTCTACTTCTAAACCACTATTATTTTTAATGTCTCCGGTGGCAAAGTGATATAAGTTGAGATAAATTCTTGACTTAGTACTACTTTCTTTAGTAGCGTTCGGAGACTTCAAAAGTTTAAAGGAAAGAAGTCTGTTATAGCATTTACGTAGTCATCGTCGCCTTCAACGAAACTTATTTGATTTGGTTGTTGCTGAATATTGTTGGGTTTTGATTGTCTTTGTTGTAGATTGTTATTTCTACTTGGTGTATAGAAGCTAGCACTTTGTTGTGGCTGTTGCTGTTGTTGTGGTGATGGTGATTGTTGTTTAAGATTTGGTTCATTATTTCTATAGGTGTTTTGCTGAGGGAAGGTTTGTTCGTATGGTTGAGTGAATCTATTGCCATAACTGTTGAAAGATGTGTTTTGTGGTTGATAGTTAGGCTTGTTGAACCTAGGATTATAGTTTGAGTAGCCACCTCTTGGTTGATAGCCTTGGTTTCTAGGACCATTGAATCTTGTATTTCCTCGGTTATTCTTTCTATAATCATTAGAGAATGTTATATTTGGCCTTCTTGGTTCAACTAGTTCCTTTCTCAATTTGTTAACACTATCATCTATCTGTTTCTTTGTGCATCTAGAGATGGAATGACCATTGCTTCTGCAATAATCACAGAATCTAGTACTGTTAGGTCTACCTTTTATATTAGGGTCTCTTGGCCTAGAAGTATCTATAGCATTCACTTCGTTGCTTTTGAAAAGGCTGGTTAAATCGTTAATTTTGCTCTCGAGTGTTTTAAGTTTATCTATTCCTGTAGCTCCACTAGATTCTGTTGTTACAGAAAATGTTAAGTCTTTCACGACTAAGTGATCAACAAACTGTGTCCAAGTTATTGAAGGATTCTCAATGAGTTTCTCGTGCGCTTTGCGTTTTAAACCTTGTGGTCTTAGTCCTCTTATAGCAAAATCTATGTATTTCTGACTTCGCTGTCTTTGTTGGATTTCTTTCTCTTTCCTGATATTGTCATCACCTTCAATACTTGTTGGTATCTTTTCTGGCCAACCTTTATCAACTCCACTCTTTATTCTATGTAGATAATTTTTTATTAATTCTCCTTCTTGCCTGAATGTGTTCTCAACCTCAAGTCTAAATCTAAATTGGTCTCTACCGTCTGTAAATCTTTTTATAAATTCATCTTTTAAAGTATTCCAATCTGTAGTATCTGTGACTTCACTTTCAAACCATTCTAGTGCTGTATCAGTTAAAAGTGAGCCAAATAAGGATTGTTGCCTTTTATCATAGCTAGTTTGTGCAGCGGGTGCTGTAGGCCTAGTTCCTAGTGAAAAGAGTATTTTGTTTTCTACAGAGTTCCAAAAAGAAGTGGCATCCTGATTAGGATCATTGCCTGAAAAAGATACAAGTGAAAGATTTGGATGTGTTATGGGAGTTTCAGGTGGGGGAGTAACGGCAGGTGGAGGAGTACTACCACCAGGACTGGCCATTGTTTAAAGGACTGAAATTATTGTATTAGAAATATTAAGAACAGAGGAATAGTTTAAATCAAAATCAAAAAGGGATTTTAGTAAGAAGCCCTTTGACTAGTTAACTTACACAAGTTAATTTAATGGCTTTTCTACAATAAGTGAACAAGTTAAATTTAGGCAGGCTTCTCTGATAGTTTAAATGAACAAGTTAAATTGAGAATGCCTTTTCTATATTAAATGAACAAGTTAAATTAAGTTGCCTCTCTCTATTAAATGAACAAGTTAAATTGAAGTTGCCTCTCTGGGACCACCATTTATACTGCTGGTCCGTACATTAGATACTTAAACGACGGGGTTAATCGCGGGACCACATGTATAACTTGAGAGTTCAACCCCTAGTTCTACTCTTGGTATATAGTTAAGTATTAAAGAAAGTTAAATGCAAATATGAATTAATAAGTTATGTTAAACAGCATCAAATATGAACCGAGCATTAAGGGATAGAATAATTAAAGTTATAAGATTGAAATAGCACAGATTGAACTATTCTAAGTTAACTTATAACTTAGATAGAGTTTGAGAGATGTTAAATTATAACTTAGAGAAGTTAAGCTGAACTTACCTGATTTCCAAATTTGTGCTAAGTTAATATTTTATGACTTAGAGAGTTCTTAGTTAAGAACAAGTCACAAAATATTCTAAGTTAGAAAAATATCTCAAGTAAGCTGAGATTGAGCAAGGGAGCAATACGGGAGTATGATTTTAAATCAGAAGTTATCAGGGACCAAATTGTGCTGGTGGTTGAGCGTGCAAGCTCCTTTTATACTTGCGGACACGTGGTTCTCTAGTATCCTATTGGATAGAGATAACGAGTGTCGACAGAGTTACCAAGGTTAACTTGGTGTTATCTGTGTGGCGTGATAATATCACGTCATAGTATTTTAGTAATCTTAAAATAGTAGCTTATTCAAAACTACTTAGTAATTTGTTCACACGTTAAAATGGACTTTGTCCAAATCAAGTTTGTGCTTCACGCACTATAACGTAAATTCTCAAAATAGCACTAAGATTATCAAATAGTGTTACTGAGTGTAGCACACTTCAGTACAGATAGCTAATTTTCTGGTAAACACATAGGTCAGAATGATTGCTGCAAAGGGATTCAGCACCCAGATTGATTTGTTTCTTGTTCCTCCTTGTTTGTTGCATTTTTTTTGGTACAATCGTTTGAAATGTCCAACTATTATACAACTGTTACAGGAACGCATCATATCGGAAATTGACATTTGAGTATACTTTAAATTTTAAAATCTCGAAATGTTTTCCTGAAATTGTTTTTTTCTCTTTTTTTTACATAGCTATAAAAATCAGCATAAGTGCAGATGATGTTTTAGTTTAATACTTGCTTACCAGAGTAAATCCTAAAGGGCCTTCGTTTTTGTGTTGCTCTAAAAAAGTGTCCAGGTAGGCGTAATTAGCGACACGTTCCGAAAGTAGTTCCATACCCCATCTGAACGTCAAGTCAACAATAGCAGTAAATTGTTGATTTTTTGTGTTTATGTCGCCGATTTTAAGGAAGCGGACTGACGCTAAAACTTTCCCAGTGGACTCGACCTCTTTATTCCCGGGTGAGGTCGGTGACGAATTTTTTTGATGATTACTGTTTGATTGCATGCTAAGAAACGATAAGCTCAACATTAAAATGCTAAAGGTAATCCGATCAAATGGGTTTCATAGCCACAGAAAGCGGCAAAAAATTCCATCAATTTCGGATATTATAATGGGACTAGGGTAATACGCCAGTAATTCGGTGAAAATCCAGTAATTTTCCCTAAAATGATAACTGTTTATTAGTTATTTGTTTAATTGGATATCTGAAAATGTCGACAAATTTTAATTATAATTTCAAAAAGTAACAATTCGAGGAGATGCAACAGGAAGGAGGGTTGCGACAAAACTGCCGAAATTTGAATGACGTCAGAAGGTGTCTGCAAAAAATTGACAGCTTAACTTCAGTTTGGCTGATAAAACTTGGTGCGTTTACCTGATATAAATTCAGTCTCTAAAATAGGTTATAACAATATTTATTAATTTGAACCTGGTTAAAATATTCAGTCAAGGTATGTCAACTTCAAGATTAGAAAGTCAAAAAGAATACTAGCATGTGGTAACATATTATACAACCCAAGTGGTTAGAACCAAGTTATAAATCATACCCTGAGGGGAATAATCCACGGGAACACCACCTTATGCAGATGAACAAATATTGAAAATTAATTATTGTCCGTGTGGTGGAGGATAAGTTGCAGCAAACAGGTAAAAAGTTGAAAAGTTTGTTTGTTTTTTGAGCTATGGTAAGCAATGAGGAGTAAACAAGGAACAGGGCAGAAGTAAACAAGGGAAAGAATCCCGCGTATGCAGGGAACAAACAAACAAATAAAGGAGTGAAAAGTGAGCCCGGCCTCTTTTAAAATACCCGAAGGACTTTATCTGAAGTGGTGTATGTTTTGCCCTGTTTTGAGGGGGTAAAAGCAAAAGAGAAATACTACGTCTGTAACGCTCAATTTGTCAGACATTTTTGACTCCTATTTCTCTGTATGTAAGTAAAAAGGTAAGAAACTGGAGAAAATTTAAAAATAATTGGCGTAAAGGTCAAAAGGTCAAATCAAAGTGCAACTTTGTATTTAAAGTGATAACTTAAGGTATTTTTCTGGCTCGATTGAAAAATATTTCACATTTCCAAATTTTTCACATTACCGAAGTCATTTTCATCTTTTTCTGTCTCATTTTAAATTTTCCAAAGGTCAATATTCAATACAAAATATGAAAAACGTTAGCAATAATATTAATTTAAATTAGATTAACATTGACTAAGCAGTGTTTATTGGAAAAGTTAAACAGTTGATATTTATCATATAACAGCAATTTTCATTATTAGTGAAAATTGGTTCAAAATCAAAGGGTTAATTTCACCTCTATCGAGGTTGTTATATCCAGCGCGAAATTGTTAAATCCCTTAAAATCCTTGGGCAATATTTGGAATTCGACTTCAAACAAAGTTTAGGTTTTCTGGTCTACAAAGCAGGCTTTACGAATGTTCCCAAATAAATTTCAAAATTTAATTTTGCGCCTAACAAATTAAAGTGATCGTTTTATGGGCAAAATGTGTTAGTGTGCGGATAGGCAGGAATTCAAAAGGGTATACGAAAATTACAGGAAAAATAGCATGAAAGTACTCTGTTGTCTACGGGAAGGTTCGTTGGATAAGAAATGCCATTTATACTAGAGGGAGAAATGGAGGGGGGGGGGGGGGTGAAACAAGGGGATTTGCTAAGATTTTAATTAGGAAAACAAGAAGTTTCAGTATCGCCCGTTCTGTCACTTCATGTCAAAAACAGGAAAATGGCGAAATGTTATCCTAAATTTCCAATTCAAACCTTTTCTGATTCACAGATTTACATTTTATTTTGGTTCTAATGAATTTTTCAAAACTCACTTTTTCGAAGATATGCAATTTATAATTGATATAAGTTTAATAATTTACCACATAAACTCAAAAAACGACGGAAAAATATGAGACAAAAACGGGGGTAAACAAAAGTTGGAAGGCAATCAATTTTGAAAAACAAAAATTGAAAAGCAGGCAGCCATTGTCCACGGACAAATTACTGTTTGCAAGAGTGCACTTTTGTAAGTGGTTTAGAGTTATACAGACAATTTTTGCCCCTTTTCCGCCCAACTAATCAAACTAATAACAAATACAGTCTGTCTACCTGTCTACACTTTATAACCCTCCCTCTTTTCCCTGTTTGTATATTTTGTTCATACTCAGTTGTCCTCTATTCACACAAAGAGGTGAATAACATTGCGCACGTGGTAGTTATACCATACTGGTATACACCAAACCCTATTTTCAGGGCTCTAATTGAAATATGGGCAAATAAAATTTAAATTAATTCCACTATTTTTTGGTCACTTTGAAGTTGGAGAGAGAACTGCTAAATGGAAAATTCAACTACGAATAATAAAACTGATAAACAGCTGTTAGCAATCTTTTTATTGCCAAAGTGTTGAATTAGAAAATAGACAAAATTGAAACGAGATTCTAATTTATCCATAATTGAAAAACAATAAGTTTAAAATGAACAATAAACACAGCAGATAATTATGCTCACACAAATCTTTTTGTCTGATGCAGTTTACAGAAATAATGGATTCTTTTGTTTTCAAAATAATTTAAGGATTACATAGTACAGTGACAATTATTTGCAGCGTTGCACTGTGGAAACCAATTTTGATAATATATTTGATGCAGTTCAAATGCAAAATTATTGTTAAAGTCATATTCTATATGTCATAAAACTATTTCCTAAATCGATTGGAAGACAATCTCAACGTATTTGACAATTACAGGGAGGTTAATTTTTTTCTGTTCTAATTACAAATTCGAAATGGTAATACAAAAAGAAAGGGAACAAAAATTTTCAAAGATATAAGAAAAATATCTAAAGGGACCATGCTTTATTTGAGATGGCCCCTACGTGATATCTTAGGACAGTCTGTTTTAAATGTTTTTGTTTGTTTGATGTAGTTGAGCAAATTGGGGTGAAAATTTTGATTTTTTAAAAACCAAAAGAACGGCTGCATAAAAAATATCTGTTGTTTTGAGTAAAAATTGAAACAATTCAAATAAAAGTCATACTTAGCCAGGATATTTTCTATCACATTACTGGTCGCAGTTGTTATCTTAAGTGTAACATCATTCCGCAAAATTTAGCAGAAATACTTATGTTCATTCTCTTAAAACTGTCCTTAACCTCGCTGTAACAAACAATTTGTGTTCGGTAACAGCTCGAGCCATTTGTTTATTTGAAGGCAACTTTGATTGCTTCTAGGTAAATTAAGCAGGTATTGAAATAAGAGACACCAGATGCACGCGGATTTTTTAAGTCTTCCTTGCAGTTCTCCCTGCAGGTACATAAGTTTCAGATTTACAGAAGTTTTAAAATTTTTAGATGATAAAATCTATAATACACTTTCATCTTGTCTGATGCACAAAAACTGGATTTCCATTGATTTTTCCTAGAGTTTAAAATTACGTCAAGTTTAATTATTTAAAAGATTAACCAGACTGCTAGTTCCTTAATTGATCAGTTTATTCATATTATACCAAAAAATCAATAACTTCGAGTCACTTATTACAATTTTTTGAACACGTGTAAAAAATTTAAATTTAAATTCAAACGTTCAGTTTCAATGCATTTTTTCTAAGGGTCGCTAGATTGAATTACATATGAATTAACAGTACTTTGTCTAAGTTGCGTCACAAACCAGAAATTGGTGATATATCATAAAAAATAGAGCTCGGCCTGATCATTTAACCAAAAGAGCCTTAAACAGAATAGGTTTTCAGATTGGAACTCAATTGCTTTGAAGTTTAATTGCGCTGGTGCTCGAGATAAACAGACTTTACTGACTCTATAAATTGTTTTTATTGGTATTAACTGAAACTACTTGTTAGAAAACAACTGTGAAAAATTGCATTGGGTGGTATATGGAAAACGGAGGATAGATATTAAGAAGGAAGGCAAGAGAGAATAAAGGAAAGAAAGATTGAACAGAAAGGAAGAGTTATAAAGAGTAACAAAAACGAGAGATAGAGAGAAAGAGAGAATTTCATGCCTGCCTGCTAGCCTGCCTACTTGGGCCTTTGAATGAGTTGGGTGCCCGCATGATCAGGCGACAGGTTATAAATCAACTTCTATTCAATTCCAGGCACAGACATGTGGCGCTAGTCACAAGGTGAGAGACACACACACACACATACACACACACACACACACACACACACACACACACACACACACACACACACACACACACACACACACACACACACATACACGCACACCGCACAAACATACATTCATAAACACACACAGAGACACACACACTCACACGCACGCACACACTCACACACATATACACACATGCATACAGACAGTCTCTTTCTTACATTGTACCGGAAACGTGTGTCCTTTACCAATTTATGATTAAAAACGGACCCATGATACTAAACAACATGAAGTCAAAAATTTGACAAAAGAAAAAGGGGAATATAATTGGCTCATATAATTGGGAAATGTGTGCCCAGCGCCCTTTGCTTCTGTGAAGTCAAAAGACTTAGAGCAAAATGTAGGATCGGAAATTTACTAGAGAATCATAGAGGTTAAAAACAACGTAATTCCAAAAGCTTTAAGTAAATTTTCTAATAACGGTGATTAAAAAGTTCAAACGCAAAATTATCTTGCAAGATTGTGCGACAGATCAAAATATTCTGAGATAATGATCTCTCAAAATTTGTTTATTTTGCAAAGTATATATGACTTAGCAAAATGCGCTTGATTTGATATCATTCAAAATCAGTGCTTCTAGAGCAAAAACAAAAACAACAGAAAATATGAGATTTAAAACGAAAAAGCATTTAATCCGAAAAGTTTTTTTTACTGATAAATGATCGGGATAAAATAAAATACAACCTTTCAGATAATTATTTTAATAGGATTGCAAAATTTAAAAAAATATGCAGTTTTTGCAGAAATGGTGTTTTTAGTTTTTGTTTTTGTATTATCAATAATTTCTAATGGAAAAATAGGTGAAACTTTTTGGAGGTAAAAAAACAGTTTACATCAAGGACGCAGAAAGGCTACACAAAAAAACTTGGAAACAAATTATTTGATGAAATTGTTTTGCCAGAGAATCAATATGATGGTGTAACGTGCAATAGAAATGTTCGACCGCATACCGTAATCTGTTCTAACAAAATCAACTTCTGCACATATTCAGCTTATTGGTTTCCATTTCGTTTCATACAACAATTCTAGACGTAAATTCGGAAACATAAACTTGATTTAGGTCTTGTTGATTTCAACCGATGGATCAGCGTAAATCTATAGAACATAACATTCGTCGGTGGATCGATGACGCTTGGCAATTACACACAATTTCTGCACATATTGGTGTAAACGTTGCAATAAGTGCTCTCCGGAGAGCTGCGAAAGCTCTTACTATTTTGTCGTTACTTTTCTCATTTAACTTTTCTCACAGTAAATGTTCAAGCAAACGCATATAATCCGAATTCACTTTTCATTCGTGTGAATTAAGTTTACGTTTTCTTGCTGCTAAAATCGTTAATCTTATGAAAATTGAGAACATGAGCCTGGACCTTAGTGCCATAGTAAATCAGTGCTGAAACATTGTATTCCAATTGTATATCGTCGACCCAGTACTGTATCAGTGTATTCTAAAAGAATCTTGAGGCTGTATCTTGAGGCTGTATGTGCAGTATAAGTCGCATAGGCACTTTTTTTAAGGAAAATAGACTGTTTATCCTTGGTTCTGATTATCATGAAGATCATAGGAAAATCATAATAAAATTTGAAAATTTTGAAAAAAATTGAAATTTTGGGCGATGCACTTTTTGGGCATGAGGATGAGATCACTATCTTAAAACATTAAAAATAACATTTTAGCATTACAAAAAAACACCCATCAAAACCAGTAATTACACGCCGAATGCCTGGAACCTTCCGGTTTTAAGACTTTTATGGTTTTTATTTAAGATAGTAATAGAATTTTTAGCTCTACGAAAACGGATACAATTCTGGACTGACAATATACAAGTGGAATACAACGTTTGAGCACTGATTTACTATGGCACAAAGGTCCTTGCAGAAAAATTTCTAAAAAATATAAATATTCAGAGAAAATCAGTGAGAAAGGAGTTTTCCAAATTATTAATACAGAAGTCTGCCGGTCTTCGTTTGATTTTGATTTTGCCTTGTATCGAAACACCCTGCCAAATCAACAACTTCATACAGGCAAAAAGGAGTTATGGGCTGAAAAATATCCGGGCAACACGCTGTTATCTTCATTTGAGTTGGCAAAATGGGCTCCGATCAGATGATCCTGACAACATTGTGTGATCTGTTCACGCAATCAGATCATAGATTGAACTTTGATCAGACAGTTAAGTCTCACACTATATGCACCAGAGATTCAGCTTTACCCGGGTCGAGATTCCAGACGAATGAGACCCCCAATCCTTCTCATACGCCAACAGGGCTTTTCTGTCACTTTTTTGGAGGATGTCACTTTTTTGTCACTTTTTTGCAACGAGCGAGGGCAAAACCAAACCTGTAGCTGAAAGGGGGTCCACCTGCAGCTGAATAGCTATCCAAGGAAGCCTAACTTCCACTGAAACGAAGTCCGGACATAGCCACCTGTGGCCGAATAGTCATCCAAAGAAGCCTACCTTCCGCTGAAACCAAGTCCGGACATAGCCACCTGTGGCTGAATAGCCATCAAAAGAAGCCTACCTTCCGCTGAAACGAAGTCCGGATATAGCCACCTCTGGCTGAATAGCCACCCAAAGAAGCCCACCCTCCGCTGAAACGAAGTCTGGACATAGCCACCTGTGACTGAATAGCTACCCAAAGAAAAAATCAAATTGATAATTCTAACAAAGTGATAGCGCCTAGATCCAACAAGTTTGTAGGTTCGTCGAGCTAAAAATCTGGCTTAACGAAAAGTGCTCGATTGTTTTTGACAATGTTTAAAATATCATCCTTTAGTAAGTTAGGAAAATTAAGTAAGGCTTCAGATAGTCGAGAAAAAAGAAAGCTATAAAAGATTTTGTAACTAAAATGTCTAGATGAGTTAGGCCGTTCTTTGTTGTGTAAATATTTTTCTGTGAATGTTTCAAGTGCTACTTCCACAATCAAAGTCGTTGACAAAATGAATTGGTTCAATTCAATGGTTCAAATCAGTACGAAATGAAGTGGTTCAATTCAATTCAATGGTTCAATTCAATTCAGTTCAATACAATACGAAAAAGCTGGCTCAATAAAATACGAAAAGCATTTATAGCTCAATTTTAACAATTACATATGGAACTGACAAAGATTTATAATTTTATAAATCAAATCGTACGCGTTTGCTTCAATTTAAATCAACTTAAATTTATCTCTTCCTCAGACGAAGGCTCGGCCCATTGGAGTGATCTTCAGTTAAAGGTTCGATCGATCGGACTCCACTTCAGCTGAAGGTCTGGTCCTCTGGACCACTCCTCAGCTGAAGTTCTGGTCGCGTGGATCATCCTTCAGCCGAAGGTCCAGCCGACAGGACTGCCCCTCCTCAGCCGTAGGTACTGTTTCATGGACTGCTCTTAAGCCGTAGATACCAATTCATGGACTGTTCCCCAGCCGTAGGTAGTTAAAAATGGATGCTCCTTAGCCCTAGGTATTTAAAAACGGACTGAGATTCGGATAAGCAGTCTGTGAAGTTCGGCTGAGCAGACTTTGCTCAGACTATAAAAATGATCTGCGCAGATTAAATTCAGATTAACATTTTTTGTTTTGTAATTTTACCATGATCAGCGTAAAACATGACATGAACATAGTACTGTGCAGGGTAAAATTGCAGAAATGAAATACTATGGTTCAGCGCTGAGTTATTATGTTACCGTGATCCGGTAGTGCAGTTTACAAGTGTAATTAAGAGCACAAGTTTAAACATAGGCTGTGATCTTGAATTACACTCAAATGCAAATTTGCGTGTGCTGTCTATTAGACTGTAATGCAGAAATTTTTAAATTTCGTAAAATACGCCCTGATTTTAACAAAATTAGGTTTTCATAAGATAAATTATGATATGATTTCTGTTGCTGCAACACTCATGTTTCAATGCATTTCAGATAAATTTATTAAATTTAGTGGAAGGATCTGATCGACGAGTATGATGTAAAGCTAAAAATTTGCTGCCTAACAACAGGTTGAGGGAATTTTTCTTCATGATTTAGAGGCAAAGCTAGTAGAACACATGGATACTCGTCGTAATTTCATAGCAGCACCTGTGAACTTACAATGATCTAAAGACGGGATTCTAAGGGAACTCAAGCCAGGAATTTTTTAAAGCTTTTTTTCAAAAAAGTCAGAGCAACTTCTTAATAATTTTTACAGAAGAATTTTTCAAATAGGGTTATTTGACCAAGGGCTATTGATATAAAATTGAATAGCTTTGCGTATAAAATCAATTAGTATAAATTAGAAATGAAAAATACCCATACGTTTCATTCTGGCAGAGTTAATAAACAAATTATTGCGGTTTGTTGACATAAACAACATAACTGTCATTTATAAGAATTCAAATTAGACGGAAGAAGGAAAATAAACAAACAAGAAAGGGGAAAAATGAGATAAAGGAGCTAAAAAATGCGGTGAAATAAATACAATGCTATTATTTGCAAACAACAATAATAAGCTGTTCAGATTTTTCAGTTCAATTCCGTGAACAAACAAACAAACAGAGACAAAATTAGATAAAATGGATGTGAAAAATGGCATTTGATGAGCGATTTTCCCTCTTTTTCTCTTTCTAGTCGCAAAATTGAAGATGATTTTCGGGCTGGAGTATTGAACTAGTTGAGGGAATGTTTTCATTGGTTGTTCTGTTTTTATTCAGCCATCCCGGTTTTCTTTCTTTTTCTATCTCATTTTTCAAAATAATATTTCCATAATTTGTATTTAGCTCAATGTCACAACGTGTAATATAGCAAGCTAAAGCACTCGAAAAATCATACCAACCGCGGTGCCTTAATAAGCAATAGATATGTACGTATGTATGTACCAATATATGTATGTAATGTGTTTAAACGCGTACGTATACTAATGTTCACAAATTGTAGCTGCCGGCAGAAAATGGCCAAAAAATTGCCAGACATGAAAGCGAAAAACGTTACAACATTTGCTAATGCCTAGTGCATGCCGGCTTGCTTTCTTTCCATTTTCCGGACGAAATATTCCACAGCGCTCAGAAAACAGATGGCTAGATTTTATACCTATGTTTTGATTTAGCTGATTAGGCTTTTAACCGAAAAATACTGTAGAGATAGACTTTTGAAAAATCACAGACACCTATGTATTATTCAGTACATAATAAACTCCTCTATAGAAAAGTTGATACTTAAGCTTAATATATGACAAGGTTTCAAGCTTCGCAACTCTTTTTCCCCCAATTTTTAAATTATTTTTATATTTTCTGCGTCTGCTAAATAGGTAAAGAGCGTGTGTAAGCTGGGTACACACGTTGAATTTTTCATGAAAATTGAATAAAATTTAGGAATCTTGAGATTTGAATGTATAGCTGAAACATTGAATAATTAATTCACACCATTTTTGAGCAATATAACTATTTCAAAGGAACTTTACAGAAACGAAACCAAAATTGATGTTCTTAAGCTCTATTATTGCTTTTGCCAAAAGAATATTAGGTTTACAGGAATATATCAGGATAAATAAAAGAAGGTACAGCGACACAAATTTCTAAAAATACTAATATAAACACAGTAGTTTTAGCTAGCGCTTGCTAAAAACATGCCTTAGTCAAGGCTGGATGTCTATCTAATGTTATCTTTCAAGCTAAGAGGTAAGAGATCATCTTTTTTGATCTTAGAAGGCAAAAACTTATTTCATAAGAAGAAAAAATTTGATATAAATTCTAATTGGTAAAATCTTGGCTACTGTTCTGACAATTGCTTGAATAACCATTCGGGAAAGAGTAGCTCATTTTCTTGAAATTAAATTTTAAATTAATTGGACAAAGAAAACTTTGTTGCTAAAAAATAACAATTATCTTTTACAGTTCGGTTAGTAAAATCAACATTTTAACCTGTTTATTTATTTACTCTTCCTGGCGAAAATTATACTCCAATGCAAAATTTTAGAGCTTGATTTCTGCCATGCCTTTTCTGAAAAAATAGTTGACTGAAAGCCAACTGACTCAATTTGATACTTCGACAACAAAACGAAGCTTTATAACATCAATTTTTGATTGGATGTGGACTGTTTTCTTTTTTTACTTTTTTACTTTAAAAAAGAAAACTTTTTTTTCTTTTTTCACCTAGGCCAAATAAATTGCGCCACTGGGGACAACGAAGTGTTAGGAAAAGATATTCCAGTCGGCGACAGTTTTGCTCAAATTTGCTTGTCCTCGCCGAAATTTTCTCCAATCAGATCAGCAGCTATTTAAATGCTTTATGTGGTTTGTTTTATAGTATTTGTTTTATCTTATTTGTTTTTTTAACTATTTGGTTTTCAAGTAAGAAATGAACGCCGTTTTTAATTTTGAAAAAAAACAAGCAAAATTAATTACAGATCAATCAGGTACAAATCGCTTTTAAATTAGAAAAGATATCCTTTCAGGAGTTCTAGTCTAATAGTTCGGAATTTTTTCTTATGGCCCGAGAAACAATTACCCGCATCTCTTTTATTGTGGATAGGTATTATAAATCTTTGGGAGCATCCCAGTTCGTTTTGTTAGATATAGTGTTCAATTCTTGGAAAGTATTTTCATTGGCAGTATAGTGAGGCAACATTTTTCGTTTTCATTTTTTCCATCCATCCCTCAGCCATTTTTTGAATTTTCAACTGTTCAAAAATTTATTTCTTCCTCTTTTGCTAGACAAACAATCAAAAATTAATCCAAATTCCACGATAAACGTTTTGCTTAACTTTGAAGTCTTTCATTGAAAAAAAAAGAAAATAAAAAACATTTGATAAATAAGTGCACAAAAAAGAAAATCGACTGCTATGCACGAAAGATTTTTCAAGCTGTGGAGTAAAAATTTACTCAATTTTGAGGTTCTTGATTTTTTTGTTTGAAAAAAAAAGAAAATAAAAATCAGTTGAGAAATAAGTGCACACTCAAAAATCAGCTGATTTGCGCAAACGATTTTTCCAGCTTTGGAGTAGAGATTTTCATTTATGTTGTAACGTGTCTCCATACTTCAAGCAATTTTAGGATAACAACAGTGGTGGTAATTATTTTTTCGGGTACTTGATCGGATGCGGACCAAAACCGTTAAAAATGCATTAATAGGTTAAGAGAAAATTGTTTTTTCAACCAAGCAAAACAGCTGCATAATTTCTAAACAGAGTGCTTAAAAGACTTTAACAGTTCATCAAACAATACTGTTTCACACCATTTTGAGTCTTTGGAAACCAAATTTTGCAATGCAGATACTTTGAGAATTGCTAAGCTACCTGCCATTCGGTGTTTTAAACACTCCGAAAGAGACAGGTGCTCGCTATAATAAGAGTAGAAAAAATTTAGCAATTATTTTATCCTTTTTTCTACCTTTACATTCACTGTTTTCCCAGTTTTTATAACCGTGATTATTATTTTTTATAAAAAAATAATGCGGAAAACCAACTTTTGCTCTTATTTCTGGAGATCTCAGTTGGCACTTGAACACCATGTCCTTTATAGGAAATTGAAATTTCTTATAAATTTTCCGGATATCAGGATTAAAATTTGAATAGCAATTCTTTTCCTGTAGATTTTCTGATTTCAAGGTTATCGCAAGTTTTTCTGGCAAATAATGAAAGACACTGATGTAAGCAAAAAAAAAAGAAATTTTAATAATTGAAGAGTGCTAAATAGCATTGTTCGATTTTTTCATTAACGAAAGTTCAGTGGCCTTCAGTTTATTTTTTCTAAAGGGTAATAACCTTAAATTATTTTTTTTCAAAAAAGTTAAAACACAGCCTAATGTTCAGATCAAATAAAAAGCAAGTAAACTTTTTGTTGGAAACAAAAGAAATAAAATAAAGGCTGTTGGCTGTTGGACTTTGAACTTACTATCTTTTCTCCAGCACTTCAACCAAGAAAGTTGTCAAATGCGAACCAAATGGAAAAAACGCAGAGAATCAAGTAAAAAAACTCTGAATATATCAGCAAATCAAAAATGAATATCAAGAAAAAATTTTGAAATTGGAAAACAAAAAGTTTTCGGAATGTTTTCTGTTTCATTTTGATATCTTTCTCGGAGTAAACTCACACTAATTTAAAACCTCCTTATTCATTGTGGTAAATTAAACCTTTTGGGTTCGAGAAATTTTGACACTAACAACAGACTTCAATGGGTAAGTTCCATTGTGTCCTTTTGTTTAAAATATATTTTACAATCCTCGCCAATTTGGCGGCTAAGAAGTTTCTGCTAGTCGGGCTTTCCGTACTTGTTCATTCTGTTATTTGGGGATCAATTTAATTTCATGAGACATGCAAGAGTAATACCATAGAAACATTCTTAATATGATACAAAAAAATGGTTAAAGGGTTTGAAAACATTCTGTACTCTCTCATTTTTTAAGGTTTCAAATACATTTAAAATATATACTTGCCAATTATAGAGAAAATGGGTATGTAAACCTATGATTTATCTAGTGTCCAGAAAGAAGATCCAAAAATGGACAAACAAGCGTAAATTGGATGATGTCATTACAATAAATAATAAAAAATGCAAAAATATCAATGTTTTGGCTCAACTGATACAAAATTATCTTTTTCTCTTAAAAAAAATAAAACAGCTATTTTTTTAAAAAATCTTCTTAGCAAAATTTTTTTCAAATTTTTTCGAGAACAATTTTCGAACAGAAAAGCTTGCACTTTTGTTATTTGTAAATAACTTTCGCCAATTATCCTTCTTGTGTTTTGTTTTGTCCGGTAGCTAAACTTTGCAGTTCTTGTACATATTTCATGGCAGATTAGGTCAAAATGACACACAAAAAATATAACAGGCATAGAGACTTGCTAGATCATAAAATGACTCAAACCGTTGTAAAAACCAGAAATCAGTAGCGCTAAGTTGATTCCTTTAGGCAGCAAATGGAAAATAATGGCACAGGTTCTGCCACGCACAAGTTTTAGGCAAGGTTGGAGCCAAATTGATAAACATATAGACATTTTGCCAATCGCAAAATTCCCAATAGACACATTACACTGTTCGTTCACCTGTTAGCTCCAAATTTTCTTAAGTCACATTCCTTCTAAATCAATCTGGAACCTTCATCGTTATTTTTTGTTTTTTTTGGCATGGAAAAATGGAGACCTAAAATTTAGAGTTAATTTTAAATTGTCAACTTTTTCACGTTTTTTAACTGATCATTTGTAATATCTGAAAATAGCCGACAACTACATTGAGAAAAATTTTCTGTTGATAGCTCCTGAACTTCAAAAACAGAAAAAGTGGAAACTAAGATAGGATTTTCAGCGAAAAAAGAAAAGTATTTGTTTTCTATTAAGAACGCATTCCATATAACTTGGTTATTAAAAGCTCTTAAACAAATTATTTACTTTTCTGTGTTTTCCGAACTCGAAAAACAGTTCTTCATGTTTTTTTTATTCTATGTTTTTAAACACATAGCTATTCAACTTACACACTTATTTGAACCTTTAATGAGCAAAAACTTTTGATTCCGAATCAAAGTTTGATAACAAAGATTTGTATTAATTCATATTAATTACAAAAAAAAATATTGTTGAAAAAAAAAATTCAAGTTAATACAATTTTTGCAAGCGCCAATGATCCGTCTTGTGCTTCGTTATGTCGCACAACGGACATAAGTAGGAATAACCATTGAGCACTCTTCTATTCGCAATTGACTCGTAATTTATCGATTAAATTTGATACAATAATTTTATCTGAATATTTTTTACAGTGTAATTTTCAATTTTAATCAAGAGAACAAAATAAGAGCTTAGATCAAAAACTGATTAACAGCTTTAAAAAAGCTGGAAAAAGATTGTTTCAATTTCTGGTGTCAAAAGATCTGGTTGAAATCATTTTTAATTCTTACCCCAATACGCATAACAAAGGGGGCAGAAATAATAAACGTACTCATTCATCAAAGGTTCGATATGTTGATTTTTATTTTAAAAAATGAACCACAAGAGCTGCAAATTGAGTATAAGAATCCCTAATATTTTGTTTTTAATTCGTATTAGTATTAGGCTGTAACAAAATCAAAGATTTCAATTCAAGGTGCCAAAAATTTGCATATATAATTTCATCAAGAAAGGGAAGAATGGTATGTAAATAGCGCCTTTGATAAGCCGATACTAAAAACTCTTATTCGGTACTCAATTTTCATTTGTTTGTCTAATTCGCTTCATGGTTGCAACAGGAGTCTAATTAACCACCTGAATTCCATTTTACAAAAGGAAAAAAGACATAAATTTGCTCTATTTTAGGGATCAATTGCGAAAATTGATTTCTGTTACAGTATTTAATATTAGGTTTTGATCAAATTTAGACACTTTAATGAGTTCCGCCACGCACCTCAAATTATCGTGGCTGAATAGGATGTGAACGAATGATAAAACATTTTTTACAGTTCTTATGACCATAATCACGCACTGTTTTTCAAAACTAGCCAACAAAATTTTTTCTATCTTGAAACAGAATAGAAAAGAAGAACGTTTATATATTAGCAAGTGACGCGCTGTTTAATTATTCATAACTTTTGATGATCACGCGCCAAGAAGTTAATGCACAGACATCATCAATAATGCAAAGAGCAGATGAAACTTGACAAAGAGACAGAAAGGGCGTCTAATAAACCCAAGAAGGTATCCTTATTGCCCAAATACAAAAGACGGAACACCCCCCCCCTCCACTCTTAACAGTGTAAAATAAAAATTTTGTTCTAATTACCATGTAAAACGACAACATAAATTCGTTTTATTTTCTATATACAGGCAACCGAAAATGAGTGTGTGTGTGTATGTGTGTTTGTGTGTGTATGTGTGTTTGTGTGTGTGTGTGTGTGTGTGTGTGTGTTTGAGAGAGAGAGAGAGAGTGGGTGGGGGGGGGGGGGGGGGGGGGTTGTAGTCATCACAAGGGAGCGCCTTGTTAACTGTTATAAACAAACAAGCAACAGTAGTTAGAGTTAGTAAATGTCAGTAATAATAAATTTGAATGATTACCAGGGCGAATCCGAGGTCTTTTTCTTTCTCGTGAGAGCCCACTAGTTCCATAAGAGGTCCAATTTTATCATCTGACTCGATTGACCATGAAGTGATGACCTAAATCCAAAATATCATCATCATCCGTATAAATATCTCACGACCCTAAATATTCAAACGATCTGATTCTTGGAAGAGAAAACGCCTATCTTGTAAGATCTTGTAAGAATCTTGCAAGACTCTTGTAAGATTATACAATTTGGTACAAGAGTCTTGCAAGATTCTTACAAAATCTTACAAGATAGGCGTGTAAGCTCGACTAGGGAACTCTTTGACGCGCTCAAAAATAGTTTGATGCAATAGCGGTCCTTTTGTGTTGAAATTCAGTTAACTTTAATGATACCCAGGCTGAAGTCTCAGACCCATTGTCGATGTGCCCAGACCGAAAAAAACGCACGACGGGGGCGTCGTGCGTTCAAATTTACATGTTATGAAAAGAAAAATGAACGCACGATAGTCTGGACATAGACAATTTTGAAGGCTCGAAAGATCTCGATATAGCTTCTTTTGAACGCGTTATAAGGTCAGCTAGATTTTTTTTTAAATTTGTTTGAAACCGGAGATTATCTTGTATACAACAGCCTAAAATTACTCCTACCCGGTTCGAGGTTTGGCAAAAAAAATAATGTTAAGATTAGCGGTGACTAGCGGTGAAAAAAAAACTTTTTTCACCGCAAAGCGCCCGCATCTTTTAGCGTTGAATGCGGTGAATTTTTGCGGTTCTAAACTGTGAAAATTTTTCTCTCACCACATTCACCGGAATTCTTACAAAAAAGAAACTGACGTACAAGGGTTCGAACCTCTACCTCCTGCGTGTCTCAAACTTGGTACTCCACTGCGCCATCTGTGACTTAATTCAATGGTATCTCCTGTGAATATAAGATAAGCGTTGAAATTAGCGCGGTGAATATTTGTAAGATTTGCGATTTTAGCGGTGAAATTTTTTTTAACCGCATTCTGCTGGTAGCGCTATAATATTTTTTTACCGCATCGAAATTATTCGAAGTCCTAGACTTCAACAGGTTTGTGAATGTCGTCTAATCTTTGAATTCCTACTGGAGGTCTTTTCATTTTTTCAATGCAGAAAATCAAAATTACTCCATTTTATCCCCATTAAAGGTAAATTACATTTCGTTCAAGTATTTATCTGTTTTTCTCAGACCATTTTAAAGGTATTTAAAGTGCATCCTATCTAGCATCCAACTCTATCTAGCATAGAAAACCAGTATTATCAGCAGCTCAAGCACTATCAACGTTAGCCATGTTTTTTTTTCTGAAAAGTCTTTAGCGTATAAGAGAAAAATCGGTGTTATCGGTGGTGTGCCCTGGGGAATACCTTGGTCAACTGCAATTTTATCCGCAAACAGCTATCTGAGTTTTACTTAATGCCCTTTTTACAGAAAAAAATAAAAGAGGAAATGTTGCTTCTAAAAGATTAATGTTTTCTGTTTCTTATAGAAATAATTCATATGAGTTACAGTTTTTTTGCGAGACTGCAATAATGGCGAATTTTTTTTCTGTTCGCCGCTTAAGCAGTAAAAGTACAAAATGTTAACGCTCAAAATCCCTAATCTTACAATATGTCAATGCATATGCTTTCCATTAAGTGAAATAAATCTGATTTCAGGTCAAAAGAGAAACTTAAAAAGCTATGTATACATTATTTTGTCGATAAAACCACAACCCATTAACGTTCTGTGAGACGTTTTCCATTTTGTCCCCCCAGTAAGTCAAGCACTTCTTTCATTTCGATTTTTGTCAGGTCAGATTTTATGTTTTCTAGAGCTGGTGACAGGCATGTTTTCTCTTTTATTGCAACAGGTTCTTAGAACACAGTTTAATTGTTTTTTAACGTACTGAAGAGACTTTCACCTATTTTGGGACAAAAGAATGGCCGAATACTTCAAATGAGACATTACTAAATATTCCAACAGCAAAAGTCGCGAACTTAAAGATATTTCTCTGGTATTTACACAGAAGCAAGGCTCAAATCGCAAAAAAATAGATCCAAAAAGTGACACCACAGAAGGTTTGTTCCTCAAAAGGTCACTGACATTGCATTAGAATAGATTCCATATTTACACCGATGGATTAAATCTGATAAAAAGCCTTTTTCAAGAACTAAAAACTTGGGAAGCCAAAACAAATCTGAAGCTTGCAACCTGTGACACAAAAGCCGTTTAGACTGATTGTTGAATTGTTTGAAATGGCACTAAAATTTCACGTTTATTGTTACTTTCATTTTTGTCATACGGACTGGACGATAATACAAAAAATCATTGCCGTATTTAGTTTAACTTAAATATTTCGAGGGCAGTAATTTGGTCCATTTTATCTTCATTTAATTTCAAGTAGCAGATCTGATCTCGTTTCTAATTTGTTTATGTGTTTGACAAGAAACTGTCTGTTCACGAGGTAAGCAAATGTTAGCTTCCTGTCTCGTCGCGTGTTCAGCCAATAATAACCCTATGTTCCCGTTTTGATTTATTTTGTAATTTTAGTTTCATTTTCTTATTTGTGTTGCTAAATCTAAGTTGCAATTAAAATTAGCCGTTTGCCTTTCAAAAGCTAGCTCAGAAACTTAACGATTTGCGGCACGAATTCCTAAATCCAAAAATAAAGCTTAAGATTTTACTTAATAAAATTGCAATTGCAGCACAATCGCCTATTCTAACCAAGTGAGAGTCAAACGCGACGCAATCGGATCAATCTAAGCTTCATACAACATGGCGCAGTCAGCAGTTGATACAGGCAAAACCCCTACTTCACATAGATGCTTTCTGGGAGAAGGCAACAATCATACCATACCTTTCATGGGAGAAGTGGACTCAACAATGGAAACTCACCTTGCTAGTGAAAGAAGGATTTCAACTTGAACTTCTTCTAAACGGACCACCCTTAAAATTCATATATCCACCAGTACCTGTAAAAGAGGAACCGGTAGAAAACCACACACAAGCAAATGAACCAGACCGGAAAATTTGTAATCAGCAATTGAAGTTAACATGGCAGAACAGATGCAAAAAGATCGATGAAATTGGCATTCTGAGGTGATAAACCATGGGATACCTGCCATCAAAACTCTACTTCATTTTTTTAATGTTTGCATCGGTACAGAAGGTCCTTTTTACAGAAAAAAATAAAAGAGGAAATGTTGCTTCTAAAAGATTAAAGTTTTCTGTTTCTTATAGAAATAATTCATATGAGTTACAGTTTTTTTTTGCGAGACTGCAATAATGGCGAATTTTTTTTCTGTTCGCCGCTTAAGCAGTAAAAGTACAAAATGTTGACGCTCAAAATCCCTAATCTTACAATATGTCAATGCATATGCGTTCCATTAAGTGAAATAAATCTGATTTCAGGTCAAAAGAGAAACTTACAAAGCTATATATACATTATTTCGTCGATAAAACCACAACCCATTAACGTTCTGTGAGACCCTTTCCATTTTGTCCCCCCAGTAAGTCAAGCACTTCTAAGTAAAAGAACTTATATCATTACTTGGTAAACCGTGATGTTAAAATTTTGCATTTTCGTCTGGGAGATGCAAATAATATGCATTAACTAAGTGGGGGGGGGGGGGCACAAGCAGAAAAGATTAACTAAGTAAGGGGGGGGGGGGGTGGGCACAAAATTTTTGAATATTAAGAAAAAGAATTCATAGCTGTAAAAAGGAAACACATCTTGTAGAAAGTTTTTTTGATTAGGCAGACACGTGCCTTTTTCTTCACAGCATTCTGCTGGTAGCTGTGAAAGTTTTTTTTCACCGCATTCTGCTGGTAGCGCTGATTTATTTTCACCGCATCCTGCTGGTAGCGGTGAAAATATTTTTTTCACCACTTAAGCGAAGAAAAAGAATTTTTTACCGCTTAGAAGTTTTTTCCACCGCATTCATCTTAGGAAACTTTTTTTTCAAATTTGTGGGAGCATAAGCAACAACCAAACGAAAACACTATCAAAACAGTACAAAACTCTATTAGCACTCCAAAAACTGGATAAAATCAATTTTGGAAACATTTTGAATTTACATATATCGTAATGTTACATATATCGTAACTATTCACTCTGATGGAGCTGAAAATATCGCAATTGAAGCTGACAATTTTGAAAAAAAATGTTAATGATTTTTATTGTTAACTGACCTCAACAGTCAACTCAGCATATAACTAATACCGTTTAAAAATTATTATGAAAATTTTGTGGACTGTTAGATACTTGGAGATATGGTTATCTGAAAAAGCATAACCAAACAGAAGAGAGACAAAACAATTTATTAGTACATTCAGACCAGATACGTGCCTTCCAGATACAACCCATATTATGACGAATAGCATGTTCAACAAAAAATTTGATGAATGGGTTATTTAGAAGCTTGCAAAAACTAGTGTGCGATAGGTTAAAAACATAGGCAAAACATTCCACCTTCAAAAAGCTGTTGAGAAAAATGATTTGGAGGTGAAGCAAGCGTTAGCCTTTCTTTAAAGAGTTATTTTTATCTGTTCTGATCTGTTTTTTAAAACTTTATTTCGAGAATGGCTAGGCTTCTGAAAACTGACTGCGACCATTTATGTTTCTGCGAAAACACTTAATGAAAATTTTCATTTCGATTTTTGTCAGGTCAGATTTTATGTTTTCTAGAGCTGGTGACAGGCATGTTTTCGCTTTTATTGCAACAGGTTCTTAGAACACAGTTTAATTGTTTTTTAACGTACTGAAGAGACTTTCACCTATTTTGGGACAAAAGAATGGCCGAATACTTCAAATGAAACATTACTAAATATTCCAACAGCAAAAGTCGCGAACTTAAAGATATTTCTCTGGTATTTACACAGAAGCAAGGCTCAAATCGCAAAAAAATAGATCCAAAAAGTGACACCACAGAAGGTTTGTTCCTCAAAAGGTCACTGACATTGCATTAGAATAGATTCCATATTTACACCGATGGATTAAATCTGATAAAAAGCCTTTTTCAAGAACTAAAAACTTGGGAAGCCAAAACAAATCTGAAGCTTGCAACCTGTGACACAAAAGCCGTTTAGAGTGATTGTTGAAATGAAATGGCACTAAAATTTCACGTTTATTGTTACTTTCATTTTTGTCATACGGACTGGACGATAATACAAAAAATCATTGCCGTATTTAGTTTAACTTAAATATATCGAGGGCAGTAATTTGGTCCATTTTATCTTCATTTAATTTCGAGTAGCAGATCTGATCTCGTTTCTAATTTGTTTATGTGTTTGACAAGAAACTGTCTGTTCACGAGGTAAGCAAATGTTAGCTTCCTGTCTCGTCGCGTGTTCAGCCAATAATAACCCTATGTTCCCGTTTTGATTTATTTTGTAATTTTAGTTTCATTTTCTTATTTGTGTTGCTAAATCTAAGTTGCAATTAAAATTAGCCGTTTGCCTTTCAAAAGCTAGCTCAGAAACTTAACGATTTGCGGCACGAATTGCTAAATCCAAAAATAAAGCTTAAGAGTTTACTTAATAAAATTGCAATTGCAGCACAATCGCCTATTCTAACCAAGTGAGAGTCAAACGCGACGCAATCGGATCAATCTAAGCTTCATACAACATGGCGCAGTCAGCAGTTGATACAGGCAAAACCCCTACTTCACATAGATGCTTTCTGGGAGAAGGCAACAATCATACCATACCTTTCATGGGAGAAGTGGACTCAACAATGGAAACTCACCTTGCTAGTGAAAGAAGGAATTCAACTTGAACTTCTTCTAAACGGACCACCCTTAGAATTCATATATCCACCAGTACCTGTAAAAGAGGAACCGGTAGAAAACCACACACAAGCAAACGAACCAGACCGGAAAATTTGTAATCATCAATTGAAGTTAACATGGCAGAACAGATGCAAAAAGATCGATGAAATTGGCATTCTGAGGTGATAAACCATGGGATACCTGCAATCAAAACTCTACTTCATTTTTTTAATATTTGCATCGGTACAGAAGGTCGTAGAATCTTCAAAAACTAACACCCACAATTCCTTATTGAAAAGGAACCGATGAAAGAACTCCGAGTTTTTACGGGAGACTCATCGAATAAGCTGAGAATTGCAGTCTAGGTGACGAGGAAGCAACAGTAATACGCGACACTTTCACCTTAAACTTCTTGGAATATTCTACAAAAAGAACTCCTAAAAGAAACACTACCATATCTCAAAAATTAGAATTACCCATCCTCATAGAAAAGGGAGCCCCAAGACCAACACAAGGTTAATCAAAATCTACATTCAACCCTCAATCTGTGAATGTAGTTAACAACATTGAAAATCGTACTCGCTCCGCAAATTACCAACAACAACCACAAGGTTACAATCGTTACGCAAATGCCTCCAATCAAACCAATTCACTAGCATATGTGCAAAGTACGGTCGGCGCTGGCCTTACAACCACCGTCAAACTCGCCCAGCAAAAGGAAAGAAATGTAACAACTGCGGAATCTTAAACAATTTTTCAAAGTGCAGAAAGCCAATATAATCTCAAGCCCAAACGTCACCAACCCAACAAACAAGAGTTAACCAGATCCAGTCAACACCCGATAAAAGTGGCGAGGAAGAGTCAGTAAACTACAGAAACACGTACAGAATTATACAGAAAAGTATACGATTCAAGTTACGACAGTGACTCCGACAAATTTGTCGCAGCTATCTCCAGTGAAACGGCAAACAAAAAAGAAAAACTCAATGCCAAAGTACAGTTTGGAAAAATCCCAGCAACTTTGATGGTTGGTTCTGGTAGTGTGTGTTGCATCATAAACAAAACACTCGCCAGAAATATCCTAAAGACTACCCCAACAGCACGATAGATTGCTTCAGCAGACAAGAAAGACCTCAAAACATTTTCAAATGAACCAATTGAGGTCCTCGAGACACTCGCCAGCACAGCAACATTGAACGAATGGATGTGTGAGGATGCATGATTTATCGTGGTAGATGATGTTCACAAAAACATCATAGAAAGGGAATTTTTTAAGAGTCTTGGATTAGCAGTAGTCCAACAACATTCAAAAAGGGTTAATGTGTTAACAATATTGATAACTCTACATGCAAAGTAAAATAAGCTATCGCGTCACAATTTTCCAAAATAGTTTCAGGAATTGGGCTATCAAAGAAACAAATTGTTATTTCAAAGTTTCATCAAAAGTTTACGCCAAAACGACAAAAAAGTCGTCGCGTTTCGATTAACTTAGAGCCTAGAGTTACTGCTGAAATTGACCGATTACAAAAAAAACCATATCGAAAAACTGTAATTTTAATATTATCTGTAGTGAATCAACAGGTAAATATCGATTTAAAACTGGTTTTTTTGGCGTCATTCTCATGCGAGCTGAAATCGAAAAGGCAATGGACTACATATTTGTCGGCCTTCAGTTTCCATAAACGTCATTTTGCAAACTTATAATTTGAATGGCTTTGGTATAAATGCAATCAAACAGTTATTTTGCCGCTTGAAAACCAAACAGCCGCTATATAAGCGATTCCACCACCAAATACAGTTAAATGATTACGATCAATTCTTGGTTCAGTACCCTACATTAGCAATTTCAAAATACATCTAGCACAAATTTGTCAAGCACTAAGACCGTTACAAAAGAAATCCGCTAAATTTTGTATGGACTGAGTCACTTACTAAACACTTTAACACGAACAAAAATAAAATAGAACAACGTACCAAAAAATGCCACTATAAGTCTAAGTTGGATGTTAGAGTAAAATGCGACGCTTCGCGTCCCGGATTTGATGCAGCACTCAAACGGAACACCCCAGACAGTTGGAATCCTATTACATTCGCGCACCGTTTTCTTAACACCACAGAAGAACGATATAATGTAAATAAATTGGAACTATTGGGAACTGTATGCTCTATCGACTATTTCAAATAATACCATTATGGTAAGGATTTTACAGTAATTACAGACCATAGAGCTCTACTATCAATGCTTAAAGAACATCGTTCGAATAATTTCTACAATAGTCGACTCTCCCGGTGGATCGCTAGATTGCTAGCCCATAAATTTTCCATAGAACACATGCCAGTTTCAAAAATGGTGGTAGTTGATTACATCTCCCGAAGCCCTTTTGCAAAAGCAAAGAAAGTTTCCGCATATGATAAACTTTTCGTGGTTGCAACAACTTCTAAAAATCGACATTCATTTAAACAACTTATTCAACCTTAATCATCAGTAATACAAATATTAATTAATATTAAAAAGCAAATAATTTCAATTCAAACACGTCAACCGCGTCGCAAATGACCTTATCACAATCTAAACCACAATTTGCACTAAAAACTCTAACATTATATAAATCAAATTCCATTAACAAGTCCACCGCAAATGCCTTGCATAACTCAGACAGTAAAGTATGTAAACAATGTGAATAATTTAGCCCAATATGCACCAAATTTGATGCCAAGTCAACTAATCCTCACAAAATATTTAAATTAAGCAAGAAAATCAACAATTCCGACTATAAATACCAAGCACCCAAGAAATACCTTACTTTTTGAACATAATTCTCTATCAAAAAACTACGCCGACCTAAACTCAATCGTATCTTCATCAAAAATGCCCCGAGGAAAACTTTCAAAATCAACTCCAACTAAAGCTCGAGTAACATTCTCGGATAACTTTTCAGCAAGCAGGACGCGCCTAGCACAATCAATACTTCTACAACAGAAACGCCACCTTCAACCAGTGAATTATATAAAGCCAAAGATCAATGATTGTCTGAAACAATCATAGAGTGATTAGGAAAAAACTTTTAGCAATTCTGACGGGAATGATGCCATATTAATGTAAGTTCGCGATTGGTTGATGAGGAATGTCGTGGATAGATTGAAGGACATCAGCCCATACATCCATTCATATTGGAGAGACATGAACGTTAGGCCTCTGCCTCGACGAACAGATAGCCGTCCCGAAAGAAATCGAGGATGCGGTTCTTGAAGATAAACACTAAACGCATCGGACAGTTTTGCGATGCTATCGCTTGCACAAAGCGTATGGTGGCCCTATATCCACCGCGATATACTGGCAAAAGCTAGCGAGTGCAAAACCTGCACGGATATTGGTAAGAATTGAAAATCAGCGATTCCTTATAACAAATAGTCACCACTAGCTATATGCATTGAGTCGAATGAAGAAATACAGAAAGATTTTGGCGGTCCCGTTCCAAACGAGAAGGGAATAGAACAGTATTTCTTAACAGGCATTGATAAAATTCCTAAATATCCCACAAAATCAATAGTAAAAAACGCATCTAGTATAAGTGCCTTTAAATTTCTAAATACATATACCTATTATATATATATATATATATATATATATATATATATATATATATATATATATATATATATATATATATAATCACGGAGTGACAAGATCAGTTGTTTTAGATAATAATAGGTCTTTAAGCGGGAAAAAGCTGGAAGCATATTCTTTCGAAAAAAACTAGAATAAATTTATGCTCCTGCACATGATCATGGGGCTATTGGACTTGTAGAAGGTCTCATTCAAAATATAAAAAGACAATTATCATGGATGAAAGCCCAAATAAATGAAAAAAATTTAATCTACAAAAGACAATACATGCAATCATTTAAAAATTAAGAGTCACAATATAGAAAACAACCAATATAATAGCATTTGAGGCTCGTTTTGGCGGAAAGTGTAATACACCAGCATCTAAAATTGCAACTAAACCAAACAGTAAAAGATTTAATTACTAAAAAATAATCATATGTTATTTTGACGAGGATACAATCCCAGGACGCTCCTACTTATCTGCCGCACAGTGGGCAGACACAGGATTGTGCTAAGATATTGAAATATAGGAATTTGCGCCGTGAACGCTATAGCGCACGTTCACCAACAGAAAGTAATGGATGAAGAGAGTCGACTCATGTGGTCGGACCAATTCAGGTAGTGTCCAGGTCAAAGTTGCCCGCAAAATTCATGCCTCTAACAGACAGAAAAAGAAGCTTGATGGGTTGTATGAGGTTTTGGCACAGGGCAGCACGGTGGGTAAATTTAGCCCCATTACAAGCGTAATCAATGACCAAACAAGAGCCGGGGGTCAGAGTGCGAAATTCGGACATCACAAAGTTTGGAATCAAACTTGAACCGTATACAGAATAAGCACAAAATGTGGAGTGAAGGCCACCAAAAACAAAAAATGAAAAACCCTGGAGCACAAGACCCAAAATCATGAAAAGGACTTTTTGCGATAGAATATCGGCGGTGAAAGAATTAAACGTTCGAAAAAACAGGCAGATGACGTCAGCGTTATTTCTTCTGCAAGGTCATATTTATCCACAAACAGTAAGGTGGCACAAGCCTTCAAAGTGCGCATACCAAAGCGCAATCCAAAATTCACGGATGCCTTCAAAAACAGATGTGATCTCACGAATATTCCCCACTTGAGTCCAGATCAGCCAATCGCACTGCCCCCGACCCAGCCCAATACGTCAGCGTCATCTGCACCGCAATTAACACCACTTTTAAGTAAAGAAAAACGAACAATGTAATGTAGTGATACAACGGACTCAGTTAGAAGAAGTAAATGACAGAAAGAGAAACAGAGGAAGTCAACGAGCCAGCAAAGACAAACGACTGTACAAAATATTTATTTTACCCACGGTTATTTGTCTGGAATATAGCCATTACAGAGGCAACTTTTAACCAAGCAAAAACTCCCCGCAAACCGAATGAACGATGGACAATTTACCAGCATCCTATCATCTTTACAAAAAGAGAGATGACAGTTTCTGAGGCGGAACAGCGTCAGGAGGATGATTCCGCTTTAAAAAATGCACTAAAACCTGATAAACTAAATGTTTATCTACTAAAATATTATTGTATTGTGATTTAAGCGGTGATTAATTACTGGTTCTCTGATATTTATTTTTTATAATCTCATTATTTCTCCACAAAGGGGGAAATTTCAAACGGACTCGATATTAATACAAATATCTATTACCGTATTTAGTTTGACTTCATTATTTCAAGGGCAGTAATTTATTTGATATTATCTTCATTTTATTCCATTTGGCGGATCTGAATTGTTTTTTTGCTCAGTTTTTTGACAGGAAACAGTTTGTTTACGATGTAAAAAAATTTTAGCTTGCTGTCTCGTCGCGTGAACGGCTTATGATCACCCTAACTTCAGGTTCCGGTTTATTTTGAAATTTTAGTTTCATTCTCTCATTTGTGTTGCTAAAACTCAGTTGCAATTTAAATTAGCAATTTGCTTTTCAAAAGCTGACTCAGAAACTCAACTAGTCATTCGCGGCCTAAATTACTAAATCTAAACGTAAAGCTCAGAATTGTACCCAATAAATTTGCAGTTGCACCACAATCGCCTATTCTAACTAAGTGAGAGTCAAACGCGACGCAATCGGATCAATCTAAGCTTCAGCCTTACAGGAGTTTTTATCACTTTTAGTTCAGGTTAATACTTCAATCTTTTGTCATCACTTGCAGTCATTTCACACTCTGACTTTCTGTGTAAATTTCAGCTATGAGATGAAAAATTATTCCCTGCAGTTGCATAGTGTTTTCAGACCTTAGTTTTGAAAACCAATAGCGGATGACTTCTCTTCAAACCATTTTCTGAAGAAACAACGGTTGACGAATGGCACAACTGAATCCGAACGCAAAAACCATTCAAAAACTGTCCAACAAGAAATAAAATTGTAAAATCGATGTCAAAAATTGAAAAAAAGTATGAATCATTTGTTGAAAAAAGTCAGGAAAACAATCTGATTTTTATATATCTACGGAAGATAACTGAAATCCGGAATACCCTGGAGCTTCAGAAATTCAAGAAAGAGACGTTCATATGAGTACGTAATATCACTTTCGATTGCTACGTCTACCTGACATCGAAACAATTGGAGGTTGAATCTTTTTGTACACTTCCATGTCAAATTCAGTCAGCTCAACACGAACTGTGAACTGCGGAATAAAGAAGACAGCATTATTAAAGATGTCTTTACTGAAAAAATACCGGAAAAATGTAATTCGAAGAGAATTACTGAGAAAGTAGCTAAACCGTGGTCCACTCATCAACCGTAGATTCAAAACGAAAATAATGAAAAGCATGATAAGCGAGACTCTTGATACGCGTAAACACCAAAAATATGTTTGGTTTCTTTGTCAACATTCTACTTGAGAGTCATGGAAATTAAAAAAAGTGTGAAAAATAGTTTGAGCGTCTTTAAAAGTTAGAAAACGATATTCTTTGCTTAAAAATGATAGAAACCTTTTGCAGCAACAATAGAAATCGTATGACTTGGATACAAATTTAAACAAATGAGTACTTCGCCTCCCAATAAAGCAGACATCGGCAGAAACTTTGCAGTCCGGAAAAGTCCTCCATTAAAAAACAGAGAAAAAAATTGGAGCGAAAATTACAACGTCCATTTTAATGCAGTCAACAAGATATAGAAAACCCAACAAAAAAATCAACTGTACCGCAACTTGAAACTAGGATGAAGTGGACGCATTACAATCTGGTTTGGGGGTCGCAATTGTACAGACAAACGTTGATGTGTGGAAAAAGACATCTTGGAAACACAAATTTACAACTACTTTGAAGAAAACTATAGTTTGTAGAAACGAGAAGGACGTATGCTTTCAAGAATTATAAATAAAACCAATTTAAATGGTAGGTAACCGTACTAGGTCACATATGATTCTTAGTAATCATACTAGGTCATATATGATTTGTATGAATTCTTGGTAGTCATACAAGGACCATATATGATTTCCTAGAAATCATACAAGGATCATACAAAAAAAGTTCAAAGACTAAGAACTGTATAATTTTGATTTTCCATTGAAGTTGGAAAAATTTCTTGGATTTCATACAAGGTCATATAAGACACATAATACATTGACTGGTGCCACAAATTCTCGTATAATGTAGTCAGAGGACTTATTAAATTATTATATCGAATTTCCAATCCACATTTGATTCTTTGTGGAAAAAAAGAATAACTTTGTGGTTTAAACGTATTCAGAAAACGAATTTGACATGATATGCATTTTTTTCTTGATTAGTTTTTTTATAAATGAGCTTTTATAAGTATAACCCGGCTTCAGAGTATGTCAAAAACTTTGTTATTTGTTTGGACTTACTCTTTTATTTTGTGCCCAAATTGCGAAACAGACATTGAGAAATTCGCCTCAGAGCGAAAACAAACATTGAGAAATGCGAAATCTTCAAAATCGAAATCTTCAAAATCGAAAGCTTTCAAGAGAAGCATCTTCGTGAAAATTAATAACTCAAAAAGTAGCACATTTTCAACACTAGCTGGAGTACCTCAGGGCAGCGTCATTGCACCAATTCTCTTCCTGGTTTTTGTCAGCGGCATTCCTGAAATACCGGCACAAATTTCTCAATTTGCTGATAATTTTGCCCTTTACTACAGGTCGCGCTCCTGTAGAATAATTCAAGAGAAACTTCAGTATTCAATAGACAAATTGATCAAATGGTGCGAAAAACTAAAGATAAGAATAAATCCAGGCAAAACAAATTTTATGCTTTCTAAAAATCCGTCAAAAAAGTTTCCAGTTTAGACCTTTTTATCAATGGTACAAAAAGTGAAGGCGCAAATTCAATCAAATTTCTTGGCGTAAACCTTACCCCACATCTAAAGTGGAACCAACACTGCAAAAGTCTGGTGGCAAGAGCAAACAAAAGAATCTACCAACTATGGCGGCTCAGTCAGATCAACATTGATGAAGAGTGCTTACTGACCTTGTATAAAGCATGGGTTCGACCTCTGTTTCTCTATGCGAATGCCTGCTGGATTGACCAATCTAATTCAATTATCAACAACATACAACTGACCCAAAATAGAGCACTAAGAAATTGTATGAGAAAACCCCGCTGGTACAGTGTCAAAAACCTCCATGAAGAGGACAATATACCTGTAGTAAGAGATTTTCAGATTAGATTAGCAAATGAATACCTGAAACGGGCAAAAGAGAACAAGATCGAATCAATACTTGAACTGATCCAGAAAAAGAGACAACGTCCAAAAAACAGCTATCAAAGCACACTGGACCATCTGTCCTGCTAATGTTCTTTACCAGTTTCAGTATCGTAGAAAAACCAGAACAACCTTCATCCAATGACCTATTGCCAGCCGCTTGCGTAGTTAATTCGGGGCAAAAGTCGAACCAAACAACGTCTAACCGAACAGCTAAGCCAGCCGCTAACCTAGTAAATTCGGGGCTTAGCTGTGAAAAACACAAGGAAAACAACAGCAATTTATCTACTGGAGATTGTTAATCGATTAACATCAATTTAAACCTAGAAAATGTTCTGATTTTTTCATATTCACTCCACTGATATCTTTATCAAAGTTAAGTTACGGTTATACAAATAACAACATAATACAGTGCTATGCGCGGTTTGGTTCAGCGGTTTTAAGGTTTAGGTTAGCATAGCACTTTTAACTTATTATTCCTTCTGTACTTTACTTAATTCTTCAAAACGCTTCCTTCCCTCTATTTATTTTAACGCCTCTTAACGCTTGCCTTCATGAACAAAATTACACTAAGACTAGCGCAGCCCTTTAATTCTCTGATCAAATGAGGCTCAGTAATTCATTCCCTGACGCGAGCGCAGCCCAATTTTTATTTGTTTATTTATTTTTTTATCTACTTTTCCCACTCTCAATATTTATTACTTCTTGAATAATTTTTTTCTTAATAAACGACTTTTTTAATTTTAACAAAAAAAATTTTTTGATATCATACCACGCATTGAAATACAACGAACTAATCAACTTCTACGAGGCTAGCCAAGAACACCAAGAAAAAGAGTAAAAGCAAGCAGAGCCAGCAGAAGCCCTTCCCGGCGTTTGGAATTGCTCCCAGCAACAAGAGCAATCAATTGGTTTTAAAGGAAAAAAACTCTGAAAAAACAGGAGCATAAACTCATCTTTCCGAAAATTCGAACTTTCTATTTTAATTATTGATGCCTTTTAAATTGATTGAACTTGATTGTACATACATTAATAATAATAACTTATTTTGTGCCCAAATTGCAATTTATATTGCACGTTAGGGTCTTTTGGCGGATCAAAATGTGATGCCGGGGTATCATATATGTGATGCCCTACCGAATAATAACAAAAAAAAATAAATGGGTAGGGATTTTCAAAAAATAGATGTATGATTCTTGGTATTCGTACTAGGATCATATATGATTTCTTGGTAATCATACAAGGATCACATATGATTTCTTGGGTTTCATACAAGGATCGTACTAAGAAATCAAGTATTGACAGTATGAAATCATATATGATCCTTTTATGAAATCAAAGAAACTTCAACCCGGGTTATTTTATACTTTTTTACCTGTCACTACCTTCCTCAAAAAATTGTTTAAATTAATGCTAAATTGGTCGTTTAGCACAATCGGTTCAACCTCTGTTATCAATCAAATATTTGATCAGAGCAAAATTTGGTCTCATTGAAAAAATTATTCCAAATTTGTGGTAGTAAGACCCTACAGGCAACAAAATAAAGGCTTTGGAAGAATACTACGTAAGATAATCTGGGACAAGCTCAAAATATCAAAAAAAATTGTCAGAACTGAAAACGTGTTGCTGGAATACCCTTTCCTAGTTTTATCTAAATGTGGGTACAGATAGAGTAAATGTACTTTTCATACAAGGTCATATATGACACATAATACATTGACTGGTGCCACAAATTCTCGTATAATGTAGTCAGAGGACTTATTAAATTATTATATCGAATTTGCAATCCACATTTGATTCTTTGTGTGCGCTAAAAGAATAACTTTGTGGTTTAAACGTATTCAGAAAACGAATTTGACATGATACGCATTTTTTTCTTGATTAGTTTTTTTATAAATGAGCTTTTATAAGTATAACCCGGCTTCAGAGTATGTCAAAAATTTTGTTATTTGTTTGGACTTACTCTTTTATTTTGTGCCCAAATTGCGAAACAGACATTGAGAAATTCGCCTCAGAGCGGAAACAGACATTGAGAAATGCGAAATCTTCAAAATCGAAATCTTCAAAATCGAAAGCTTTCAAGAGAAGCATCTTCGTGAAAATTAATAACTCAAAAAGTAGCACATTTTCAACACTAGCTGGAGTACCTCAGGGCAGCGTCATTGCACCAAATCTCTTCCTGGTTTTTGTCAGCGGCATTCCTGAAATACCGGCACAAATTTCTCAATTTGCTGTTATTTTTGCCCTTTACTACAGGTCGCGCTGCTGTAGAATAATTCAAGAGAAACTTCAGTATTCACTAGACAAATTGATCAAATGGTGCGAAAAACTAAAGATAAGAATAAATCCAGGCAAAACAAATTTTATGCTTTCTAAAAATCCGTCAAAAAAGTTTCCAGTTTAGACCTTTTTATCAATGGTACAAAAATTGAAGGCGCAAATTCAATCAAATTTCTTGGCGTAAACCTTACCCCACATCTAAAGTGGAACCAACACTGCAAAAGTCTGGTGGCAAGAGCAAACAAAAGAATCTACCAACTATGGCGGCTCAGTCAGATCAACATTGATGAAGAGTGCTTACTGACCTTGTATAAAGCATGGGTTCGACCTCTGTTTCTCTATGCGAATGCCTGCTGGATTGACCAATCTAATTCAATTATCAACAACATACAACTGACCCAAAATAGAGCACTAAGAAATTGTATGAGAAAACCCCGCTGGTACAGTGTCTAAAACCTCCATGAAGAGGACAATATACCTGTAGTAAGAGATTTTCAGATTAGATTAGCAAATGAATACCTGAAACGGGCAAAAGAAAACAAGATCGAATCAATACTTGAACTGATCCAGAAAAAGAGACAACGTCCAAAGAACAGTTATCAAAGCACACTGGACCATCTGTCCTGCTAATGTTCTTTACCAGTTTCAATATCGTAGAAAAGCCAGAAAAAACTTCATCCAATTACTTATTGCCAGCCGCTTGCGTAGTTAATTCGGGGCAATAGTCAAACCAACAACGTCTTAACCGAACAGCTAAGCCAGCCGCTCACCTAGTAAATTCGGGGCTTAGCTGTGAAAAACACAAGGAAAACAACAGCAATTTATCTACTGGAGATTGTTAATCGATTAACATCAATTTAAACCTAGAAAATGTTCTGATTTTTTCATATTCACTCCACTGATATCTTTATCAAAGTTAAGTTACGGTTATACAAATAGCAACATAATACAGTGCTATGCGCGGTTTGGTTCAGCGGTTTTAAGGTTTAGGTTAGCATAGCACTTTTAACTTATTATTCCTTCTGTACTTTACTTAATTCTTCAAAACGCTTCCTTCCCTCAATTTATTTTAACGCATCTTAACGCTTGCCTTCATGAACAAAGATACACTAAGACTAGCGCAGCCCTTTAATTCTCTGATCAAATGAGGCTCAGTAATTCATTCCCTGACGCGAGCGCAGCCCAATTTTTATTTGTTTATTTATTTTTTTATCTTCTTTTCCCACTCTCAATATTTATTACTTCTTGAATAATTTTTTTCTTAATAAACGACTTTTTTAGTTTGAACAAAAAAATTATTGATATCATACCACGCATTGAAATACAACGAACTAATCAACTTCTGCTAGGCTAGCCAAGAACACCAAGAAAAAGAGTAAAAGCAAGCAGAGCCAGCAGAAGCCCTTCCCGGCGCTTGGAATTGCTCCCAGCAACAAGAGCAATCAATTGGTTTTAAAGGAAAAAAACTCTGAAAAAACAGGAGCATAAACTCATCTTTCCGAAATTTCGAACTTTCTATTTTAATTATTGATGCCTTTTAAATTGATTGAACTTGATTGTACATACATTAATAATCATAACTTATTTTGTGCCCAAATTGCAATTTATATTGCACGTTAGGGTCTTTTGGCGGATCACAATGTGATGCCGGGGTATCATATATGTGATGCCCTACCGAATAATAACAAAAAAACATAAATGGGTAGGGATTTTCAAAAAATAGATGTATGATTCTTGGTGTTCGTACTAGGATCATATATGATTTTTTGGTAATCATACAAGGATCACATATGATTTCTTGGGTTTCATACAAGGATCGTACTAAGAAATCAAGTATTGACAGTATGAAATCATATATGATCCTTTTATGAAATCAAAGAAACTTCAACCCGGGTTATTTTATACTTTTTTACCGGTCACTACCTTCCTCAAAAAATTGTTTAAATTAATGCTAAATTGGTCGTTTAGCACAATCGGTTCAACCTCTGTTATCAATCAAATATTTGATCAGAGCAAAATTTGGTCTCATTGAAAAAATTATTCCAAATTTGTGGTAGTAAGACCCTACAGGCAACAAAATAAAGGCTTTGGAAGAATACTACGTAAGATAATCTGGGACAAGCTCAAAATATCAAAAAAAATTGTCAGAACAGAAAACGTGGTGCTGGAATACCTTTTCCCAGTTTTATCTAAATGTGGGTACAGATAGAGTAAATGTACCAACTACAACCGAATCTTACAGGATAAAATTTTGTCTTCCAAGATTTAACAGGACAGATTTGTTTGCAAGCATTTTGTTTGATTTTACAGATTCTGGCAGAATTTTACAAGTAGACAAAAAGTTTTGCAAGATTTTCTGGCAGAAATTAACTAGATAAACATTCGTGTTATCAATACCTTGAAACAAAAAAAATTATTTACAAGAATCTTATCTTAAGAGGTAACCAGACAGTCTTGCCCAGGCCGGATACAAAAAAAGTATATTTTTGTAGATTAAACCTATTAAAACGATCTGCTGCCTTAGTTTATCAGGAGCCTCCTAATCCAATGAGTCAAAATCTTCAATGGCAATATTAATATTTTTAAGATTGTAAAATTATGCGCAGAATATTTCAATTTTAATTGTCTGGGCTCTAAAAACTATATAGAGAAAATACGATGCAAGAGATTCAATTTTCGAAACTTTAAAGAGCGCCTTTTAACGACTTTCCCGGAGTTCACCCCCTAAAATAATCACGAAATACAAAACCACAACAAAAAAAGTGAAACGAAAGAATAACTCTCGCCTTATAGGTTAGTCGGTCAAGTCGGGGGCGGCAGGTCAATTCGTATATAACTCTAAAAATTCTAATAGTAGTCAACAACCAATTAGCATTAATATCATATTACATAGAACGGCACCTAAAAAACTGCTAACTTCACTCGAGATTTATAAAGGGGTTGATCGAATCAAATAAAGGCAACAGAGTTGAGAAGCACTGCGCTCCTAAAGTATCAATCGCCCCTTCTCAACAATAATTCCAATCGATGCATCCGTGCTCGCGCGTCGCCTGAGGACGGGAGGTCTACGGTTTTCTATGGTTGAGCTTCGTAGGAGAGCAATGTTTTTCTTGGTCGTTATTTAAATATTTTCTTTTCAGCGTAGGACTCTTCGTGTTTCTCACTCAGCAAAGGATTTCATGACTTTGGACGCCAAAGGACCTACTTCCCAGTTCAGGAGATAAATAAGGAGTTAAGGGTAGCCTTCTCGACATCTCTGATTTGCTGTTCATGTTTTAGTTTCTTGATTTGCTCGTTAGAATTGCAGACTTCTCCAATTGATTTTGGACAGTTTTTGCATGGGTTACATAGCTTAACATCAAACAGAAAATTCTTTGAGAATCACTTTTTCCGTTTGCTATGATGTTTAATCTTGCATCGTCTTCAGTTACTGTGTTATGATTTCGAGGCGTTCTCTTTGCGAAGTTTCAAGAAAGTGTTCAACCTCTACATCACAACTCCCTGATGCACGTCGCACGTGCCATATTTTTACACCATGATTTACTTTGTATTGGCAAGTGCTCTGTATCTCTTAGGAGCACAAAGTACGAGGGACGCAAACGGATAACATACCAAAAAGAGTAGTTCTGAAGTGCAACTTTTTCCGACTTTTTTTAAATAAAAAGTGATGCAAGAAATTGATGTTTGAAAAAATTTACGCTTTTAAAATTTTTAATCGCAATTTTAACCTATCCTTATGCTGCATTTTTTCTTGATTTCGCGAATAATACTAATGTTGCTATATCCGTTCTATTAGTGATTACATGCCATTGTTTCAATCCATCAATGGACCGATATTGACATAGTTGACAAACACATTGCTTTCACAAAAAATGTTATTTTTTATCTTTGCGCATATATTTGTGTTTTGTTGTCCTATCATCTTGTATCACAATTAGCAGGTCACACCAAATACTTATTGAAGTTACCTTTGAAGAACCTACGTTTTTTTTTTACGTTTTGCATCTATTTTTCATTTGTGTGAACTTTTAACATAAACTCATTACCGACAAGTCCCGATAGATACACCATTAATTAAAATTGAATTTTGATAGTGATTATAAGTTTTATTAAAATTGTCAAGTTTTCAGTTTTTTTTGTTCCGACCCACTTTAGTGGGGGGGGGGGAACTATATTACTCAAATGTGTTTTTTTGTTCAGACAATTTTGGCCGATCGATATAATCATCGTAGAGAGTTGTGAGTGGTATCATTAAAAAGCCCGTCCAGCGTAGAATATGGAAGAAAAGGTTTTTTCAATTTTTGCTTTTTATAGGGAATTATCCCGGTGTAAATTTTGTGAATATTTGAACTTAATTCAGCTGTTTCTACTCACATTTTCGATATTTTTAACCTAATTTTCGTCAATTTTGCCGAAATTGGTTTATATTTTTTACTGTTATGTTATTGTTTTCTTCACTAAAGATAGAGTAGAGGAGGGTTTTTGAATTTTTCGATCTGAGTTATTTCGATAGAATTTGTGCTAAGTTTTTCAAAATTCGACTTTTTTCGAGATCGAAATTGGGACAAAATTTGCTTTTTTAGCCCACTTATTTAAATTTTGCTGGAAATAGATACCTTTAAACTGCGGCCACATTTTTTAAGCTGAGAAACGAGCTATTTCTACATCCGCTGGCTTTGAGAGTCTTCTGGAATTATTATTTCGGCAGTTTTTTGCGAACTAAATCTCGATAATTATACAAAATGCATTTTTTGACAAACTGAAAACTTTTGTTAAAAAACTGATATAATTCACAACCAATTTAACAAATGAAAATTTTGTTAGACGCGCAGTAACATGCAAGCAAATCTTGATCTCGCCACAGATCTATAGGAGGAAATTCTTTTAGATTTTAATTTAATTTTTTCACTTACAAAAAATTCAAACAAGGGCTCAATGAACGGCAGATACTATTTTAGAAAAACAAGGCCCAAGAAGACTATTTTACGGCTTCAGAATAAGCTCATGGTTTTTGTGGCTCTGACCAATTGATTTCGTAATAAAATTTTTATGTACTTCCTGATTTTTGCTTCCATTAGTTATTTTTTTGTAGCCCAATGACTTATTGTCTCCAGTCCAAGATCCATTTTAGGAGTTATAAATGAATCTGACAATTTTTTTAGTTGTTACCTAATGTCTTGTTATAAATTTGAACATAATTGTTTTGAAGAAAATATCGGATAGTTTTTGAACATTGCCACTGTTTTATATTACTTCTTTCAACTTTGGGTGCAGTCTCAGTAAAAACAAACAGAAACTAATTTCCTGTAGGTTTTAAATTAATGTTGGTAATCGTTTTATGTTCAACTATTGGTTTATTTGTTTTTATACTACGCGTTTTTAATTTTTTTCAGCATAATTGCATATTTTATGAGTTCATTTTGTTTCCTTGTCAAATTATAATCAAAATGACATGTCCAATTGAAAGAAAGCATAGCAGAGAAATAGCACAGCTCTTGAAAAAAACGTATCTGGATATGTTAGTTGTTTTAATTATATAGTTTATGCTTTTTGGGCTGAGAAACAGCTATCTCGTAAAATTTTGAATGATTTTTTTGCTTTTGCCTATGTTTACCTTTTTCTGTTGTTGTACGCCATATACCTGATAATGATAGGTCTCAAATGCTTCCACAGGATGTATAACTCAACCTAGTTAAAGTTTTCGCTTTTTAGCTGTTTGTTTTTATGACTTTAAAATTGAAATGAGAAAAATTTTTTTATACTGTATCCATTTTGCTTTCATTTTGTAACGATGTAAATCAATCTCACTAATTAGAAGTCTCAAATGCTTTTAATGATTCAAAAAGTTTTTTTGCGCTGGGTTATACGTTGTGACCTACTGCTTCGACAATTATTTTCATAAAAACTTTTCGATATTTCTATATTGCTAAATTTTTTGGTTTCTTTTTGTTGTCGTCTCGACGTAGTCCTTTTATGAGGAAGGCTCTTTGATGTTAAAATGAAGAGAAAGTGAAAGTTATAGTTCTTGCAAGTATCAACTTATATTCATATGTGCCTTGAACAGTGTGATTTCGCAATATTGTTTGAAGTTTTGGCTTCTTTACATATTTGTTGTTATTTTGTTGGGATTCATTTATTAACAGGCCAATTAGGCTTCCTAAGGTATCGCAACTGCATCAACCGCTGTTTGTTTGATTTCAAGTCTATTATGACTTTTGAAAATATATGTTTTCAAAAACATATCTGGGTTTGTGTGCTTCGTCATTTTTTTGAATAGTTTTTCGGTCAATTTGTAGCTCAGTCTCTGTAAACACAGGTCACACACCGTTTCCAGTGAAATATAATTTGAACTCTATAACGGTTCAAGCTTCAAAATGTTGTCTTTGGCTTTTTTACTACTGTTACTAGGAGATTTCATAGAATATTTGAGTTTTTTTATATTTGTACATTTTATAGGATTTTTTTTTAAATTTACAACAATAATCGAAGGTTCCATTGGCTTTGAAATTTTTCGCAATTGAACATTGGATAAGGACATGTCTCAATTGCATCCTGTGGAGATAAAAAATGAACATTTTAGTGATTTCAGTTGATATCTAATGACATTAATAACGGTAGAAAAAATTAATTTCAAAAATCGAAACGTATTTTAAAAATTCGCACCGCTTTGCTCTTTTTTGTCGACCTGTTAAGCAGTTGCATTGTGGGCAGGTCTTATATTTTTTCTAATGAAGTATAGGTTAAATTGTTTGGTTTAGGTTTGATCTGATGTGAGTTTGATTTTGTTATGATTTTATTATTTAAAGACATCGAGGTTTTGTCGTAAATAACGTTTGTTGTTTGATATTTATTATTGTCTTTTTTAGTTGTCCTATTATTAACAACGATCATCGGCCCCCTAGGTTGGAAATATTGTATTCCATTGGTTGTTTATGGAACGATGTGTATGTTTTTGAAAGATTTCTATCTCTTCATCATTTGGTAGTCAATTAACTCAAGAATGTGTATGAGCGGGTTCGGAACCTTATGTGCGTACGCACATTACAGAGCTTCCTTGTCCATTTGTGTTAGCTTTTTGTTATGTAAATAAAACATGTTTCACTTTGAAAACCAACAGTCCTTATCAGCACGCTATTGCATTGTTTTTCAATTCAATAAGTGTTTTAATTTTTCATTTAATAGCAAATTTGTTGTCATTACGAAACGATTTATAGCCAAACACGTAAAGTGACTTTTTTCCTGCCTTTTGATGTTTTTCGCATGTGTGATTTTTTTGTTAACTAAAATCAATGAGAGTTGACTGAAAAACCAAAGAACTATAGTGGTTAAGAATGTTGATGTTTTGTTACGCCCAAAAACGCTTTGAGTTTTGTAGAAATCCATCCATTTTTGTCGTTTTCGTTGCTCTGATCAATTTAGTTTTTGCCACGTTGATGTTTTTTAACTGAGTGCTCGATTTGCGCAATTCATCAACGTGTTGCGATTGGTTTTTGATAATTGTAATACCACTGATTTTCGGTGAAATAAGTTCTTATTTCTCCATTTTTTTTCGTGTGTTGACAATCAAATGCTGAGATTACTGCATACCGCAAAAATGTTGGCGTTCAAATCATTAGTCAGCTCTATTTTGTAAGTTGATTTGTATTAAATTGGAATTCAGAACAACTTTTTTGATGATTGGCAAAATTTTGTGTCTACATGATAAAATCGACTTTTTATTTGCTCGTGCATTGGTTGACAAACTTAATTGTTGAAACTAGACAAAAGAAACATGGCCAATCTGCTTAACTCAATTTTTAGCAGATAAAAAGATTTTTACTTAACGAATTTTTATGGCAATATACACTTGCCTGAATCAGGCAATATGTTTTCTTATTCTTACAAAAAAAACAAAAACCTCAAAAAATCGGACCTAGTCAATTTATTTGTGTGACGCAACTTGATCCAAACTTCATGTCAAAAATTGGAAGATCATAATTTAAAATAGAGAAATGAGTTTGATGAAATCTCGTCGTTGTTTTTTTTGGAGAAAAAAGAGTCATGAATAATTTGAAATACCAATAAGAGAAAAGCAATCTTGCACGCAACCTCAAAATTACAATGCAATTAATGTTATTTTAATAAAATTGCAATTTTCATTTATTCAAATCATCAACTGACAAAACATATTTTTCAATATACAAATTATATAAACATCACATGTACAAACAAGATAAACCTTCAATAGAAAATTCATTTCTTTTCTTCGGTTATTTTTATAACATTGTCTGAATTCACATGATATGTCCATAACGTACTTTGATCAATAAAAGTTTCTACTAATTTAAAAATTGAATCGAGGAATAAACAACTGTTAAAAATTGAAAACATTTTCAAATGAATAAAAATGTTACATGGTTGTTTTTGTCACTTAATATTGAGATATTAACAGTTAATAACATTTTAGATGCCATTTTTGTTAGCAAAGGAAACGATATGTATACACCATTTATCTAATGAAACTAAAAACTCAAATTTTAATACTCTGGATATCTACTTTCGATTAAAACGTTTTGCTTTCCGATTAGTTGTTGCATCAAATAGTAAAATCAAGTTCTCCATCATAAAAGCATATGGCTCTCGATTTTTGTAGATTTGGGAAACCAAAACATCAAAACCAATGCTGTAATTGGCAAGAGCTTCTCTAGCGAATTGCTAGAGATCTCTTGGTGAAAAAACTCTTTTTTATTTCAATCAATTTTGTTTTAAGGATACTTTTTTCTCAGTTCCCCCTGATTGTTTGGTGGTTTGGGTTTTAAAATTAAATTATACATTCTTTTATGGACTGATTGCATCAGTGAAATTGATAACAGCAAACTAAAAACACCAAGCATTGCTGTATTTGGCGAGAACTTCTCCAGCGAATTTCTAGAGGTCTCTTGGTGAATAAACTCTGGACTTTCAGGATTTTTTCATCTTTGTTTATTTCAATCAATTTTGTTTTAAGGATACTTTTTTCTCAGTTCCTCAAATTGTTTGGTGGTTTGGGTTTTAAAATTAAGTTATACATTCTTGTATGGACTGATTGCATCAGTGAAATTGATAACAGCAAACTAAAAACACCAAGCATTTTGTCAAAACTGCTTGGTTTTTAACAGTTTTCTGAATCACTAAGGACACATTTCAAAATTGTCAAACAAACAATCAGAAAAAATTCTCAGAATTGATGGTTGAAACCATTGAACCACGATACGCATAAGACGAATAATACGACTGAAAAATCTAAGATCATTGATATTTAGAATTGAAGAAAATTGCAAAAATTGACATAAAAAATAACAAAAACGCTCCGCCTTAGTAAGTTTGTGCCTCAATATTTCCTTCGAAAAGAACTCAATATGGTTTATTTGCTAACGGCATTCGTCACGTTTCATACAAAATTATTGGTTGTTTATCAAAGGAAGAATGAGGTATGAACTTTTTTCGCTTTCTATAATTTATGTTTGAATTTAATGTTTGTCAAGAATAGAATGAAAAACATTACATTTTGATCACGTACTCAAGGCACATGGCAAACAATAGATTCATACATCATTTAAGACATTTGCTTCTTCTAGAAAAATTCAATGGGAGAGACGGCATTTTTACATAAAAATATTCAACCCCTGAAATTTTCATGGCACAATTTCAAGCAGTTTTTGGCTGTCTTTAGGTAATACAATAATTTTTTTGTAAAAAATTTCGGAGATTGCGCATAAAAAACCTAAAAGAAAGTAATGGATTTTGTTGTATTGGTCTTGAATAATATATAAATTTCTTCTGGACACCTATCTTAAGTGATTTTTTAATGAAAAAATATCTATATTTCTGTTATCTGAAAACGTGGCCAGAAGGAAAAGTCTTCATCAACCAATTTTCCTGCAAATTTGCATTTAAGTCTGGAGGTCCTGAAACGGTTCTAACTACTACAAAAATTATGTTTCTAGTTCCATTAAAGACATTATCATGAGCTCTACATGACGCAGCAGGTGAAAAAGCCGAGCTTGAAAATGAATTTCTTGAAAAAGAAACCTTACATTCCGCACTTAAAAGAGATGGCAACACTTCCTCTGCGACAAGTGAGATTGTGAGAAATACTGAACAATCAAATTCCTTAATAACGAAACTTTTGAATGATCTTGGTGATCCAATGAAGCAAATAAAAGAATCTATTCACATTACTGGATATTATGTTTTTGTTCAAACATGTATATTATGTTCTAACATGACATATAAAATATCTTTCCCAAAAGATTACGCAAAACACATTTACGAAAGCTTTATTTCTCAGTCATGTGTTTTTTATTGTTTCCAAGATTTCGAACTAGATGAATTCCAAAATTTTTCATACCAAACTAGAGGACTTAAGGCTTGTTGTGTTCTTTGACGATACATTGCCTTAGTAACAAAATTACTGTTTTTTAAATAGAACAAGCAAAAATTGTTTTCTTAATCTAACAAAAAAAACAAAAACCTCAGTACTTAAGAAAAATCGAACCTAGTCAATTTGTTTGTGTGACGCAACTTCATCCAAACTTCATGTCAAAAATTGGAAGATCATATTTAACATAGATAAATGAATTTGATGAAATCTCGTCGTTTTTTTTCGGGATAAAAAAGAGTCATGAATAATTTGATATACCAATAAGAGAAAAGCAATCTTGCATGCAACCTCAAAATTACAATGCAGTTAGTGTTTTCTTTATAAAATTGCCATTTTTTTTTTATTCAAATCATCAACTGACAAAACAAATTGTTCAATATACAAATTATATAGATATCACATGTACAAACAAGATAAACCTTCATTAGGAAATGCATTTTTTCATCGGTTAATTTTATAACATTGCCTGAATTCACATGATATGTCCACAACGTACTTTAATGAATGAAGGTTTCTACTAATTAAAAAATTGAATGGAGGAATAAACAACTGTTAAAAATTTAAAAAATTTCAAATGAACAAAAATGTTACATGGTTGTTTTTGTCACTTAATTTTTAGATATTAACTGTTCATAACATTTTAGATACTATTTTTGTTAGCAAAGGAAACGATACGTATACACCATTTATCTAAGGAAACTGAAAAAAATCAAATTTTAATACTCTGGATATCTACTTTCGATTAAAACGTTTTGTTTTTCGATTAGTTGTTGCATTAAATAGTAAAATCAAGTTCTCCTTCATAAAAGTATATGGCTCTCGATTATTGTAGATTTGGGAAACCAAAACATCAAAAACAATGCTGTAAATGGCGAGAGCTTCTCTAGCGAATTGCTAGAGATCTCTTGGTGAAAAAACTCTTTTTTATTTCAATCAATTTTGTTTTAAGGATACTTTTTTCTCAGTTCCCCAGATTGTTTGGTGGTTTGGGTTTCAAAATTAAGTTATACATTCTTTTATGGACTGATTGCATCAGTGAAATTGATAACAGCAAACTAAAACACCAAGCATTTTGTCAAAACTGCTTGGTTTTTAACAGTTTTCTGAATCACTAAGGACACATTTCAAAATTATCATACAAACAAACAGAAAAATTCTCAAAATTGATGGTTTAAACCATTGAACCACGATAAGCATAAGACGAATATTACGACCGAAAAATCTAAGATCAGTGACAATTAGAATTGAAGAAAATTGCAAAAATAGAGAACAAAAAATAAGAAAAAAACGCTCCGCCTAATTATGTTTGTGCCTCAATATTTCCTTTGAAAAGAACTCAATATGGTTTATTTGCTAACGGCATTCGTCACATTTTATACAAAGTTATTGGTTTTTTAACAAAGGAAGAATGAGGTAAGAACTTTTTTCGTTTTCTATAATTTATTTTTGAATTTAATGTTTGTCAAGAATGGAATGAAAAACATTACATTTTGATCACGTACTCAAGGCATATGGCAAACAATAGATTCATAATCATTTAAGACATTTACTTCTTCTAGAAAAATTTAATGGGAGAGACGGCATTTTTACCTAAAATATTCAACCCCTGAAATTTTCATGGCACAATTTCAAGCAGTTTTTGGCTGTCTTTAGGTAATACAATAAATTTTTTTTTGAAAAAAAATTTCGGAGATTGCGCATAAAAAAACTAAAAGAAGGTAATGGATTTTGTTGTATTGATCTTGAACGTTTTATAATTTTCTTCTGGACACCTATCTTAGGTGATTTTGTAATGAAAAAATATCTATATTTCTGTTATCTGAAAACGTGGCAAAATCCTCTATCAAAAATTAACATCCCAATTACAATAATCTCTCGTACTGTTTATTGAAAGAAATCAAAAGTTTCCTTAGTCGAATTCCGACTGTTACTTATTTGAATTATTCGTAGCTATGACGGTTATCAGGTACCCCCAGAAGGAAAAGTCTTCATTTTTCAAGAGTTTGCGAGGATCATTAAAGATTCCCGTACAAATTTTGGAAAAATTTAACAAATGAGGGTTTTAAATGACGAAAGATTTGTACCGTTATCCTACAAGACTGTGGTGTGTTTTAAGTATGAAGTGGCTAAAACCTTTGTTTCATTATATTTTTTTGTTGGAAGATTGTGCGGGAGAAATTGCACGTGAATAGGTTATAACACAAGTTATGAATTATGAAGAATCGAGAAAGAGGAAACAAAAATAGAAGGGGGTAACCTAGGCCCAGCTTCAGAGGTAATGTTCAGTTTGGGTAATGGATGTTGGCACTCTAGGCGTGCAGGCCCACTTTTACTTGAATTTGACATATTTAGACCCCATTTGGACTTAACTTCGAATCAAGGTCAAAAGAACAAAATTAATAGTTAAAATTTCCTGAGTCAATGGCCGCAAAATCTTGTACAAACCATAATTGATTAGATCAAGGTCACTAAGTTCAAAGCACACCTCAACATTTTTGCGTACCTCAATAGTGGCGTGGAATATCTGGTTCTTGGTGTCGATTGTTCCCACTTTGTGGAACCTGATCTGGACCATGAGTTGTTTGGGGTAACTCTGAACTGGGATTTTTTTGGCAGGCAACTGGGATGCAATGCTCTTCTTGCGCATGACCTCCCCCACTGCTTCCTCCGAGGAGTAATGCTGCACAAGGTCAAACCACTCAAATAACTTCAATTTCAAAAGGTCAAATTTTCTCACACAGAAGGTTTCAACCTTCCTAATTATAGTCCAAATATGGTGGATAAGTAATGCGGGGCAAGGACATTGTCCAACAAACTTCAAAAAGGGGAAAATTTTGTCAATTTTTTTGCTTTTCTGTTGATCGTCTAATGGCGCATTGTGATAGAGAGCAAACTGACGCATATATTAACTCGCAGTTTGGTAACGACACATGTAAAAATAAACAACAAAAAGTAACCCGGTTCGTCTGTAAAAGAAATCTCAGTTAAAATTGAAATTGGGTTTATAAGGCAGATTTTTTCCCAAGAAATTGGGAAAAAGTAGAAATTTGGTTTATTATTAAACTATTCCGAACTTTGCCGGTTCGAACAACGCCAACTGATTTGTCAACTGAAAATTAACCAAATTAAAGGTTCGGTGAATTTATATCGATTCCGAAAATATATTTTGTCAGTTTATTTTTTATCGGATAAGTTGCAAATATATAAAAGTAGTAAAAGTTCGGGATGAATTAATAAAATTAACAAATTTGCGACGCATCAAATATAGCTTTTGAAGACAATGGCAAAGATTACATGACTTGAATCATTTTTAACATTTCGGTCAAGAGGCTCGGCTAAATTTATTTACTTCAGGTCCCGCCAGGGAAGTTGGAAAATTGGTAGGGCGTCAGTGGGAAAAGAATGAACAAATTCACATGGATAAATTTTTCTATAACAAAGGGAGGGGAGAGAGAAAAATGGGATAGAGCAAGTATAGACTGACTATACGTTGTAGATTGATTCTTCCGGCCGCAGTTGAGTTATAACTCGGCTGGTTATAAGTGGGCTAAGGTGTCTCTAGTTATAAATATTGATTACTCTGATTACTCCTCTCCAAGATTGCTTTGTTTACCTTCCGGGCTCACCAGCTCAATTGTTTTTCCTCCCCACATTCAAATGAGATTGCTATAAAGCCCAGGCAACAATTCAGCCCAAGTCAAGGGGAAAATTTTTCTACTTTGTTCACAAATTTTTCAGGTTATCTTTGGGCTAACTTTGAGTATTATTAAGAAAGGGAAGCATGGGTTAGAAATGATGGGAAAAAGACATGGCAGAACAAAGAGTTCAGACACGTAGGTGTAATATTGGTAAAATGTTAAACACAGCGGAATTAATATTACGCGACATTAACCTGTAATAAACGGACAGATTTGCTGGGTGTGTACCTCGTAATGATTGATAACAAGTTATAACCGCAGTTATAACCACGGCAAAAAGGTGGGCAGATTTTTAACTAAGTAAAGAAGGCCTACAGAAACATTGGTTATTAGGAAACAGCAGTACATTACTGCCAAAAATGACGGAAAAAGGTACGTATATAATGAATTTGAAAGAACGGAGGCGGTCGATGGGGGGGGGGTAGTGGTTGTTTGAGGGGTGATGGCTAATGGCGGGTAACCGTCGCTTTATTGTCGGGTATCCCCGAGGGCAAATTAAGTTAATACAGCAAAGATAGTGACGGTATTGATTTTTATAGGATCAAATTTGGTGTAAATTTGGTCAAATTCATTTTGAAAGCGCTTTTTCTCTATTTGAAGGGTTTAAACATAACAGGCTGGTGAAGGAAATCATTTTAGCATGGTAAGAAGACTACTATACAGAAAAGGTAACAACGGAAATAAGTTGAACGTCAGTAAGTGTGTTTGTATGTATGTTTGTAATGACATAACTAAACATTGAATTATACAACAGCTAAGAATATAAGGAAAATTTAAACTGAATAAAGCAACAGCATTTTGGAGACACTAGAATGATATAAAGCGGAAGATATAATATATACAATAGTGCAATTATATTATCACACAATAGTTTTTATGATTAACAAGAGAAGGGGGTATGAGGTACAAAAATAATGGAATTAAAAATTCCCTGTATTTTCCCCATTTACTCATAATACACTTCAACCAAAGATGCCGATAGTAATTAACTTTTTGGCATTAAATGTCATAAGCGATTACTTAATTTTTTTGCAGCTAGTTAGTATTAATAACTGCGTGAGAGGTTAAAACGCAGACAGCAGTACATGTTAGGTAATTATACGCCAATTTTTCAAAAGCCTCTTGAGCAATTTTGGTAACCTTTTTATGGCGCCTCTGATATTGTGATCGAAAAATCATAGCGTGTAATCAATCCCAATCTCTTTTTTGTCAATGTAGTTCACGTTACGTTAACAAAGCTGTTTATAGCCATAAAACTATGACTCCAAAAAACAACAAAAGCCCACTGAAGATGTTCTAAAATGCCGCCCACTTCAAAAACAATTTACCCAACTTTGAAATTTATTATCGTAAACACAGATGTTTATAACTATGTTACCACTTTTTATTCAATTTTCAGAGCTGTCCAGTCAAAATCGGATGACTGTTTTGCATGAATCTTACAAAACAAAGAATCTTTCCAAAAAGATCTCGCAAAAAAACTCTTGAAAAAAGAATCTAACAAAAAAGGAATCCTGCAAAAATAATCGTGCAAGATTTTTTTTAGCCATTTTTGTTCTTTGCATGGCTTTTTTTGCATTATTTCACAGCAGTCATTTAACAATGCAACAAGTCAGAATTTAACAAGATAACAGTTTTTTGCAAGATTCTGGCAGATTGTCACAAGATAGAAATCTTGGCAGGACTGTGTTGCGCGCGTGTTCGACACATTCAAGATATATTAATGACTGATCCGCCGAAAACGGTGAATGCATAAAATAAAAGGATTTTTAGAAAAGCCACGGAAGTAGCGAAGGAAACAACACAGCGTGAATGAAAAATGAAATGTGAACACTTTCAGGAAAACACTTGAAATATTGACCACAACAATAACAATGCTATCGTTGTTGTCATTCGAATGGAATATTAATTTGATTTGCTCGCTTCCTATTTTATATGATGTCAAATAAAAAGAAACAACTTTGTCAAAAATCTTCAAGGAAAAGTTTAACCCAATTATTTTTTAAAAAATGCTGTAAAAAATTTTACGTACTGACTGGGCGAAGAAAAACGAGTAAGTATAATGTAGGGTTTGCAGTTGAAGTATCTAGTTCAAACAAGTGAATGGGTTTGTTATAACTGTCATAACCAGCATTATTAACAAATCGATAACGGGTCTTTATTGCTTTTGTTATGCCAGAATATGCCCGACATGATTTAAACAACGCGTTTCTACTTACAATACAATCTGTATATACTAAGCATGCAGATATCTACCAAACAATTTTCCCAATCCACAATTTGACAATTTAAGGTGTTGCCAAAAATAAGCAAAACTATATCCACTAAGTTTATCCATAGTTTAAGAATACACATATTGTTTCAAAATACACTACATTTCATATAGATATATTTGAAGCGTTCTCTCCACTTTTGAAACCCGCGGGTTGAATATGCTGCAGTTGCTATTATGGAAATCTTTCTCTTTGGCCTACAAAAAATTGGACCGAATTGTTCGCAAATTTATACAATAATTCAGTTCTGTTCAGCTACTGGTTCATTCTTCGTTTTAATCGACTATAACTTTTAACATAATAAACAGCTTATAGTTATACATCAGTAAAAGACACGATCTAAAACATCTCTTTCGGTTTAGAGATAAAAATCAATATGTAGTCAATAAATTGATGGATGTAAAACTGTATAAGATGTATGACAAATTAGAGGAAAAAATAAAGATTTCCAACAATTTTGATAAAGATCACTTCAAAATTCCAAAGATCAGGGATCAGATAGAAATGATAGGAGTGATAGCAACAGAAAAGTTTCTAAATTTCAAACACTGCTAAAAGATCATACACGAATTACGTCAATATGTATTTTGTAACTCGAAAGTCTGTAGTTTATCTTGGAAAAACACAAAAATTTATCTTGCTAGATTCTGGTAGAATATTTCACGACAAAAAATCGCATCCAAGATTTTCTTCAAAAGTCTTGTAAGATCTCGCAAGATAACCACTCAGTGACGTATACGGAGGTCATTACACGTAGAAGCGACGTGTTTGGCTACGCGAACGTTATAGTTTCTGATACGCATGTTGGTCTGGAAGCTTTGGAGACGTTTACTAAACAATTGTAGCTCCGTCCGTCGCAGCGGATAGTTTATGGCAAAGGCCAAACAAGCCGAAAGGCAATTGAAACGAAAAGGGAGAAGTAAGAAGAAAATGGGTGGGACCAAAACTTGTTCAATAACTGTAGAGATCTATGTAATAGTCAACATAAGCTATCTTGGAAATATAATACGCTAGCCGACACTTGGCCATTAACAGACAAGAAACTCGCCATTGAGATTGATCTGAGAAGATTTAGTTATTTGATTTTTCTGACGGATCAATAGAAAATGAATTGTTGCATGTATATTGATGATCTGTGGAAATTTGTTGTCCATTTTGCCAATCTGCTTCGCGAGCTTATGAGTACTGGAAAATGTGAAAATGTCACCCAATATTTCTCTGAGGCTAGCCGAGCAAGCATAGCTGAAGATATTTAATTTAATGCAGTTTTGATTCCAATTTATGCTTCGAGTATTGAATTGAGCTGGACGGCGAGAGGGGAGGCGGGGGAGGGGGAGGGTGGTTTAATATAAAGTTAGGATCATTCGCAATTAGAGCAGACTTTAGGTATACGCCGGGGTTCATAAATATTTACTCAAGCAATTCGATCTGAAATCGATTAGTGGACTTTCGAGGCACTTTTTATGAATGCAATCTCCAGTTTAAAGTCGGGCAGGAAGTTCAAACCTTTTCAGTCAAGTTGGTAAAATGTGAAGAAACAGGATTTGATCATTAGGCGATTTCTTGTTTTTCGTTTTTCCATTTGATGTTAGGAAAATTTCATTGCAGTGTGTATTATTGCAAATTATATGACCAATTTTTTTTCAGTTTAAGATTTCCAAAATTGTTAATAATGATACCAATTGAGAAACATTTTGGAAAATCAACAGCAACACAAACACCGCACCAAAACAATGTTCCATCATGAAATGTACAATTTTAAAGTTTAAGATGTCACTGTTTCATTTTTAATTTTGAGAAAATGCAAGGTTGATAAAAATGATATTGGAAGGAATGGGGGGGGGGGGGGGGGGGGGGAGCTAGATCGGTGTAATTGATTTATTGATTTCCCCCCTAAAACCTCTTCAAATAATTTTCTGCTATCTGCACGAGCTTCTATTTCTATTACCTTGTATCGCTTCTAAGAACAGCCTATGTTAAACAAATTAAATCTGCAATTTTACATTTCAATATCAAATTTCTAAACTTCACAGAATTAGCCGCTCTCCAGTTTGCGTTCTCCAATCAAAAAGAAACTAACTTGTTCATATACGTGCTCCTCTGACGTCATAGAGATTTGACGTTTGCACTGTTTTACTTACCAGAGCCGTTTAATGTTAGAGAAAACACGTTCAACTAAGCCCTGGCCGCACGTATTTGGGCACTGTGGAATTGAAACATGCCAATAAATACGCTTTTAAACGTATCTTAAATATAATAAAATCTACCCCCACTTTCACAATATAGAATTTGAGGGAAACAGAGAGAAGGAGAGAGAGCCTATATTAATAAATTTATTGGAACCGTCTGCAAAACCGCAAACGAAGTTTTGTCCGGTTACATACCTTCTCCGAGGTATGTGTTCAAGGGTCTCTAAATTGGCTCTATCTCCGTAGAGCAGAAACTGGTTATGAAAACAGCGGCATGTTTATTCTCGATTAATAATTGTCTAAAGTGTACCAAGAAGCCAACAAGAGGGTTAATTTTGCTGAACAAAATCGGACTGTTGACAGAAATTGACCGACCCTGTTTTTAACCAGATATTTATCCCAACATCAATTTAAAAGGGGAAAAATTAAAAGACATGCCGGTTTCGTTTCTTTTGAACCGAATGCTCAACTTCTGGTTACGCATCGTGGAGGGAAAAACATCTTTTGACTTTTTGCACATATTATTACTATTACTAATGTCTTAAAATATTTCAAAGTTAACATGTTAACGTGAAGCAAAATTACATTCGAATATTTGTTTTTGATCAAAAATCCCGAGTCATCATTAAAAAAATGTGACGTAAAATTTAGATTAGTGATCTCCTATATGGTCTTCAAATTCAAGACAAAAGCAAACAATTTTCTTTAAGAAGAGATGAAGATTTCTGCTGATGTTTTTCAGTTAGGTTTTTTGTTGAACTTCTTCAAATGATATTTTGCATCGTCAATTTGTGATTTTATTTTCACTAAATGCATTTAACGCAAATGCGTACGGACTTGGTTTTCGCTCAATTTTTGCTTCAGGATTGTGATAAATTAAATTCGCGTAATATATTATAATAAATCACCATCTCAAAACAACTGAAGAACAACTCTGGAGAAAAAACATTTAAAGCAGAAATAGAAACATTTACTAGTGTATTAAATCAGCTCTAAACTATTTATATCTTTTTTTGCTATTCAAATACTCAAAACTCAAAAACTGCTAAAGATGAGATCATTAATACGGATTTTTTTTTTAAAAAAAACAAAAAAATGGGTTAGATGACAGTAATTTATCTTTCCGAATTCCTTGGTTCTTCAGGAAGTAATTAAAGTCATGTTCAGCTGATGTTAATATACCTTTGCCAAAATTGACAAAAATTATACATTTTTTGAAATAAATGATAATAACTGAAAAAAAAAATACTTGAAACCAAATAATACAAAAGAGGTAAAATATACAATTGTTTCGACTTTTGCACAGCAATTCAATAAATTATGAAACTTTTTTATTTGCAGCCAGATTAATGAAGTTGCGAGACAGTTCAACAACGAATTCGAGACGAAAATAATTGTCTCCCATTCCAATTTTTATTTCATCCGCATTTTCATTTCAAAACTGAAAGTATTGTTGGTAAGTTGTACTGAACTGCAATTTGATTGACTATCAGCATAATTAGTTGAGGATGAGATAATGAAAATTTAGACAACATTAAGCATATTATATTGAAAAGAAAATGTCCATTTTTCTCCATTTAATTCTTCTATGGTTGCTTTTTTTGAATTCTCATATTAACTTGGAAAAATATGCGCTTTTGTTCGACAGACAATTCGAATTTGCAAAACGAACTAGAGAGAATTCGAACTTAGGAATTTTATAGGAGTAGTAAGAGATACCCTTGTTAAAGAGAGGTTTCTCTGACTTGCTTCTAAATTATTATTTTTAATTTTGCAAAGTTATGAGGCACATATCGATTTGAAATATTTTGAGAAATCTGAAAGAAACATTTGTTTAGTTTTTATAAAATTTCAATCAAATTGATGCAATTTTTGTCCTTTTTATCCAGCAAGTTTTTCTTCTGACACATTTGCGTCTCAGATGAGGGAAATAAAAATTTTGTCCTATTTTTGAACGAGTAAAATGACGGTTTCGCTATCTGAAAACTGTGGACATTTTTTGTTTCTTTGTTGTGCATTTGCGATGTGTGAACAAAATAAAATAAAGAATATATTTGAAAAAATCAACGTCAAATGTTTTGTTGTTGAGAGGTCCATTTTAGTTTTTTGCTTTTAACTAAGGTTTTCTCAGATTTATGTCCCAGTTTCTAAATTAACTAGTTATTAACTAAGGTTTTTCTCAGATTTATGTCCCATTTTCTAAATTAACTAGTTAATAACTAAGGTTTTTCTCAGATTTATGTGTTTGCTTCTATTTTTTTTTACTTTTTGCAAAGTTACCAGGCACATATCGATTTGAAATATTTTGAGAAACCTAAAAAAAACATTTGATTAATTTTTTAATATAAAATTTTTGAATCAAATTGATGCAACTTCTGTCCTTTTTATCCTGCAAGTTTTTCTTCTGACACATTTTTGTCTCAGATTAGGGAAACAAAAATTTTGCCCTTTTTTGAACGAGTCAACGGACGGTTTCGCTGTAAAAAAATATGGACATTTTTTGTTTCTTTGTTGTGCATTTGCGATGTGTGAACAAAAAAAAAGATTTTTTGAAAAAACCAACGTCAAATGTATTGTTGTTGAGACGGCCATTTTAGCTTTTTGCTTTAACAAAGGTTTTTCTCAGATTTATGTCCTAGTTTCAAACAAAAACAACACCTCGATGAGGTAGCAAAAGGGCTGTAAAATTTTTTTTAGTTATTTTACTCTCATACTTGATAAATTGATAACTTGAAAAAACCAACGTCAAACGTATTGTTGTTGAGACGGCCATTTTAGCTTTTTGCTTTAACAAAGGTTTTTCTCAGATTTATGTCCTAGTTTCAAACAAAAAAAACACCTCGATGAGGTAGCAAAAGGGCTGCAAAATTTTTTTAGTTATTTTACTCTCATACTTGATAAATCGGTAGAGGTAGACTTCACCTTGTTTAAACTTTTGGAACACTTTTGGTTTACTCATAGCTAATTTGTTGTTTTTGTCTTTTTCATCGTTTGGTACATTGCTACTTCATTCAAGAACAGGGGTGATCTGAACCATTCGAACTAGTCATTCGAACTATTCTTTTCTAGCCCATAATCAATTTTTGACCTCCATTTTAAGTTATCTTAGCGTTTTTTTTTAAATTTCTATGTTTATAAACTGAAAGAGGTAAGTTGTAACCACAAAGATTCAATTAATTATTTATCTTTGCGTCTCCTCGTCTCCTGTTTTGCAACATGCATATTTTGATAAAGTACAACCAAAAAAGTTGAATGGACACCCCAGTCGACATCACGTTTTACCGATTTTTTTAATATAACCATGATCTTCATTTCTTACCCAAAAAATGTTTGTGAATTGATGAGACTAATGCCAATCGCTGATGTTTTATGAGATATTGGAGAAAAAAAACCATTTCTTTCTTTTCAGCTAAATAATTTATTCTCTCCCTCAGTTCTAAGATACATATATTATGATGGGGAGAGTTTGGATTTTTTTGGAGTGTTAGCAAAGTTATTTTCATAGGTTTTTTAAAAAAAAACATTTACAAAAGAAAATTTAGTCTGAATTCTTTTTAAAAGGCTGTTACCGTTTTCACATGGTTACTTATTCCAAAATTGTAAATCTAATTAATGCTTCATGAAGAGGATAGGAGCTGTTTCTTTTTTACTACAATTAGAATACAACCATTTGTAATTGACGTGTTCAAAACTTAAATGTGTTGTCAGGTATCAGTCAACGAGCCCATCAAGTTCAATTTGTTGTTTGTTGATTGGTTTTGAGTTAAAAGGGCAAATATTGCATCACAACTTTTGGACTGTTATCTGCTAAAATCTTACAAGATAAGCATTAAATGCAAGAATCTTGCAAGATCTTACAAACTAACCACTGAAGTTCGAATGGGGTTTGTAATGGTTTGCATTGCCAGTCTCATTTCTATTAGGCTATCCACGCTATTATTAGGGATTAATCAAGCATTAGGTGACAAAAGTCTACAGTTTTTATTCCCGATGAAAAATTGTTACGTTAATTGTGGACTTAGTGACTGAAAAGCGTGATTTTTTTCCCTCGTTTTCACGGATAATTATAACCCATCTCCACGATTTTGACCACAAAGTTACCCTAAAACTTAAATACCCGAAAATAATTAGTAATTAAAATTTGTTAAATATCGCGGCTAGCAATCGCGGGCAACAGTGACGGCGTGGAGAAGTTGGGACGGGAAGTGTGGATCTTAAAACATGTTCGTGGAAAACAGTGACAAACTCGAGTAAACTTACTAGCCACAGAATGAGCTCATTCATTTGTTGACACATTGTTGCGAAACTAAAACGAAAAGGCAAAAACTTTTTAGATGATCTGTTTTAATGGGTTCTCTAGTTGATAAAAAAAACTGTTATGTTAAATAATGATTCAAATATCTGATAATTTATTGATTTTTTCCCTTTTTGTGTGTTATCAAACTATTTAAGTGTAATTCTCGTTAGTTTGAGTCCGGGTTGAAAGTAGACGTGAGTGTGTCAGCATTGGGTGAATGTTCCTCCAACGTTCGAGTCCTCACCCTGTCAACATCAATTCCCCCAGAGGTGAGAGTGTCTGTTTGGCCATGATCCAATTGGCTGGCTGCTGTTGTCCTATATGCTGTAACCGACTTCCTTCGTGGCATTGGACTGTTGTTGTCTGGAGAATTTTGTATTATAGATTGTTTACTTGCACACGTAGAGCACATTTGCACTGTCTCGACCTAAAATAACAATTCTGGGCAATTTATCAGTTCTTACGTTCTTTCTGCTCATTTAGTTTTTTTTCCACATCAAATTCTTATTTGCACCCTCATACAAGTCCATTCATTCCGCTCATATGAACGGTTTTTAAAATGGGAAAACGAGCTACAAAACTTTAACTCGGCTAGTTGGGATTCTTCTGCAAATTTTTTCTTTGCGGTATATTTTTTGCAGAATTTTCTGTTTCTACAACACTAAATGGATAATTAGTCGCAGCTCGCAAAGAGCACGCGTTTATTTTACAATGAGAGTACTCCTCAAAAAAGGTCCTTAAATATATTTGAATCTTAAAAATTTTCAAAGTATGATGCAAAAATTTAATATTGGCCGGATTTTTATACAATCACCAACTTAGAAGGGATATTTGTGGCGGAATAAAAAAAATTGTTGAAGAGACTGCAAGACCTAAATGGTTTGAGTTTTATTCCACAATATGTGATACAATTAGCTTATTTTGTGCTTTTAGTAAGTACAAAAAAGACACAAAAATAACCTTGACCCCACATGCCACAATGTTTCAGAAATAATTCTTGAATGCATTCTTCAATTTTTTCAACAAAAAATGGAGTTTTTATGAGTTGTATTATCAAACTCAACCAATTATTGCTATACATGATTGTAAGAATGGTCAGAATAACGAAGAAGCTATGTATTTTTTGTTTGTATCGTTATCAAAATGCTTGTAGTCTGTGTCCAAATTTGTGGTAAAGAATGTCATATAGCGCTGTTTAGAACTTCCTTATAACTGAGATCAAACTGACGGTGCAATTTCAGAAGGTTAACGTAGTATGATTTAGTTCAACATTTATTTTCAGAGAAAGTTAGTAGTAATTATTAATACCGCTTTCTGATTCTTCACTTTTGTGTATTTTCGTTTTTCTTGTTGATGAGTTTGGTTATATGATGAAATGTAGACAAATGAGGTTTGTCGTAAGACTGATTACTCTAAAAGATGAGATCAGACAATCAAAGAAAAAGAATGTTAAACCTATAGGACGAGCTCACTGACTCATTTAGAATTATTAGCATTGCTAAAAAAACAAGTTTTGTACTTCGGCAGCACAATTACTGTAAAACTCCGCCGATAGTCAAAAAATCTGATAAACCAATTTTGAAGTGCTCTGTTTTAAAATATGCTGCTACATAGTATCTGATAGTGTTGTTTCTAGTTCAAAATCTGAAGGTAAATCAACGTTGAAAATTTTTATTGTGAGTTTTTATGGCAGCTTATTATCATCAATTAAGATAAAAAATCCCTTAAATCCCTTTTTTGCTGTTTTTTTAAATTTTTTTTAATATACAAAAAAATACAAAGACTTAAACGAACAGCTAATTGAATGGAAAAAATGCAAACAAAATTAGGAGCTGAAGAAATTCAAAGCAGCAGCTACCGAAAAGCATTGTTAAAGGTAATGTTATATGATTTCGTATAAAACAGGTAGCCTGTGGATTTCAATTTTGATTACACACTATGTTACCAAAAAGCTACGTAACCCTAAAGAATTTTTCAAAAGCGCTAAAAACAAAAAAAATGTTGAGTTCAAATCAGCTCGTTAGTAACAACTCATAACGCTAGACATTTAATAGACTGTTTGTATAATTTTAATACAATTTTTGAAGGGCAGCCGCGTCAGTTTTGCTCCAATTTGTTGACAGTTTTCCATAGAACTTTCCCAAAAAATTATGTTTTCTCGATCGTTACACAAAAACTCTCCATCAATTTTTAATTGGATTCAGATTGGACATTATGCTGGCCATTTCAGTACCTCCGACCTCTCACTACTTCTTTCAAAGAAATTGCTAACCATCTTTGTTATAAATGAGTATTATTTTCTTGAAAAATAAGGTCTTGAAATTGCCATTTCTCGTAGTAATTTCATCAAACTTGCAGTAAACTGGAACGTTTTCCTTCTTTGTACTGATAGCAAGATCCATGCGTTCATCAGATTGTTTTGTGCCAAAAAATATAAGTGATCGTTTGTGCAATTTCAAAATTTCGCTGGATAGTCAAGATATCATGTTTCATTCCTTGGAAAAAGTTTGTGTGCACGCTCTACAATAAATCTTGATTTTAAGATGAGTTGCTTTTTTGCTCTGGATGGATTGCTGCATTTTGTCTGCAAATCGGACATTTCAAATCACGGAACAAATCAACGACGAAAAACGACGTTTTACAAAAGTGGAAAACCAAGAAATTCGTCAACACGGATAAGGACGAGTTATCTGAAAAAAAAAGAAAATTTTGTAAAATCACATTTTATAGAAAGTAATAGAATTGTTAACGTTAATTTAAATAGTTAATAAAAAGATAGGTGAGCCCAGAGGGAGCAGCATTACATACTAAGTAGCAATTTTCGCTGAAAAATCGAATATTACATCTCCGCGAAAGCAATTTCGTTTGGCTTTGTGAAAATCGTTTTTAGATAATTAAGATGTTTTTGGTCTATAAAAATTATTCACGATAGGTGATACAAGTAAGTGCTCATCACTATTTAGACATTTAAAACTATAATTAGCTTTCCACTGGACTTTTAGGAAAGTTGCAATAAGTTAGGGTTTCTTTCAACTCTGCCTAGCTCGCTTAACTGTAAAATTTCAAATTTTCGCTTGTTAGTCAAGAAATCTTGTTCCATTTCTTGGAAGAAGATTGTGTTTGCGCTTTCTACACTAGATCTTGATGCGATGTATTTGAGTTGCTTTTTTGCTCCAGATGGGTTGCTGTATTTTATCTGCAAGTCAGACATTTCAAATGACAACAGTTTGCAAACAGTAGAGGAACAACAGCAGCTTAAAAATGTTTTCAGTGTAAGTTGAGAATATGAGGATGAAATCTCGTTTAAAACTTTTCAAATTTCACGCTGTTGCGCAAATGAAATTAGTGAGCAAAAATGGCGCCTAGAGATCGCACATTGTGCTGTACGCATTTTTTGTGTACCATAGCGTATTTTTACGTTTCATCAAAGGTTAATAATTTGGCTGTGATCCGAATAAAAAACTCAATTTATTTACCTGGAAAGCGAATATATTTTGCACCAAAACTAAGAATCCGATGCAAATGAGATGAACACTAGTGGTTCATCCAAATTAACTAGTCCATCAGTACCGTCTTTCAAACATTCCCAGGTTGAGAAGTCGACCATATGAAAAGACTAATAAAATTTTGGTGGTGGTAATTTTTGTAACATGGCATTAACGATCCCGCGTTTCCGACTAAGGTTTTTTCATAAACGTAGACGAGACTGGATGATTACCTTGCAGAAATCTGTCAGAGAACGGTTTATCTGGCAGAATCAGCCAGAAAAAAAATAAACTCTGGCAGAAGCTGCCAAAAGAATGCCTATATTGCAAGATTCTGGCAGAAAAATGGTTATTTTGCAATACACTGTTTCAAAAAAAAGAGTTCATTCCAGTTGATATGCATTTTAATTGGTTAATTATAGCTAATCTGCTCAAATTGGTTTCTCAGAATTCTTTTTCCAGTACAATCGTCGTGCCAATCTGATAAAAGAGCACGAAAAAATTTAATGAATATATTAAAGAGTGCTTGATAAAAAGTTGCCGGATATGATGGTTAACTGAGTTACTTTTTCAAAGTTTTTGTTTATATTTCACGTAGAATACGTGACATACTTATGGCCTCTCAATGAAGTACAAATAATTACAACATATGCATTTTCTTTTTGATCAGTTTTTCAAATATTTTAATTAAATAATGCGAGAACACATAACAAGCTCAATTAGCATTAGGTCGTTGATCAGAAAAATTACCTAGAAAAATTGCCAGAGAAGAATCAATTGCAAAGGTATTCCCAAAAAAGATTCGATATTATAGGAATCTTACGAAAAATTGCTAGTTTTTGTTAATCTGGTCAGAAATTAGTTATCTTGCAAACCTCAGGCACAAAAAAGGTAATCTTGTAGGAGTCTGACATAATAATGATCATATTGTAGGAATCTGACAGAAAAAAGGTTATCTTGTAGGAAATTGGCAGAAAAATGGTTATCATGTAGGAATCTAGCAGAATAATGGTCATCTTGTAGGAATCTGACAGAAAAATGGGTATCTTGTAGGAATCTGGCAGAAAAAGCGCTATCTTGTAGGAATCTGGCAGAAAAATGGTTATTTAGTAAAAATGGTCCAGAAATTTCTGGCAGAAGATGCATCGTCTTGTAAGAATCTGCCAGATTCGTCCAAGACAACCATTCATTCTTGGCTAGGGAAGTCTCTCAACTACAGCATCAAAACTCACCTGTTTTAGTTCCACATTTGCTGGACAAGCCACTGATCTCCTAGGTACACTTGGAAACCCACCTACGCTCTCTTTAGACTGACTCCGTTTCGAATGACCTTTGGCTTCTCCTTTCAGACTTATTAGCAAATTCGTGAGCCAATATACTCCTGCCATAAGACATGAACTGTTTCATTTTCTTCCAGTGAACTAAATTTTTGTTCCCATTACCATGCAAGAAAAAAAATCAGATCAGTTACGAGCGGTGAGAAAAATCAGTGAGAATATATATATATATATATATATATATATATATATATATACCATATTATTACCATTTTTATAATTTCACAGGTCTTCATCAAAGGATAAAGGAAACAGTTCCCAATGACAGAAAGGAAAAGTCCGAAACAGATGAAAGGTCCGAATGGATAGTACCATTTGAACATTAGCCGGTCCATAGCAAAATCAACAGAACAAATAAAGAAGGTCTAACCAGCTGAAGTTCAAGATTCAGTGATGCAAAGTGGTAAAACAATGTTCGAAATGTGTTTTGGTTGGCTTTCAAACAGAGCCAAATATTTACAAGATAGTTTGTCCTGATCTGGTAAACAATTGTTTCAGGACATCCTAGCAATCTCTGAGAAAAGATGTGAAATCATGCGAAGTACACAGATTGATAAGGAACTGGTTTTCTGCTAACGTTAGTTTAAATAGTTGATAAAAATGATTGGTGAGCTCAGATGAATAGCTGATTACGAAATAGCACTTTTTGCTGAAAAATTGAATATTACGTCTTGGTAAACAAGTTTCCGTTTACGTCTCCGTATAACAATAACAAGTTCATTTGGCCTTATACCTGCTTTTGTGAAATTCTTTATTAGATAATTAAGATGTTTTTCATCTACTAAATCTACGAGCAGTGATACAAGTGTGCCAATCATCGTTTAGACTTTTGAAACCACAATTAGTTTTCCGCTGGACTTTTGAACTATCAATCAGATAGATTTTCTCTCGATTCTGCCTAACTAAACTGTTATAAAATTTTATATCTGAAAACATGTAGAACTGCGGGTAAGAAACAGGTCTCAAAAAACTATTTTGTATGAAATGCGCTGAAGTGTTTATTCGTAGTAAAAGCTTTAGTATTTTCAAACAAATCAGCTGAAAAATGGAATACACGGAGGCAGTGCAAATTGGTGCCGAATCAGTCTAGAGACATTAGTCTTTTTTGGGATGACCAGTACTCTAGTTATGTCACAATATGCACTGGCTAGTCTTGATTTCTGATTGAAATTTAGTGCATGAAAAAATATGTTCTTAATTATCCGAATTTTTTACTTGAAAAATAAATAAGATACCCGGATCAGTTTAAAGACATTCTGTTTTTAGGATGGCCAGTACTCTGTTGATATCATTATTTACACTGGCCAGTCTGATTTTTGAGTGAAACTTACTTCATGAAAAATAATATGTGCAGCTTAACTCCCGCCAACAGGGTTTGCTTTATATGCGATTCGTACATCCGCATGGGTACTTGAAACATTTATATTGCGTACCAAGTCGTAACCACTGAGCTAAATTGCCTAAAAACCAGCTAAAAAATAAATAGTGTGTATACTACTATAGTAATTACTAGCTATAAACTAAAAAATTATGACATTACTCTGCTAAGACTTAATTATGGGGTATAAGTCATTTTCAGACTGTAAAGGAAAATTTTAGCCTGGGTGAACTCTATGACCTCAATTTAATCATAATGAAGAAATACTACATATAAAGAAACTTTAAATGTTCTTGAGATACAATCTTTCAGAACTGAATTAAGTTTTTATTCTTGAAATGTGCTGGTTCATCGCTGAAAAGCTCTGTTACTCAAGTCCGGGTAAGAATAACCGAAAACAGCATGGAAGGAAAACAGAAAAATTACACAAACATTTTGAAACTGGTAAATTTATGTTGACGTAGGCAAAGTCTAGGTAAAATTTTTTAAATAGAGCAGAAGAGAACAGAGAACAACGCAAACTAAACTTAAGAATTGCTTAATTTTATTAATTATCAGTCAAAATTTTTTTTTCAAAGAGGGGCTTCAAAACTGCTTAAAGAAAGAACGACAAAAGCCAAAAGCTGCATTCTCAAATTGTTTCGGCAATTTGTGTTGTTTTAATTATAAAACCTGCTCATGGTCAAAAAGTCTCTTTATACTTAAATCAAACTCATTTTACAAAATATCAGTCGAGTAATTAGATTTTAAAAATTCTAAGATTTTACTCTCAACTTCCATTAAAAAGGCAGACGTTTATTGTAAACAATTAGCGCTGAGACGTCTCCTCATCGCTAATTTAGCACAATTATGACTTTTTTCTGGTTTCTTGTGAAAATTTTTGCAAATTCAATTTTCCTTTAAATGCAATTTCATTTTTCCCTTAAACATTTTCAGTAGTATTTCAACACCCTACTAAATGTCCATTGAATTATACCTTTTCAGTTACTCGGAGTTCTCAGCAAATAGAAATATCTGAGACCCTTTGCAAATTTGGGTCTGCATACTTTAATTTCATCATTGAGATCGCTTTTCGAGACATTCGCTTCAAGTTCTAAGCTTCATTCAGCAGATTACTCGAAAATTTTTAAAAGTCAAATCAACATTTAATTTAAAAAATCCAGTTCGATTTCAGCATTCCAATTCCAGGGCTAATTAAAATCTCGCCATCAGTTTATTCCTGACTATTAAAAGTTATCTTGCCCAGGACTTTTTCGGGACTATATTTGAACAGGTCCAGCTCTAAATTTTTGCTAGATATGCTTTTCCAAAATCTCACCAGGGTTATTTCAACTCTTTTGTTGCTTTGCGGCGCTAATTTGACGCGTGCGAATAATAATTTTATGAACACTGGCTTGGCACGTCCGATACTTTTCTGAACACTGCCCGGGAACTACCATGTATCGTCTTTGAGTGAAAATGAGAAGTTTTTTCAAATAACTGAATAATTGGGGAAAAACAAACTAGCACCAAACAATTGGTGGCGGTCAAGCAAGCCGATAGGCAAGCAAGCCAAATTTGGAAAATGAGGCCAAGTAAGCCGAAAAATTTTGGGATACCGGTATTTTATGTTGCCCCTGGCGGGCCTGTGGGCGCGCTTCGCCGCGATAACCGGCCCGCAATTTCCGGATTACACCCCACAGCGGATAAGAGGCATGGCCATGGACAGCGGTCCGCTGATGCATGGCCATGGACAGCGGTCCCCATACACACTAGATGTCTAAAATTGACGTATTTTTGTTTCTTTGGCGCATTGGAATACATTATGCACTATAACACTACGCGCAGAATTGACTGTAACGGCTTACAATGTATTATTTCTGATAGATTACATAACTATTACCTAACTTTTGGCTTGATTTTCTGTCGGCTTACTTTTACTTCGGCTTCCTTTGCATTCGCCCAAAAAATGGTACAACCAGCTGTAGTACCTCGGACTAAATCCAACTGTTATCTTTTATGATCTTGCAAAATTCTTGGAAGACTTTGCACGTAACTTTTATCATGAAGGATGCAAGATCTGGACTCTTATTTTGCAAGATTCATTCAAAATATTGCAAGATGACTGTCTTAAATTTTTATGAAAACATTGCCCTTTTTAAATTCCAGCAATAGCTGTTCTACAGCAGAATGGCGCTCCCATCGAAGCTGACACATAGTTAACTTGCTAGATGGACGGTTATCGTGAGCCACTCCTGCATAAGAGACTCTTATCTTGCAAAATTTTGCAAGATTATGCGTAATGTTGCAGGGTTCTTGCTAGATCTTGCAAAAAATGGTCTGATTATGACAAGGTTAGAGCGCTAAAGAGGCACTAAAATAAAAAGAAGGTGGATGTAGTAGTTGAATTGATGCTTTAGGAACTTTAAAGTGCCGAAGTGGTGCTTAAATTTATGCAGACAAACTTATTAATGTAAGACTTGTAGTGGATAGTGGTGAAAATTCATTTTCACCGCAAAACGCTCTCGTCGTTTAGCGATGAACATAAATGCCGTAGAAGTGGGGAACTTCTGCTAGATTTGTACTTTTTAGAGGTAAAATTTTTACTTAGCCCGGATTCGCCGCAATTCTTACCCAAATATTTTGCGTACCCGGGTCAGAAATTTTCACTTCCTGTACGTCAGCCACTCCTTTCACTGCGCAACCCTAGTTTTTCTTAGGCTAATTTTTTTGAATTCACTTCAGATACACTACATTTATTCGTTGAATTTTTGTCAGATTTGCAGTTTTCAGCAGTTTTTGTTTAAAATGTAAAAAACAATATTTCACCGCCCCAATAGGAAGCGATGAAAACAAAAATTTCTCCACTGAAGATCAAAAATCTTACAAAATGTATTGCGGTGAATTTTTTACCGGATAGCTGATGTAAAATGTGCGGATTTCAGAGGTGGAAACTTTATCACTTTTTAGCGTTGACACCTCAACCCGAGTTGAGTTGGTGACGTCTGAATCTTTTGCTGCTGTTTTTGTTTTCCTGTTTGTGCTCAGGCTCTCAAAAGCTGCTCTTGTAAGTCCACCAATATGAGGAATTGCTAACACCAGTTTTCTATCCTTTTTCTGCTTTTTATTGGGTTGAATCGACACTGTCCACAGCATTGCTATGCCGCTTCTTGGTTTCTGCCGCTGAGAAACGATCACAGTTTTTTATTATGATGTGCTTAGATTGCGTAATAACTTTCTTTTTTTTGCTATTTTTTTATTTATCTATTTTATTTAATGGCTCCTATTTATCCCATCTTTCACTTAAGTTGAAGTCCTTCAGTCCAATCCTGACTGCATGGATTCAAACAAAATAATCATTTCTTTGTTTTTTAAATTTTTTCTTGATGGTTTTTTGGTTAGAACGACGCTAACACGAATAATGGGCTCGTGCACAAAATATTTCCGAATTAGCCCAAATCTTCAGAGTGAATGTTTTCTTTAAAATTCTTAACGCCTCTAATGCTCTAGAGCGCATCACTGTAATTTGAGTGCTGTCCACTTCTTTTTTTGCACAAATTAATGGCCCCGCGGTGCGATATACATTGTGTTTTTATCAACCACTGGCATGAATTCATCTTAAACATTATTCTGCTTCCAAGACAATTTAATTGTATAGGAAAAAGAGAGGCTAGGCTGACCATTTGTATGCTTCGGTTGTGGTACAAGCAAACTTGAAATCGTTTTTGAAATTTTTTCAACAATATCTTTTCATATCTTCTCATTTGATTCTAAAACACTACTTGTTTAACCATGTCTTCTTTTCGATCATTGATTTGAGATTTTTACGTGCTTCGTGATGTCACCTGTATGTAGCTGCTTTCTGCTCATTGTCTCTTTTTAGAAAAAACCTAAAGATCAATAAATGCACTTCGCATCTGAGATTGAAAATGATGGTGTTACATAGCATAACTTTTTGGGGATAACAAATCTTGTGTCCATCCATACACAGTTGTCAGCAAGTGAAATTTTTCTTATCTACTTCTATAAGTACCTTTACATATTGCAAACTGCTTAATGCATTCCCGGGCCGAAGTGTCCACCCCTAATACACCGTTAATAAGCGAGATTAGGGTGTAAAGCGTTTTCCACTCTTAAATAGCAGGGAAAAGAGTGTAAGAGTGTAATTTTTAGAAAATTACACTCTTTTTACACTCTTTACACTCTTCATTCCACTCTTTTTACACTCTTAAAAATTACACTCTTTTGTTCAATTTTTAGTGGGGAAAAGAGTGAAAAGTGTAATTTTGAAGTGATTACACTCTTAGAAATACACCGCTATTTTTAAGAAATTACACTCTTAGAAATACACTACAATTACACTGTTTTGTCCAATTATTTCCTTCTTTTCAACGCGTGTAAATCTTATCCAGGCTCCGCACGGAAAAAATTACAGAAATTTGTGCTGCAAAAATAAAAATTTGATCTACGTCTTCAACCCAGAATGAAGAGGAGGAGGATACAGATGACAATGAAGCCTTTTTTTGTTAGTTTTTTTGGTTTGGCTTATTTTTGTTCTTCTTTCTGCAGTAGAAGAGACTTTTGCAGGATAATGGCATGTATTATTCATCGCATAATGAGATTCAAATGCACCTTTTCAACGCCGTCGGTTGCAATCTGTTTGTTTTAATGTCCTTGATACCACTGAATAATACAGAAAAGACAACGAATTAAGATTACGGGTTAATGAACCGTCGAGTTAGGTGAAGAAAATGTCGAACTTCATGAAAAACAATAATTAATAACTTTTTGAAGATGACGGGTGAGAAAGTCTATAATAGCTCATTTTGTTGCCGTGTTAACGTACTCTATGAGTTTGTGTAGAAGTAAATGCCAATATTTTGATTTGTTCAAAAATTTTTAATGAACCGTCGAGTTAGGTGAAGAAAAAGTCGAAATTCATGAAAAACGTGTGTTAATAACTTTTTGAAGAAGACGAGTTTGAAAGTCTATGTTAGCTTTTAGCCCATTTTGTTGCCATGATAACGTACAAAATCAATTTGTGTAGAATTAAATGCCCACATGTTGATTTGTTCACAAAATATTAATTAATCATCGAATTAGTTGGAGAAAATGTCGAACTTCATGAAAAACGTCTTCAAATAACGTTTTGAAAAAGACGAATTAGAAGATCTATGTTAGCCCATTTTGTTGCACTGGTAACGTACTTCATGAGTTTGTGTACAAGCAATTGCCTAAATTTTGATTTGTTCACAAAATTTTTATGAACCGTATAATTAACTGAAGAAATAGTCGAACTTCATGAAAAACGTCTGTTAAAAACTTGTTTAGGAAAACGAGTTAGAAGGTCTATGTTAGACTTTTTTGTTGCCGTGATAACGTACTTTATGAGTTTGTGTCGAAGTAATTGCCCATATTTTGATTTGTTCACAAAATTTGAATGAACCGTCTAATTAGGTGAAGAAATAGTCGAACTTCATGAAAAACGTCTGTTAATAACTTTTTGAGGAAGACGATTTAGAAAGTCTATAATAGCTCATTTTGTTGCCGTGTTAACGTACTCTATGAGTTTGTGTAGAAGTAAATGCCAATATTTTGATTTGTTCAAAAATTTTTAATGAACCGTCGAGTTAGGTAAAGAAAAAGTCGAAATTCACGAAAAACGTGTGTTAATAACTTTTTGAAGAAGACGAGTTTGAAAGTCTATGTTAGCTTTTAGCCCATTTTGTTGCCGTGATAACGTACAAAATCAATTTGTGTAGAATTAAATGCCCACATGTTGATTTGTTCACAAAATATTAATTAATCATCGAATTAGTTGGAGAAAATGTCGAACTTCATGAAAAACGTCTTCAAATAACGTTTTGAAAAAGACGAATTAGAAGATCTATGTTAGCCCATTTTGTTGCACTGGTAACGTACTTCATGAGTTTGTGTACAAGCAATTGCCTAAATTTTGATTTGTTCACAAAATTTTAATTAACCGTATAATTAACTGAAGAAATAGTCGAACTTCATGAAAAACGTCTGTTAAAAACTTGTTTAGGAAAACGAGTTAGAAGGTCTATGTTAGACTTTTTTGTTGCCGTGATAACGTACTTTATGAGTTTGTGTAGAAGTAATTGCCCATATTTTGATTTGTTCACAAAATTTGAATGAACCGTCTAATTAGGTGAAGAAATAGTCGAACTTCATGAAAAACGTCTGTTAATAACTTTTTGAGGAAGACGATTTAGAAAGTCTATAATAGCTCATTTTGTTGCCGTGTTAACGTACTCTATGAGTTTGTGTAGAAGTAAATGCCAATATTTTGATTTGTTCAAAAATTTTTAATGAACCGTCGAGTTAGGTAAAGAAAAAGTCGAAATTCACGAAAAACGTGTGTTAATAACTTTTTGAAGAAGACGAGTTTGAAAGTCTATGTTAGCTTTTAGCCCATTTTGTTGCCGTGATAACGTACAAAATCAATTTGTGTAGAATTAAATGCCCACATGTTGATTTGTTCACAAAATATTAATTAATCATCGAATTAGTTGGAGAAAATGTCGAACTTCATGAAAAACGTCTTCAAATAACGTTTTGAAAAAGACGAATTAGAAGATCTATGTTAGCCCATTTTGTTGCACTGGTAACGTACTTCATGAGTTTGTGTACAAGCAATTGCCTAAATTTTGATTTGTTCACAAAATTTTAATTAACCGTATAATTAACTGAAGAAATAGTCGAACTTCATGAAAAACGTCTGTTAAAAACTTGTTTAGGAAAACGAGTTAGAAGGTCTATGTTAGACTTTTTTGTTGCCGTGATAACGTACTTTATGAGTTTGTGTAGAAGTAATTGCCCATATTTTGATTTGTTCACAAAATTTGAATGAACCGTCTAATTAGGTGAAGAAATAGTCGAACTTCATGAAAAACGTCTGTTAATAACTTTTTGAGGAAGACGATTTAGAATGTCTATAATAGCTCATTTTGTTGCCGTGTTAATGTACTCTATTATATTGTGTAGAAGTAAATGCCAATATTTTGATTTGTTCAAAACTTTTTAATGAACCGTCGAGTTAGGTGAAGAAAAAGTCGAAATTCATGAAAAACGTGTGTTAATAACTTTTTGATGAAGACGAGTTTGAAAGTCTATGTTAGCTTTTAGCCCATTTTGTTGCCGTGATAACGTACAAAATCAATTTGTGTAGAATTAAATGCCCACATGTTGATTTGTTCACAAAATATTAATTAATCATCGAATTAGTTGGAGAAAATGTCGAACTTCATGAAAAACGTCTTCAAATAACGTTTTGAAAAAGACGAATTAGAAGATCTATGTTAACCCATTTTGTTGCACTGGTAACGTACTTCATGAGTTTGTGTACAAGCAATTGCCTAAATTTTGATTTGTTCACAAAATTTTAATGAACCGTATAATTAACTGAAGAAATAGTCGAACTTCATGAAAATTGTCTGTTAAAAACTTGTTTAGGAAAACGAGTTAGAAGGTCTATGTTAGACTTTTTCGTTGCCGTGATAACGTACTTTATGAGTTTGCGTAGAAGTAATTGCCCATATTTTGATTTGTTCACAAAATTTTAATGAACCGTCGAGTTAGGTGAAGAAAAAGTCGAAATTCATGAAAAACGTGTGTTAATAACTTTTTGAAGACGAGTTTGAAAGTCTATGTTAGCTTTTAGCCCATTTTGTTGCCGTGATAACGTACGAAATCAATTTGTGTAGAATTAAATGCCCATATGTTGATTTGTTCACAAAATATTAATTAATCATCCAATTAGTTGGAGAAAATTTCGAACTTCATGAAAAACGTCTTCAAATAACGTTTTGAAAAAGACGAATTAGAAGATCTATGTTAGCCCATTTTGTTGCACTGGTAACGTACTTCATGAGTTTGTGTACAAGCAATTGCCTAAATTTTGATTCGTTCAAAAAATTTGAATGAACCGTCTAATTAGGTGAAGAAATAGTCGAACTTCATGAAAAGCGTCTGTTAATAACTTTTTGAATAAGACGAGTTAAAACGTCTCTGTCAGTTGTTAGCCCATTTTGTTCCTGTGGTAACGTATCCAATGAATTTGTGTAGAAGTAAATGCTCATATTTTGATTTGTTCACAAAATTTTAATGAACCGTCGAATTTGGTGAAGAAAATGTCGAACTTCATGAAAAACGTCTGTTAATAACTTTTTGAGGAAGACGACTTAGAAAGTCTATAATAGCCCATTTTGTTGCTGTGTTAACGTTCTTTATGAGTTTGTGTAGAACTAAATGCCAATATTTTGATTTGTTCACAAAATTTTAAAGAGCCGTCGAATAAGGTGAAGAAGAAGTCGAACTTCATGAAAAACGTCTGTTAATAACTTTTTGAAGAGGACGATTTAGAAAGTCTATAATAGCTCATTTTGTTGCCGTGTTAACGTACTCTTTGAGTTTGTGTAGAAGTAAATGCCAATATTTTGATTTGTTCACAAAATTTTAAAGAACCGTCGAATTAGGTGAAGAAGAAGTCGAACTTCATGAAAAACGTCTGTTAATAACTTTTTGAAGAGGACGATTTAGAAAGTCTATAATAGCTCATTTTATTGCCGTGTTAACGTACTTTATGAGTTTGTGTAGAACTAAATGCCAATATTTTGATTTGTTCACAAAATTTTAAAGAACCGTCGAAATAGGTGAAGAAAAAGTCGAACTTCATGAAAAACGTCTGTTAATAACTTTTTGAAGAAGACGATTTAGAAAGTCTATAATAGCTCATTTTGTTGCCCTGCTAGTGTACTTTCAGAATATATATAGATCTTTTTTCCACTTTGTTTATTTGATTTCAAAATTTTCAATAATTAGCGATTTAGGGGCCAAAAATTTGACAATTTACTTTGACTAAATTTCCCACTTTATAAAGACAAAACATACAAGTTTTTTGGTATCATGGTAAACTAGATTTCACGCTTCCAACAACCATGTTGTTATCTTTTTAAAGTATTGCCAAAAAAGAGAATGCGAGAGCAATGTAGAGACCGAAATCAGGGTCGATTTTCGCAAAATTTTCGAATTTTCAAAGTTGTTTAGTTTAATAACTTTTTTGTTACCCGACGTATTTGAAAGTATATTATATCATTTTCTTGCCCATTTAATCCTCTTTACGAATGTATTTTGGTTGAAAAGCTTCGGTTTAATTTCATTGCCTTATTTTCCAATTTTCCAAACTTTGCTGAAAATAGGCAAAATTTAGCCAAATTGTCAAAAATTGAGTTTTTATTCCTTTACTTTTTTAACTTTTTTAACGCTAGGTTGATGCCCCAGTTCATGCTGATTCCAAAACATATTCATTTTTTAAATTTGGTTCAGTAGTTTTCGAGATATAAGCCTTTTTCGGACGCATACCAGGCCCAGGGGTCCCATAACCTCCAGCCCCCCCCCCCAACTGCAAACCTTTTTTGAAATGTGTTCCCGTTCGATTTTTGAAATCCCGTTTACTTAGTTAGATTCTATATGAATCCAGCTTTCCAATGATATACTTTTTAAATTTCAAGTTTTGAAATGCTCACTTCATAGTTGTTCACCATAAAGCAGGGTATGAAAATTTCGTTTGGTGTGTTGCCTCAGAGGTAAAGTGACATGCTAATTGTGAGTCAACACTGGTGGAGACGGCATCACCTGCATCCGCTCACTGAACTGCCATGAATAGAGCATTTGAAATTGCGCAATGTATACGAAAGTTCCAAAAGCTCAGACAGTAAGCCGGAATTAATTTCATTAGTTCCAATAGGTCGTTGTACGATTTCACTGCAAAGACGGATCGTTCGGACACAGGATCGACACAGGGTCGCGATGGCGTGTTGCGATACACAGGGGACGGATGTGTTGCGATGGCGGCACAGGGTCGCGATGGCGGCACAGGGGCCTGGCGCGGCCCATCGCTCCGTTTCGATGGGACCCATACAAAAGTTATATCGTTGGAAAGCTCTCATCAAGGCGAATTCGATAGGCTATATGCCAGTACCCAATACGCGCTTAATACTATATCTGTACTATTATACTATTGGTGGTTTGCTGCTGCTGTGTTATTGAGCTTTGTAAATATTTGTTTCGCTTTCAGTTGAAATGGATCGCAGTCGACTGGGTAACCTCCATGGGAACAACAACTCAGCCCCGCCCAAGAAAAGGCTAAAACCGCTGTTTGCTAACCATCAACAGCACGGACGCCTTGTGAAGGACAACATCGACGGCACCACAACTGAATTTATTTATAATAATTTTGTTGATGAAGAAGAGGTCCATACCGCGATAGTCGGCGATTCTATCTTCGACAGCATATGTGTTCAGAACTGTGTTGCCTATTCCTTATCTGGGGGGAAAATTAATCAGTTTTTTGTGTTGCTGGATACCTTGGCCGTCTACAGAAATGTTATCCTGGCTGTAGGTGGTAACAATCTGGCTGCGCGCAATGGACCGGGCGAAGATCCAACTGATGTATTGGAGAAAATACGGGCCTTATACAGTGCCATCAGAAATTTGGCGAACCGTCCAAGAGTGATCGTGTGCACTGTACTGAAGCGAAACTGCACTCACTTTAACATCCAACGTTTCAACGTGCAACTAAGCCAGTCAAACTTGCCTTTTTTCAAGCTGCACAAAGAAGTGCACAAAGCGAGGTCTTTTTTACCTGACGGCGTCCATCTAAACGAGAAGGGTAGAAAGGAGCTTGCTTGCGCAGTCAACAAAGCCATGCGAGAAAATCATTTGAATTAGCTTAAATTTGATTGCTTTCTTTGACTACTTGTACCTTTGTTTTTTTTATTACTTTGATTTATTTGTACTATTGCATTTTGATTGCTTTCTTTGACTATTTGCACTTGCACTATTGCAATTTGATTCAATTTACATTTGACCGATTTTGACAAAAAAATTGATTACATTAGTAGTAGTAGGTGCTAGGTGTATTAGGCGACACACAATTTAGAAGACACGCCAATTAGCTGGCAGCTTTCATCAAGACGACGTGAAAATGACCAAAATCGGAACTGTATAATTAAAGTTGTGTTATTAGAATCGTCGACTTAATTACGTTCGGCCATCATAATTTGTTCGGTTGTGATAGATTCATATCAAGTCCCACGGGCCACGGAGGCATGGCTATGTTAGCTAGCAGTAATAGCCGATTAATGTTTGTTTCACAACTAAAGAGTGCTACATTTACCGCTTAATGCGCGGGTAATTATCTTGAATTGCGGTGTTCGAGTTGTTATATTTGCTCAAGTGTCGGCTAAAAGGTGTGTCGTCTAATTTGTATGTCCGCCAATTGACCGGCCACGGTAGTAGTAATAGTAGTAGTAGAAAATTAAAATTGACGAACGTTAGCAGGTGTTTCTGCCCGCTTCGAATTTTCACTAAGCGGATCTTTTCCGCTTCGACCGTTATCGTAAAATTTCAATAAAATTAAAATTGACGAACGTTAGCGTTAGCGGGTGTTTCTGCTCGCTTCGAATTTCCACTAAGCGGATCTTTTCCGCTTCGACCGTTATTGTAAAATTTCAATAAAATTAAAATTTACGAGCGTTAGCGGGTGTTTCTGCCCGCTTCGAATTTCCGCTAGGCGGATCTTCCGCTTCGACCGTTATTGTAAAATTTCAATAAAATTAAAATTGACGAACGTTAGCGGGTGTTTCTGCCCGCTTCGAATTTCCACTAGGCGGATCTTTTCCGCTTCGACCGTTTTTGTAAAATTTCAATAAAATTAAAATTTACGAGCGTTAGCGGGTGTTTCTGCCCGCTTCGAATTTCCGCTAGGCGGATCTTCCGCTTCGACCGTTATTGTAAAATTTCAATAAAATTAAAATTGACGAACGTTAGGGGGTGTTTCTGCCCGCTTCGAATTTGGACTAAGCGGATCTTTTCCGCTTCGACCGTTATTGTAAAATTTCAATAAAGTTAAAATTGACAAACGTTAGCGGGTGTTTCTGCCCGCTTCGAATTTCCACTAAGCGGATCTTTTCCGCTTCGACCGTTATTGTAAAATTTCAAAATTAAAATTGACGAACGTTAGCGGGTGTTTCTGCCCGCTTCGAATTTCCACTAAGCGGATCTTTTCCGCTTTGACCGTTATTGTAAATTTTCAATAAAATTAAAATTGACGAACGTTAGCGGGTGTTTCTGCCCGCTTCGAATTTCCACTAAGCGGATCTTTTCCGCTTCGACCGTTATTGTAAAATTTCAATAAAATTAAAATTTACGAGCGTTAGCGGGTGTTTCTGCCCGCTTCGAATTTCCGCTAGGCGGATCTTCCGCTTCGACCGTTATTGTAAAATTTCAATAAAATAAAAATTGACGAACGTTAGCGGGTGTTTCTGCCCGCTTCGAATTTCGACTAAGCGGATCTTTTCCGCTTCGACCGTTATTGTAAAATTTCAATAAAGTTAAAATTGACAAACGTTAGCGGGTGTTTCTGCCCGCTTCGAATTTCCACTAAGCGGATCTTTTCCGCTTCGACCGTTATTGTAAAATTTCAAAATTAAAATTGACGAACGTTAGCGGGTGTTTCTGCCCGCTTCGAATTTCCACTAAGCGGATCTTTTCCGCTTCGACCGTTATTGTAAAATTTCAATAAAATTAAAATTGACGAAAGTTAGCGGGTGTTTCTGTCCGCTTCCAAATTTTAGACCTATAACTTAAGATGAAGTAGAAATTAGCAGTTATAATTAGTTGAAATTAGAATACCCATAACTTCTTGAAGATTGATGGCGATGGTGGATTTAGGCGTGAATGTACTGCGGTAGGACACGAGGTGAAAGTTTTTTTGAGCTGTCATCTTTTATTACATGTTGTGCTTTTTAAGAAACCTTTTAGAAATTTTTATAATTTTTTTTTCTTTTCGATATAAACTTTTTTGGAAAGCAAAAAGGTTTTCAGTTGAACGGCTGATATGCTAAAACAAACAAAAATTGTGTTCAGACAGAATTTTCTGGGTTTGGAAAGTGGTACTGCGATTGAAACCAGGTTTCTTGAAAGTCCTTTGTCTGAAATTGAGCAAATGTGGCAAGAAATAAAACAGCTACGTGAAAAAATAGATAGCTTAAGGCAACGAGTAGAAGACCTAGAAGTTGAGTATATTGAGTTCTCGGAAAACAATGAGGAGTCCAGCTACACGACAACTGCTTCCATATCAAGTGCTGAAAATATGGAGCCGATGAATGGATTTTATTAATTTTTGGTTCCTCAAAGGTGCAGTGTGAAACTTTCGTAGTGTTACTTTGTTTGACTTTGTTTTTCTTATTCTCAGAGCTTGATCTTTTTGATAATGATAGTCGCAAAGCAATTCTTTTGGCTGTAGAGTTTGATTGAAATTGTTAGTAATTGTGCATGAAGTTGATGTTTTTTGTCTTTTCGCTTTCTTCGTTGGATTGCAATTGACTCTCAATTAAATGAATGTTGACTCGAACGTATTGGTCAATTTTCTCCGTTATTTTTTAAATTTCTGGATTGATCTGTTTTTACTGACCTAACGATTTCAGAAATGCCAATGAAAATCGAGTTTGTTTTCCTGACAGCAGGTTGTCAGGTGTTAAAAATTTGGTTATTTGATGGGCGTTGGCTCAAGAGCTTTCAAATAAATGTTCGATTGAAATTAGAGATTGATGGAAAAACTAATTTGTTGATCGATGGTGTTGAAATTGAATGCGTGATGTTAAAACACGGGCCTCCTGCGGCAATGCAAGTTGAATTCGAGCGATACCAAGAAATTTATGGGGCTTTCGCACAACAGTTTGAAAACCCAGTAAGTGGTACCCCACCTACAGGTGCAAAGTGGACCCTCAGCCAAGGTGGGACACCGACTACAAGGCTAGCAACTGCAAGTCCAAGGGTTTTGGTTAGAGCTCCTCTTTTTTCTCTCTGTGAAAGAGTTATCGCAATAAATATAAAACATTTGCTGTCTAAGAAGTCAATAAAAGATAAACATTGTAATTTTTTGCGAGAAATTTAAGCAGATAAAATATCATAGCGAGTGACTACTGCAATTGTTGAGCTACGATCCGAAAATTTGTTCGATTCGTTATCAGTTCTTTGGTTTTGTCAGTTAAAAACATTCTTGTTTAGAAATGCGCTAATCATGAAAGATTGCTGGAAGTTCTTAATGAGGACAAAAAACTCATCGCAGAGGTTATACAAGCATATGAGAAGACGGTTTTGTCCTGCAACAGAAAGCTGGAGAGCGAGCTCCAGAAATTGAAAACCATTGTAAGATCTTGCCTCAGTGATACAAAAGTTTTGACCAATTTTTTGGTAGAAGTGGTTTCTAGCAAGTTTTTACAAAGTTTGCTCAATTTTTGCGCTCAGACTTTTCTTTCAAGAAATGTTTATTTTGCCAAGTTTTGGATAGATTCCAAACTATCTGTATTTAGAAAGATCTCAAGAAAGTTGATGCAGACAATGACACAGAAGAGGCAGGTATAGCTATACCAAGTTTTTATGAGGAAGTTGATTTGGATAATTTCCCAACAACTTCAAATCCGGAAGAACTGGGAAGAAATCTGCGAACAGCATTATGGGGCGAGAAGGGTCTACAGAGGGATATCATATCCCCAACCCGAGAAAGCGAAGTGCGGAAGCCTGCATCTCCCAAGAGAACAAAAATCTTTAAAGGTATAATGATCAAAAACCAAGTTGTCAAAAACTGGGTTTCAAGAATAAGTTGTCGGAAGTTCAAACTGATTTTCTCAAATGATTTTTTTCTGTTTTCGTTTTTGAAGTTTTTTGTAACCATTTTTTATGATTGATTTACCTAAAAAGTTTAGCTTAGGTGTGTTTTCCTATGCTTAAGGCCTTGTACAGAGACAGTTTCCACCTCGTCTTTGGCCAGATGCGTACAATGAAGCTCGTTTGGCTGCCAACAGAGCTGGCATGGATTCACTTCGATACAAGAAACGAAAATCTGACTCTTTTTGGGTGAATCAAATGAGGGAAAAGGCAGAGGCCAAGAAAAAGCGACAGGGAAAGAAACTCCCCGAGACTTCTCAAAGTTGTGTCGATTTGAGCGAATCTGAGACCAAAAGCAATGAGTTACCATCCAATAATCAAGAGTAGCCATTGTTGCGAGTGATTTTTGAAATTTGAAAAGTTGTAATTGAATCAGACGTTAAACACGGTAAATTTGAGTTCCTATATGTAAGTGTTGTCTTTTGCGGAAGCACGCAAAAGTGTTACAGACGAGAATTTGTGCTACTTTAGTTTTAATTTGTCTTCTTAAAGGTGCTATTTCTCGAATTGGAAGTTTTGGATGAAATCAACTCATTTAAGTTGTTGAAAATCAAATCACTTTTTTTTTCAAATGATTTAACACAAGAACAATTTTATGCAAGAAATACTAATTGCAGATTCGCAGAAAAAACATAGAAGTAATTTCGCTCTAGCTAGTTTGAAAGTTTTAAGATAGTTAAGAACGAAGAAAATTTAATTGTAATCAAGATTAGGAACCGTTTGTAGTGATTTTAGAATCGGCTGTTTTTCTTTAGTTCTGTTTTGAAATAAATTGTAATTGAGTCAGACGTTTAACACGAGGTTGATTTGGGTTCCTATATCCTATACGTAAGTGTTGTTTTTTGCAGAAGTACGCCTAAGTGTTACAGATGAGAATTTGTGCTAGTTAGTTTCAGTTTGTCTTCATAAAGGTGCTATTTTTTGTATTGGAAATTTTGGATGAAATCAACTCATTTAGGTTGTTGAAAATCAAGTTTTTTTTTTCAAATAATTTAACACAAGAACAATTTAATGTAAGAAATTCTAATTGCAGATTCGCACACAACGTAGAAATAGTTTCGCTCTACTTTGTCTGCAAATTTTTAGATCGTTGAAAATGAAAAAAGACAACTTGAGATCTGAACCAGCGAAAAGCCATAACCTATTCGACTCTGAGGCTGAAATAGAGGATAGTATAAAGGATAACATTTTGAGGGACAACTTAGCATGGCTTTTTGTGAAAGACAATTTGATTCTTATTACTTACAGCAGCACCAAGTGGCCTAAGGAAATAAAACCCTCAGAAATGTTGAGTTTAATTGAAGGAGAGAGTTACAACCTGCAATTTAAAGACCAATCTGTTTCTTGTCGTTTGTTGTCTAAAGGCAATTATAAAAAAGTAGAGGAAGCGATGAAGAGTTTTCAAGCAGAACTAGACGTTGGCAAAAGTCCTTCAGAATTGCGCAAAAAAGTTCTAGCTTTGCCGAAGGCTCCTGTAGTTGATGATGTCAACTTTTTGAGTCGTTCCCGCGCTCCAGTTATGAGCAGCAGAGAAGTCTGCCTAGGACAATCAACTGAGCGGAAGAAATCAAAAAAGGCTAAAGTCGAAAAGTTAACGCAGCCAGCCGTTCTCCAGGGCATCCAGAACAAGAACATGGTAAAAATTAAAGGTTTTCAATGATTTTAATCACAAACCAGATCATATGGTTCCAGTTGTTTCTAAATCAAAATCAGTCGCCAAATTAAATAAACATTTATGCATACATACATACTTCCATACATAAATACATACATACAAACATACATATATAATAATTTTAATCATGGCAGACGTCAGTGGGTGTTTCTGCTCGCTTCGAATTTCGAATTTCGGTGTGATTGGAAAATTTGCTCTTTGCGTTTTTAGCAGCCCTCTGATAATCTGAGTTTCTCACAACCTTGCTCCAGTTCTTTACCTGAGATCAGCGCCAACATGGTTTCAAACAGTGGAACCAACAAAGACGATTGCGGCCGCAATTGCTCTTTTTTAAAAGAGTATCTCGATAATCACGTTCTGGAGATGAACGAGTTGATGAAAAGCTTTGAAGAGAAACGAAAGGTCGACGACAAGAAGCGCGCAAACCTGTGTGCAAGAATTGACGAGAAAGTTAGATTATTGTTTGCTTAACGATTTGGTATCACTCAGCCTTAATTGCTAGACCTTTTTGGCCTTACCCATGACAACTGGTAGTGACAAGTGGTAGTAGACAAATGAGTTTCTGCAAGAAATAGGCGCAGTTGGTTACATGAAAACTTGTTTCAGACTGCAGAGTTGAAAGAAATTCGCTTTGTTGACCATCACGGCTACCAGAGCATAGACGATCATCCTTCCCGCGGCACAACTATACTTGCTGTGATACACAACGATGAAAATCTGATGACAATGCATGCCGGATCTGAAGTCGGGAAATTTGCGCGGGCCCTCTTTGAGAAATTGTTGTCAGAAAACGAGCGTGCAGGTGTTATCCTTGAGCCGAGAAGACGTGAAGCTGACGGCCGCAAAGAAGCGCCAAGTGAAATTCTCGAAAAGTAGGTTTTTTAGTAAAGCTTATTCGTCAGCTTCACCGTAGGAGTCATCATTGCATAACAGCCTTAAATAGCATGAATTAAGAGATCGATCTTTCCTTGACCTGAAAACCCAAAAACCTAAGTTAATTGATGAGCAAAAAATGACCAGGTTTTTCTGCCTGTTTTAGAAGTTGTAGAGCAAAAGTACCCAGATACACCAAAACTGGCTTTCGAGACTGCAAGAAAAGCTGCCAACCAATACGGCAAGGATTGTCGGAAACGACATTCTAGTTTAGAAGCGAATGAGTAGTTGTTTAGAAGATCATTGTTTGTAATGTGAAGGCCATCTCCTTGATCTTGTTTATTGTACTGATACGTTGCTTCCTATTTGTAGAAATACAGTTCCCTAGAAAATACCCGCCTTTCTGCCTTTACATCTACTGGAGTGTTTAACCTAATTCCCTGTTTAAATCATTTGATATTATATTGTTTAGTTGATGAGTTTGCCGTTTTCTGAAGCTCGGTTTTCGTGTTGTGATCATAAATTCAAAGTTTACTTGATAGTTTTTCATACATACGAATTTAATTTCGTACTTACATAAATACATACATACATTCAAAAATTCAAACTTTAATAATGTTGAAACACGCAATAAACGTTAGCGGTTGTTTCTGCCCGCTTCGACCGCGGATTTAAAACTTTAAATTTGAAATTCCGGGACTTTAGCGGGTGTTTCTGCACGCTTCGAAGTTTTATTACTTGTTCTGCTTTTAACTTTGTTACTTGTTCAAGTTAATTTTAATAATACTTAAAAAGTTTAATATTGTTGAAGTACGCAATACACGTTAGCGGGTGTTTCTGCCCGCTTCGACCGCGGATTTAAATCTTTAAATTTGAAATTCCGGGACTTAAGCGGGTGTTTCTGTCCGCTTCGAATTTTTATTACTAGTTCTGCTTTTAACTTTGTTACTTGTTTAAGTTAATTTTAATATTACTTAAAAACTTTTATAATGTTGAAGTACGCAATAAACGTTAGCGGGTGTTTCTGCCCGCTTCGACTGCGGATTCAAACCTTTAAATTTGAAATTCCGGGACTTTAGCGGGTGTTTCTGCACGCTTCGAAGCTTAATTAGATAATAGATGATTTTATGTTAGGTTTGGAGAGTGCTCTTTTGCATACATACGTTAATCCCTTCCTGCATTCATTCGTTTATTCATTCATTCACCTTGATTAAATTCTAATTAGGTTTTTCAAGTCATATGATGATAACTTGCGAAGAATTGGTGATTGTGGACGGACAAGTAGTGCGTCAAATCTTAAGCAAATTCGATGTAGTTCCTCAAACAATGCTTCCGTTGATCAGTTTTGAAGAGTATGAGAAACGTTTGAAAGCAGACAGACGACTTTCTAAAGCATACTCGTCTTTAAAAGAACTCTATGAGGCCTCTACTGAGAGGGGTTTCAAAATCTTGCCAGACAGTTTCGGGGGCTTTGGCCTCTTCAATCATACAGAATAGACCTTGAAGCCTTCGCTGGAACCCCTAAGACCTTTTCCTGTTGGGCCTATTGAAAGTGTTCCTCAGGAATTACAAAACGAAATGTCTGATTTGTCAGTCATGCGCGGTGAGTTGAAAAGGGATGAACTAGTGCTCTTGGGTCCAATTCGTTTTGCCAACCACTCCTGCTCCCCGAACACCAAATTTTTTATGGGATACACGAGCTCTTTCCTCCCCCACAATAGATGCATTTTTCTCCAAATTATCAAATCTATAGAAGTTGGAGAAGAAATCACAGTGAGCTACGGTAACAACTATTTTAAAGATGGCCGATTGAAATGTAGATGTCCGCACAAAGAGAAGCATGAATCATATAATGAAATCTTGCCACCCACGACACCCCGAGAACAAGGCCTGGGTGATATTTCGACCCAATCTTTACATGCTTCAGGAAATTCAAGTGAAATTTTTCAATCCGGAGAAAGTTTCGGTTCAAATTATGGAGCAAGTCAATCAAGTGTTGGTACGCCTACCGATTTTAGAAGTGCCAGAAAAAGAAAATTCCAGAATCAACGGAAGAGGCGCGTGAAAAGAAGGTTGGTGGACAGTTCAAGTAGACACATTCAAACGTACATACACCAAGTTGATTCTGTGCGTTCTTCAGATGTTGAAACTGAGGAGAATAGTACCCATGGGAGTGTGCCTGTTTCTGCTGATGACATAACGTCCGATCCATCTTGTGAAGTTGCTTCTATAGGTGAATCGTCATCGAATCGGCTAGATATCATCTCAGACCACGACAGTGAAGACGTAGTCGACACGGAAAAAGACTGTTACGACCATAGCAAAGATGGCTTTCAATTTTCTTCTCAGCATCTATTGTGTAATTCAAACGTCACTGTCCATAATGCTGCACTTGGTTTATTTGCAATTTCTGCCCGTTATTGTTTACCCGACAAAGCGCTGTATGACCTTTTAAAATTTCAAAAGATTATTCATCCAAATGAACGTCTACCTGCTCCAAATTTTTTGAAACAAGAGACAAAGAAATTGACAGAGCAATACATAAAGCACAGAGAGAACAATGGCAATGGGGAAGTTATTTATCTAAATTTTTTCGACAAATTGGTGCAGAATGTTCAAAAGTACATTAATGAAATAGTGAAACACGCAGACCCAGAAACAAAAACAGATCTAAAACTCTCGAGTCTTTTTGAGGAAGGTACAATCCATTTGAAACTTATAATTAACGTTGACGGAATTCAGGTTCGAGAATCTAGTGATTGCTCCGCTTACCCTCTCTGGGTTGCTTTGGCTGACCTGCCACCAAAACTCAGATCATCATTCGATAATATTTTTCTCTGTTCTTTGTGGTACGGCAAAGGAGAAATTTCGTGGGATCCCATTTTTGATCACTATGATTCTGAGATTTCAAAAGTAGAGAATATTAAATACAATGAACGTTCGTACCAAATCCGCTTCTTTACAATTTTCTTGATTGTCGACCTCGTCTGCAAACATGATGTTCTGAAAATGAAAAAATTCAACGGTTATTATGGCTGTGGGCTGTGTACTATGAGGGGAATTCAGAGATTTCCAGGTAGTCATTCGTACCCGAATGATCGCACCTTCACAATGAGGAATCCTGCAGAGCATGAGCACTTGGTTAGACTATTTGAGAGCGGAGTCGTTGACGAAAGAAAGGGAAGAAAAGAGAAGGATCCAGAAGTTGACACCTTGGGTGTCAAAGGACGCTCAAAAATTTTCGACATTGTTCCGAACCTGCCATTGACCTGCCCTATAGACACCATGCACCAATGCCTTAAGGGTGTTGCTCACGATGTCATCAAATTTTTCGCTGAACAACTCAGCTCGATTGAAATAGCCGAAATTGACAATGCAACTGAAAAAGTACGTTTACCAAGCGAGTTCAAGCGGTCGATCAGATCACTGCGCTCACTTGATCATTTCAAAGCAAATGAATTGAAAACTTTTCTTCTTTAGTTTTCACCCATAGTTTTTCGTAAGTTTTTCGAAAGTTCTGTCGCCCATGAGCCTAACATTCAAAATCTTGATTACCTAGCATTTTCACTACTATCCATGTACGAGAGCGTATCACAAGCAAGCCTATGCGGACATATTTTAGAAGCTTTTTTGCTATAATATGTCGTTTCGCTAACCGCTGAAAAAATTTGATTCTATCAATTATCATTTATTAAGACATCTAGCATGGCAGTGCACTACCTTTGGGCCATTGTGGACTACTTCGGCTACGATGTTTGAGAATGCAAACAACCACCTTATAAGAACTCTGACTGGAACGGTAAATACTTGGAGTCTCATTGTCAGTCGCTATATTCGTAATCGACAACTTGGCAGCTTTGAAACGAAAGAAGACAATCTGACATGTTTTATTAAAAAACTGAAAAACAAACCTAGCGATTTCAAAGAGGACTTGTGCGTAGAAAGGAATGACGTTTTCAATGAGACCCAAGCTAAGTTTCCAGAAGCTCGTTTATTCGGCAGATTTCGAGGGCTGTTCCATCTTGACAGCCAGAGTTATACGAGATCAAACGCTAACAGTTTTGTCGCAATTCGTGAGGATGGTGAGTTTAAGGTGGGTCAGATTCTACTGTTCGTAGATCGAAGTTCAGCGATCTTCTGTTTAGTACAGCTGTACGAGATAATTGAAACAGTCGTTATTGATCTCAGGTCGACAGAATTTGAAAAGGAATCAGGTGTCCTTGAGCCTCTTGCATATCGTGTTACAGAATTGCCTGACATTCAGCTTCTGAGAGTGGATTCAGTTCAAAATAAGCTTATCAAGTTTTTCTTCTTGGGCGATCTTTACTTTATCAACGCGCTAAAACATTTCGAGCACGATTAGATTTGAAGGACCGTTTAGTTCTTAAAATTTAATTTTTACTTGTTCTGATAGTTTAGTCGAGATTTGCCTACTTGCGTAGGTTTCTGATAGCAAGGGAACTAAATCAATACTTTGCTTAAGTGGAGCTTCTGAGTGAATTTACTGGTTTCTGAAATTTTAATAATGTTGAAGTACGCAATAAACGTTAGCGGGTGTTTCTGCCCGCTTCGACTGCGGATTTAGATCTTTAAATTTGAAATTCCGGGACTTTAGCGGGTGTTTCTGCACGCTTCGAAGTTTAATTAGATAATAGATAATTTTATGTTAGGTTTGGAGAGTGCTCTTTGAGCCCTGATTTGTATCTAGTGCTCTCCTCATTTCTCCTATAACCTCTAAACAAAAAAATAGTATGTATTTGTTTAGATTTGGAGAGTTTTGGAGCCTGGTTTTGTATCTAGTGCTAGGCTTATCTCTCCTATAACCTTCAAACAAAAGAAATATCTGTTTGTTTGTTTACATTTGGAGAGAGTTCCTTGCGCCTGGTTGTGTACCTGGTGCTGTGCTCAATTCTCCTATATCTTTTTGTAACTCCACCACTGCCGGTCCCAAGTCCGGAATGAAAAAGGAGGAGGGTAACATGAACAGAGCATACTGGAAAGAATTCGAAAAGTTGATTATAAATTCAACTATAGAGACTTTTTCCGACAATTTTTATATTGATTCAATATAATATTGCTTCAAACTTATTTTCATATATCAAATATGTTCATATTGCTTGATATATATTGCTTCATACGTAAATTTCCGATTAATTCGAATAATTAATTTTAAATAATTTTTAAAAATAGGTCATTTTTATCGGGTCAAAGAGTTGTCCAAATCGAACCAAACTTGGTATGGAGTATCCCATAGGTATCTAGAGTGTAAAACAAAAAGAATTTCTGCTATAGCTTGCCTAGGAAAAAAGTTGGGTTTCAATAAGGAAATTTGCTATTAATTCGAATAATTTTGCGATTATTATTTTAAAAATAAGTCTTTTTCGTCGGGTCAAGGAGTTGTCCAAACCGAACCAATTTTGGTATGGATTATACCCTGTATATATAGAGTCTGAAACAAAAAGTTTTTGCTATAGCTTGCCTAGGAAAAAAGTTAGTTTTTCATACGGAAAATTTGACTTATTCGCTTATTCTATTTTCAAAAATATAGAAATTTCATCGGGTCAAGGAGTTGTTCAAAGTGAACCAAATTGATATCCCAGACTACCAGTACTATTTAGGTTGTCATGCAAAAAGAATGGTCCGCCTAACTTTCCTAGAAAAAAAGTTAGTTTTTCATACGGAAATTTGCTGTTATTTCAAATAAATAATTTTAAAAATAGGTCAGTTTCGTCGGGTCGAGGAGTTGTCCAAATCAAACCAAACTCGGTATGGAGAATTCCATAGGTATCTAGAGTGTAAAACAAAAAGAATTTCTGCTATAGCTTGCCTAGGAAAAAGTTGGGTTTTCATACGGAAAATTGCTATTATTTCAAATAAATAATTTTAAAAATAGGTCTATTTCGTGGGGTCGAGGAGTTGTCCAAATCGAACCACACTCGGTATGGAGAATTCCATAGGTATCTAGAGTGTAAAACAAAAAGAATTTCTGCTATAGCTTGCCTAGGAAAAAAGTTGGGTTATCATACGGAAATTTGCTATTATTTCAAATAAATAATTTTAAAAATAGGTCAATTTCGTCGGGTCGAGGAGTTGTCCAAATCAAACCAAACTCGGTATGGAGAATCCCATAGGTATCTAGAGTGTAAAACAAAAAGAATTTCTGCTATAGCTTGCCTAGGAAAAAAGTTGGGTTTTCATAAGGAAATTTGCTATTAATTCGAATAATTTTGCGATTATTATTTTAAAAATAAGTCTTTTTCGTCGGGTCAAGGAGTTGTCCAAACCGAACCAATTTTGGTATGGATTATCCCCTGTATATATAGAGTCTAAAACAAAAAGAATTTTTGCTATAGCTTCCCTAGGAAAAAAGTTTGTTTTTCATACGGAAAGTTGCAATTATTTGGTTTAATTTGCAATTATTGAATTTTAAAAATAGGTCTATTTCGTCGGGTCAAGGAGTTGTCCAAATCGAACCAATCTTGGCATGTAGTATCTCTTGTATACCTAGAGTCTAAAACAAAAAGAAATGTTGCCATATCTTGCCTAGGAAAAAAGTTAGTTTTTCATAAGGAAATTTGCTATTAATTCGAATAATTTTGCGATTATTATTTTAAAAATAAGTCTTTTTCGTCGGGTCAAGGAGTTGTCCAAACCGAACCAATTTTGGTATGGATTATACCCTGTATATATAGAGTCTGAAACAAAAAGTTTTTGCTATAGCTTGCCTAGGAAAAAAGTTAGTTTTTCATACGGAAAATTTGACTTATTCGCTTATTCTATTTTCAAAAATATAGAAATTTCATCGGGTCAAGGAGTTGTTCAAAGTGAACCAAATTGATATCCCAGACTACCAGTACTATTTAGGTTGTCATGCAAAAAGAATGGTCCGCCTAACTTTCCTAGAAAAAAAGTTAGTTTTTCATACGGAAATTTGCTGTTATTTCAAATAAATAATTTTAAAAATAGGTCAGTTTCGTCGGGTCGAGGAGTTGTCCAAATCAAACCAAACTCGGTATGGAGAATTCCATAGGTATCTAGAGTGTAAAACAAAAAGAATTTCTGCTATAGCTTGCCTAGGAAAAAGTTGGGTTTTCATACGGAAAATTGCTATTATTTCAAATAAATAATTTTAAAAATAGGTCTATTTCGTGGGGTCGAGGAGTTGTCCAAATCGAACCACACTCGGTATGGAGAATTCCATAGGTATCTAGAGTCTAAAACAAAAAGAATTTCTGCTATAGCTTGCCTAGGAAAAAGTTGGGTTTTCATACGGAAAATTGCTATTATTTCAAATAAATAATTTTAAAAATAGGTCTATTTCGTGGGGTCGAGGAGTTGTCCAAATCGAACCACACTCGGTATGGAGAATTCCATAGGTATCTAGAGTGTAAAACAAAAAGAATTTCTGCTATAGCTTGCCTAGGAAAAAAGTTGGGTTATCATACGGAAATTTGCTATTATTTCAAATAAATAATTTTAAAAATAGGTCAATTTCGTCGGGTCGAGGAGTTGTCCAAATCAAACCAAACTCGGTATGGAGAATCCCATACGTATCTAGAGTGTAAAACAAAAAGAATTTCTGCTATAGCTTGCCTAGGAAAAAAGTTGGGTTTTCATAAGGAAATTTGCTATTAATTCGAATAATTTTGCGATTATTATTTTAAAAATAAGTCTTTTTCGTCGGGTCAAGGAGTTGTCCAAACCGAACCAATTTTGGTATGGATTATCCCCTGTATATATAGAGTCTAAAACAAAAAGAATTTTTGCTATAGCTTCCCTAGGAAAAAAGTTTGTTTTTCATACGGAAAGTTGCAATTATTTGGTTTAATTTGCAATTATTGAATTTTAAAAATAGGTCTATTTCGTCGGGTCAAGGAGTTGTCCAAATCGAACCAATCTTGGCATGTAGTATCTCTTGTATACCTAGAGTCTAAAACAAAAAGAAATGTTGCCATATCTTGCCTAGGAAAAAAGTTAGTTTTTCATACGGAAATTTGCTATTATTTCAAATAAATAATTTTAAAAATAGGTCTACTTCGTGGGGTCGAGGAGTTGTCCAAATCGAACCAAACTCGGTATGGAGAATCCAAAAGGTATCTAGAGTGTAAAACAAAAAGAATTTCTGCTATATCTTGCCTAGAAAAAAAGTTGGCTTTTCATACGGAAATTTGCTATTAATTCGAATAATTTTGCGATTATTATTTTAAAAATAAGTCTATTTCGTCGGGTCAAGGAGTTGTCCAAACCGAACCAATTTTGGTATGGAGTATCCCCTTTATCAATAGAGTCTAAGACAAGAAGGAATTTTGCTATAGCTTGCCTAGGAAAAAAGTTAGTTTTTCATACGGAAATTTTGACTTATTCGCTTATTCTATTTTCAAAAATAAAGAAACTTCATCGGGTCAAGGAATTGTTCAAATCGAACCAAACTCGGTATGGAGAATCACATAGCTACTTAGAGTTTAAAGCAAAAAGAATTTTTGCTATAGCTTGCCTAGGAAAAAAGTTAGTTTTTCATACGGAAATTTGCTGTTATTTCAAATAAATAATTTTAAAAATAGGTCAGTTTCGTCGGGTCGAGGAGTTGTCCAAATCAAACCAAACTCGGTATGGAGAATTCCATAGGTATCTAGAGTGTAAAACAAAAAGAATTTCTGCTATAGCTTGCCTAGGAAAAAAGTTGGGTTTTCATACGGAAATTTGCTATTATTTCAAATAAATAATTTTAAAAATAGGTCAATTTCGTCGGGTCGAGGAGTTGTCCAAATCAAACCAAACTCGGTATGGAGAATCCCATAGGTATCTAGAGTGTAAAACAAAAAGAATTTCTGCTATAGCTTGCCTAGGAAAAAAGTTGGGTTTCAATAAGGAAATTTGCTATTAATTCGAATAATTTTGCGATTATTATTTTAAAAATAAGTCTTTTTCGTCGGGTCAAGGAGTTGTCCAAACCGAACCAATTTTAGAATGGATTATCCCCTGTATATATAGAGTCTGAAACAAAAAGTTTTTGCTATAGCTTGCCTAGAAAAAAAGTTAGTTTTTCATACGGAAATTTTGACTTATTCGCTTATACTATTTTCAAAAATATAGAAATTTCATCGGGTCAAGGAGTTGTTCAAAGTGAACCAAATTGATATCCCAGACTACCAGTACTATTTAGGTTGTTATGCAAAAAGAATGGTCCGCCTAACTTTCCTAGAAAAAAAGTTAGTTTTTCATACGGAAGTTTGCTGTTATTTCAAATAAATAATTTTAAAAATAGGTCAGTTTCGTCGGGTCGAGGAGTTGTCCAAATCAAACCAAACTCGGTATGGAGAATTCCATAGGTATCTAGAGTGTAAAACAAAAAGAATTTCTGCTATAGCTTGCCTAGGAAAAAAGTTGGGTTTTCATACGGAAAATTGCTATTATTTAAAATAAATAATTTTAAAAATAGGTCTATTTCGTGGGGTCGAGGAGTTGTCCAAATCGAACCACACTCGGTACGGAGAATTCCATAGGTATCTAGAGTGTAAAACAAAAAGAATTTCTGCTATAGCTTGCCTAGGAAAAAAGTTGGGTTTTCATACGGAAATTTGCTATTATTTCAAATAAATAATTTTAAAAATAGGTCAATTTCGTCGGGTCGAGGAGTTGTCCAAATCAAACCAAACTCGGTATGGAGAATCCCATAGGTATCTAGAGTGTAAAACAGAAAGAATTTCTGCTATAGCTTGCCTAGGAAAAAAGTTGGGTTTTCATAAGGAAATTTGCTATTAATTCGAATAATTTTGCTATTATTATTTTAAAAATAAGTCTTTTTCGTCGGGTCAAGGAGTTGTCCAAACCAAACCAATTTTGGTATGGATTATCCCCTGTATATATAGAGTCTAAAACAAAAAGAGTTTTTGCTATAGCTTCCCTAGGAAAAAAGTTAGTTTTTCATACGGAAAGTTGCAATTATTTGGTTTAATTTGCAATTATTGAATTTTAAAAATAGGTCTATTTCGTCGGGTCAAGGAGTTGTCCAAATCGAACCAATCTTGGCATGTAGTATCTCTTGTATACCTAGAGTCTAAAACAAAAAGAAATGTTGCCATATCTTGCCTAGGAAAAAAGTTAGTTTTTCATACGGAAATTTGCTATTATTTCAAATAAATAATTTTAAAAATAGGTCTGTTTCGTGGGGTCGAGGAGTTGTCCAAATCGAACCAAACTCGGTATGGAGAATCCCAAAGGTATCTAGAGTGTAAAACAAAAATAATTTCTGCTATATCTTGCCTAGAAAAAAGTTGGCTTTTCATACGGAAATTTGCTATTAATTCGAATAATTTTGCGATTATTATTTTAAAAATAAGTCTATTTCGTCGGGTCAAGGAGTTGTCCAAACCGAACCAATTTTGGTATGGAGTATCCCCTTTATAAATAGAGTCTAAAACAAAAAGGAATTTTGCTATAGCTTGCCTAGGAAAAAAGTTAGTTTTTCATACGGAAATTTTGACTTATTCGCTTATTCTATTTTCAAAAATAAAGAAATTTCATCGGGTCAAGGAATTGTTCAAATCGAACCAAACACGGTATGGAGAATCCCATAGCTACTTAGAGTTTAAAGCAAAAAGAATTTTTGCTATAGCTTGCCTAGGAAAAAAGTTAGTTTTTCATACGGAAATTTGCTGTTATTTCAAATAAATAATTTTAAAAATAGGTCAGTTTCGTCGGGTCGAGGAGTTGTCCAAATCAAACCAAACTCGGCATGGAGAATTCCATAGGTATCTAGAGTGTAAAACAAAAAGAATTTCTGCTATAGCTTGCCTAGGAAAAAAGTTGGGTTTTCATACGGAAATTTGCTATTATTTCAAATAAATAATTTTAAAAATAGGTCAATTTCGTCGGGTCGAGGAGTTGTCCAAATCAAACCAAACTCGGTATGGAGAATCCCATAGGTATCTAGAGTGTAAAACAAAATGAATTTCTGCTATAGCTTGCCTAGGAAAAAAGTTGGGTTTCAATAAGGAAATTTGCTATTAATTCGAATAATTTTGCGATTATTATTTTAAAAATAAGTCTTTTTCGTCGGGTCAAGGAGTTGTCCAAACCGAACCAATTTTGGTATGGATTATCCCCTGTATATATAGAGTCTGAAACAAAAAGTTTTTGCTATAGCTTGCCTAGGAAAAAAGTTAGTTTTTCATACGGAAATTTTGACTTATTCGCTTATTCTATTTTCAAAAATATAGAAATTTCATCGGGTCAAGGAGTTGTTCAAAGTGAACCAAATTGATATCCCAGACTACCAGTACTATTTAGGTTGTTATGCAAAAAGAATGGTCCGCCTAACTTTCCTAGAAAAAAAAAGTTAGTTTTTCATACGGAAATTTGCTGTTATTTCAAATAAATAATTTTAAAAATAGGTCAGTTTCGTCGGGTCGAGGAGTTGTCCAAATCAAACCAAACTCGGTATGGAGAATTCCATAGGTATTTAGAGTGTAAAACAAAAAGAATTTCTGCTATAGCTTGCCTAGGAAAAAAGTTGGGTTTTCATACGGAAAATTGCTATTATTTCAAATAAATAATTTTAAAAATAGGTCTATTTCGTGGGGTCGAGGAGTTGTCCAAATCGAACCACACTCGGTACGGAGAATTCCATAGGTATCTAGAGTGTAAAACAAAAAGAATTTCTGCTATAGCTTGCCTAGGAAAAAAGTTGGGTTTTCATAAGTAAATTTGCTATTATTTCAAATAAATAATTTTAAAAATAGGTCAATTTCGTCGGGTCGAGGAGTTGTCCAAATCAAACCAAACTCGGTATGGAGAATCCCATAGGTATCTAGAGTGTAAAACAAAAAGAATTTCTGCTATAGCTTGCCTAGGAAAAAATTTGGGTTTTCATAAGGAAATTTGCTATTAATTCGAATAATTTTGCGATTATTATTTTAAAAACAAGTCTTTTTCGTCGGGTCAAGGAGTTGTCCGAACCAAACCATTTTTGGTATGGATTATCCCCTGTATATATAGAGTCTAAAACAAAAAGAGTTTTTGCTATAGCTTCCCTAGGAAAAAAGTTAGTTTTTCATACGGAAAGTTGCAATTATTTGGTTTAATTTGCAATTATTGAATTTTAAAAATAGGTCTATTTCGTCGGGTCAAGGAGTTGTCCAAATCGAACCAATCTTGGCATGTAGTATCTCTTGTGTACCTAGAGTCTAAGACAAAAAGAAATGTTGCCATATCTTGCCTAGGAAAAAAGTTAGTTTTTCATACGGAAAATTGCTATTATTTCAAAAAAATAATTTTAAAAATAGGTCTATTTCGTGGGGTCGAGGAGTTGTCCAAATCGAACCACACTCGGTACGGAGAATTCCATAGGTATCTAGAGTGTAAAACAAAAAGAATTTCTGCTATAGCTTGCCTAGGAAAAAAGTTGGGTTTTCATAAGTAAATTTGCTATTATTTCAAATAAATAATTTTAAAAATAGGTCAATTTCGTCGGGTCGAGGAGTTGTCCAAATCAAACCAAACTCGGTATGGAGAATCCCATAGGTATCTAGAGTGTAAAACAAAAAGAATTTCTGCTATAGCTTGCCTAGGAAAAAATTTGGGTTTTCATAAGGAAATTTGCTATTAATTCGAATAATTTTGCGATTATTATTTTAAAAATAAGTCTTTTTCGTCGGGTCAAGGAGTTGTCCGAACCAAACCATTTTTGGTATGGATTATCCCCTGTATATATAGAGTCTAAAACAAAAAGAGTTTTTGCTATAGCTTCCCTAGGAAAAAAGTTAGTTTTTCATACGGAAAGTTGCAATTATTTGGTTTAATTTGCAATTATTGAATTTTAAAAATAGGTCTATTTCGTCGGGTCAAGGAGTTGTCCAAATCGAACCAATCTTGGCATGTAGTATCTCTTGTGTACCTAGAGTCTAAGACAAAAAGAAATGTTGCCATATCTTGCCTAGGAAAAAAGTTAGTTTTTCATACGGAAATTTGCTATTATTTCAAATAAATAATTTTAAAAATAGGTCTATTTCGTGGGGTCGAGGAGTTGTCCAAATCGAACCAAACTCGGTATGGAGAATCCCAAAGGTATCTAGAGTGTAAAACAAAAAGAATTTCTGCTATATCTTGCCTAGAAAAAAGTTGGCTTTTCATACGGAAATTTGCTATTAATTCGAATAATTTTGCGATTATTATTTTAAAAATAAGTCTATTTCGTCGGGTCAAGGAGTTGTCCAAACCGAACCAATTTTGGTATGGAGTATCCCCTTTATAAATAGAGTCTAAAACAAAAAGGAATTTTGCTATAGCTTGCCTAGGAAAAAAGTTAGTTTTTCATACGGAAATTTTGACTTATTCGCTTATTCTATTTTCAAAAATAAAGAAATTTCATCGGGTCAAGGAATTGTTCAAATCAAACCAAACTCGGTATGGAGAATCCCATAGCTACTTAGAGTTTAGAGCAAAAAGAATTTTTGCTATAGCTTGCCTAGGAAAAAAGTTAGTTTTTCATACGGAAAGTTGCAATTATTTGGTTTAATTTGCAATTATTGAATTTTAAAAATAGGTCTATTTCGTCGGGTCAAGGAGTTGTCCAAATCGAACCAATCTTGGCATGTAGTATCTCTTGTGTACCTAGAGTCTAAGACAAAAAGAAATGTTGCCATATCTTGCCTAGGAAAAAAGTTAGTTTTTCATACGGAAAATTGCTATTATTTCAAAAAAATAATTTTAAAAATAGGTCTATTTCGTGGGGTCGAGGAGTTGTCCAAATCGAACCACACTCGGTACGGAGAATTCCATAGGTATCTAGAGTGTAAAACAAAAAGAATTTCTGCTATAGCTTGCCTAGGAAAAAAGTTGGGTTTTCATAAGTAAATTTGCTATTATTTCAAATAAATAATTTTAAAAATAGGTCAATTTCGTCGGGTCGAGGAGTTGTCCAAATCAAACCAAACTCGGTATGGAGAATCCCATAGGTATCTAGAGTGTAAAACAAAAAGAATTTCTGCTATAGCTTGCCTAGGAAAAAATTTGGGTTTTCATAAGGAAATTTGCTATTAATTCGAATAATTTTGCGATTATTATTTTAAAAATAAGTCTTTTTCGTCGGGTCAAGGAGTTGTCCGAACCAAACCATTTTTGGTATGGATTATCCCCTGTATATATAGAGTCTAAAACAAAAAGAGTTTTTGCTATAGCTTCCCTAGGAAAAAAGTTAGTTTTTCATACGGAAAGTTGCAATTATTTGGTTTAATTTGCAATTATTGAATTTTAAAAATAGGTCTATTTCGTCGGGTCAAGGAGTTGTCCAAATCGAACCAATCTTGGCATGTAGTATCTCTTGTGTACCTAGAGTCTAAGACAAAAAGAAATGTTGCCATATCTTGCCTAGGAAAAAAGTTAGTTTTTCATACGGAAATTTGCTATTATTTCAAATAAATAATTTTAAAAATAGGTCTATTTCGTGGGGTCGAGGAGTTGTCCAAATCGAACCAAACTCGGTATGGAGAATCCCAAAGGTATCTAGAGTGTAAAACAAAAAGAATTTCTGCTATATCTTGCCTAGAAAAAAGTTGGCTTTTCATACGGAAATTTGCTATTAATTCGAATAATTTTGCGATTATTATTTTAAAAATAAGTCTATTTCGTCGGGTCAAGGAGTTGTCCAAACCGAACCAATTTTGGTATGGAGTATCCCCTTTATAAATAGAGTCTAAAACAAAAAGGAATTTTGCTATAGCTTGCCTAGGAAAAAAGTTAGTTTTTCATACGGAAATTTTGACTTATTCGCTTATTCTATTTTCAAAAATAAAGAAATTTCATCGGGTCAAGGAATTGTTCAAATCAAACCAAACTCGGTATGGAGAATCCCATAGCTACTTAGAGTTTAGAGCAAAAAGAATTTTTGCTATAGCTTGCCTAGGAAAAAAGTTAGTTTTTCATACGGAAATTTGCTGTTATTTCAAATAAATAATTTTAAAAATAGGTCAGTTTCGTCGGGTCGAGGAGTTGTCCAAATCAAGCCAAACTCGGTATGGAGAATTCCATAGGTATCTAGAGTGTAAAACAAAAAGAATTTCTGCTATAGCTTGCCTAGGAAGAAAGTTGGGTTTTCATACGGAAATTTGCTATTATTTCAAATAAATAATTTTAAAAATAGGTCAATTTCGTCGGGTCGAGGAGTTGTCCAAATCAAACCAAACTCGGTATGGAGAATCCCAAAGGTATCTAGAGTGTAAAACAAAAAGAATTTCTGCTATATCTTGCCTAGAAAAAAGTTGGCTTTTCATACGGAAATTTGCTATTAATTCGAATAATTTTGCGATTATTATTTTAAAAATAAGTCTATTTCGTCGGGTCAAGGAGTTGTCCAAACCGAACCAATTTTGGTATGGAGTATCCCCTTTATAAATAGAGTCTAAAACAAAAAGGAATTTTGCTATAGCTTCCCTAGGAAAAAAGTTAGTTTTTCATACGGAAAGTTGCAATTATTTGGTTTAATTTGCAATTATTGAATTTTAAAAATAGGTCTATTTCGTCGGGTCAAGGAGTTGTCCAAATCGAACCAATCTTGGCATGTAGTATCTCTTGTGTACCTAGAGTCTAAGACAAAAAGAAATGTTGCCATATCTTGCCTAGGAAAAAAGTTAGTTTTTCATACGGAAATTTGCTATTATTTCAAATAAATAATTTTAAAAATAGGTCTATTTCGTGGGGTCGAGGAGTTGTCCAAATCGAACCAAACTCGGTATGGAGAATCCCAAAGGTATCTAGAGTGTAAAACAAAAAGAATTTCTGCTATATCTTGCCTAGAAAAAAGTTGGCTTTTCATACGGAAATTTGCTATTAATTCGAATAATTTTGCGATTATTATTTTAAAAATAAGTCTATTTCGTCGGGTCAAGGAGTTGTCCAAACCGAACCAATTTTGGTATGGAGTATCCCCTTTATAAATAGAGTCTAAAACAAAAAGGAATTTTGCTATAGCTTGCCTAGGAAAAAAGTTAGTTTTTCATACGGAAATTTTGACTTATTCGCTTATTCTATTTTCAAAAATAAAGAAATTTCATCGGGTCAAGGAATTGTTCAAATCAAACCAAACTCGGTATGGAGAATCCCATAGCTACTTAGAGTTTAGAGCAAAAAGAATTTTTGCTATAGCTTGCCTAGGAAAAAAGTTAGTTTTTCATACGGAAATTTGCTGTTATTTCAAATAAATAATTTTAAAAATAGGTCAGTTTCGTCGGGTCGAGGAGTTGTCCAAATCAAGCCAAACTCGGTATGGAGAATTCCATAGGTATCTAGAGTGTAAAACAAAAAGAATTTCTGCTATAGCTTGCCTTGGAAGAAAGTTGGGTTTTCATACGGAAATTTGCTATTATTTCAAATAAATAATTTTAAAAATAGGTCAATTTCGTCGGGTCGAGGAGTTGTCCAAATCAAACCAAACTCGGTATGGAGAATCCCATAGGTATCTAGAGTGTAAAACAAAAAGAATTTCTGCTATAGCTTGCCTAGGAAAAAAGTTGGGTTTTCATAAGGAAATTTGCTATTAATTCGAATAATTTTGCGATTATTATTTTAAAAATAAGTCTTTTTCGTCGGGTCAAAGAGTTGTCCAAATCGAACCAATCTTGGCATGTAGTATCTCTTGTGTACCTAGAGTCTAAGACAAAAAGAAATGTTGCCATATCTTGCCTAGGAAAAAAGTTAGTTTTTCATACGGAAATTTGCTATTATTTCAAATAAATAATTTTAAAAAAAGGTCTATTTCGGGGGGTCGAGGAGTTGTCCAAATCGAACTAACTCGGTATGGAGAATCCCAAAGGTATCTAGATTGTAAAACAAAAAGAATTTCTGCTATATCTTGCCTAGAAAAAAAGTTGGCTCTTCATACGGAAATTTGATATTAATTCGAATAATTTTGCGATTATTATTTTAAAAATAAGTCTATTTCGTCGGGTCAAGGAGTTGTCCAAACCGAACCAATTTTGGTATGGAGTATCCCCTTTACAAATAGAGTGTAAAACAAAAAGGAATTTTGCTATAGCTTGCCTAGGAAAAAAGTTAGTTTTTCATACGGAAATTTTGACTTATTCGCTTATTCTATTTTCAAAAATAAAGAAATTTCATCGGGTCAAGGAGTTGTTCAAATCGAACCAAACTCGGTATGGAGAATCCCATAGCTACTTAGAGTTTAAAACAAAAAGAATTTTTGCTATAGCTTGCCTAGGAAAAAAGTTAGTTTTTCATACGGAAAGTTGCAATTATTTCGTTTAAATTGCAATTGTTGAATTTTAAAAATAGGTCTGTTTCGTCGGGTCAAGGAGTTGTCCAAATCAAACCAATTTTGGTGTGGAGTATCCCCTGTATATATAGAGTCTAAAACAAAAAGAAATTTTACTATAGCTTGCCTAGGAAAAAAGTTAGTTTTTCATACGGAAATTTTGACTTATTCGCTTATTCTATTTTCAAAAATATAGAATTTTCATCGGGTCAAGGAGTTGTTCAAAGTGAACCAAATTGATATCCCAGACTACCAGTAATATTTAGGTTGTAATGCAAAAAGAATGGTCCGCCTAACCTTCCTAGAAAAAAAAGTTAGTTTTTCATACGGAAATTTGCTATTATTTCGTTTAAATTGCAATTATTGAATTTTAAAAATAGGTCTATTTCGTCGGGTCAAGGAGTTGTCCAAATCGAACGAATTTTGGTATGGAGTATCCCCTGTATATATAGAGTCTAAAACAAAAAGAAATTTTGCTATAGCTTGCCTAGGAAAAAAGTTAGTTTTTCATACGGAAATTTTGACTTATTCGCTTATTCTATTTTCAAAAATATAGAATTTTCATCGGGTCAAGGAGTTGTTCAAAGTGAACCAAATTGATATCCCAGACTACCAGTACTATTTAGGTTGTTATGCAAAAAGAATGGTTTGCCTAACTTTCCTAGAAAAAAAATTAGTTTTTCATACGGAAATTTGCTATTATTTCAAATAAATAATTTTAAAAATAGGTCTTTTTCGTCGGGTCAAGGAGTTGTTCAAAGTGAACCAATTTTGGTATGGAGTATTCCCTGTATATGTAGAGTCTAAAACGGAAAGAAATTTTGCTATAGCTTGCCTAGGAAAAAAGTTAGTTTTTCATACGGAAATTTTGACTTATTCGCTTATTCTATTTTCAAAAATATAGAATTTTCATCGGGTCAAGGAGTTGTTCAAAGTGAACCAAATTGATATCCCAGACTACCAGTACTATTTAGGTTGTAATGCAAAAAGAATGGTCCGCCTAACCTTCCTAGAAAAAAAGTTAGTTTTTCATACGGAAGTTTGCTATTATTTCAAATAAATAATTTTAAAAATAGGTCTTTTTCATCGGGTCAAGGAGTTGTTCAAAGTGAACCAAATTGATATCCCAGACTACCAGTAATATTTAAGTTGTAATGCAAAAAGAATGGTCCGCCTAACCTTCCTAGAAAAAAAGTTAGTTTTTCATACGGAAATTTGCTATTATTTCGTTTAAATTGCAATTATTGAATTTCAAAAATAGGTCTATTTCGTCGGGTCAAGGAGTTGTCCAAATCGAACGAGTTTTGGTATGGAGTATGCCCTGTATATATAGAGTCTAAAACAAAAAGAAATTTTGCTATAGCTTGCCTAGGAAAAAAGTTAGTTTTTCATACGGAAATTTTGACTTATTCGCTTATTCTATTTTCAAAAATATAGAATTTTCATCGGGTCAAGGAGTTGTTCAAATCGAACCAAACTCGGTATGGAGAATCCCATAGCTACTTAGAGTTCAAAACAAAAAGAATTTTTGCTATAGCTTGCCTAGGAAAAAAGTTAGTTTTTCATACGGAAAGTTGCAATTATTTCGTTTAAATTGCAATTGTTGAATTTTAAAAATAGGTCTATTTCGTCGGGTCAAGGAGTTGTCCAAATCAAACCAATTTTGGTGTGGAGTATCCCCTGTATATATAGAGTCTAAAACAAAAAGAAATTTTGCTATAGCTAGCCTAGGAAAAAAGTTAGTTTTTCATACGGAAATTTTGACTTATTCGCTTATTCTATTTTCAGAAATATAGAATTTTCATCGGGTCAAGGAGTTGTTCAAAGTGAACCAAATTGATATCCCAGACTACCAGTACTATTTAGGTTGTTATGCAAAAAGAATGGTTTGCCTAACTTTCCTAGAAAAAAAAATAGTTTTTCATACGGAAATTTGCTATTATTTCAAATAAATAATTTTAAAAATAGGTCTTTTTCGTCGGGTCAAGGAGTTGTTCAAAGTGAACCAATTTTAACATGGAGTATCCCCTGTATATATAGAGTCTAAAACAAAAAGAAATTTTGCTATAGCTTGCCTAGGAAAAAAGTTAGTTTTTCATACGGAAATTTTGACTTATTCGCTTATTCTATTTTCAGAAATATAGAATTTTCATCGGGTCAAGGAGTTGTTCAAAGTGAACCAAATTGATATCCCAGACTACCAGTACTATTTAGGTTGTTATGCAAAAAGAATGGTTTGCCTAACTTTCCTAGAAAAAAAAATAGTTTTTCATACGGAAATTTGCTATTATTTCAAATAAATAATTTTAAAAATAGGTCTATTTCGTCGGGTCAAGGAGTTGTCCAAATCGAACCACACTCGGTACGGAGAATTCCATAGGTATCTAGAGTGTAAAACAAAAAGAATTTCTGCTATAGCTTGCCTAGGAAAAAAGTTAGTTTTTCATACGGAAATTTTGACTTATTCGCTTATTCTATTTTCAAAAATATAGAATTTTCATCGGGTCAAGGAGTTGTTCAAAGTGAACCAAATTGATATCCCAGACTACCAGTACTATTTAGGTTGTTATGCAAAAAGAATGGTTCGCCTAACTTTCCTAGAAAAAAAAATAGTTTTTCATACGGAAATTTGCTATTATTTCAAATAAATAATTTTAAAAATAGGTCTTTTTCGTCGGGTCAAGGAGTTGTTCAAAGTGAACCAATTTTAACATGGAGTATCCCCTGTATATATAGAGTCTGAAACAAAAAAAAATTTTGCTATAGCTTGCCTAGGAAAAAGGTTAGTTTTTCATACGGAAATTTTGACTTATTCGCTTATTCTATTTTCAAAAATATAGAATTTTCATCGGGTCAAGGAGTTTTTCAAAGCGAACCAAATTGATATCCCAGACTACCAGTAATATTTAAGTTTTAATGGAAAAAGAATGGTCCGCCTAACCTTCCTAGAAAAAAAGTTAGTTTTTCATACGGAAATTTGCTATTATTTCGTTTAAATTGCAATTATTGAATTTCAAAAATAGGTCTATTTCGTCGGGTCAAGGAGTTGTCCAAATCGAACCAAATTGATATCCCAGACTACCAGTACTATTTAGGTTGTTATGCGAAAAGAATGGTTTGCCTAACTTTCCTAGAAAAAAAATTAGTTTTTCATACGGAAATTTGCTATTATTTCAAATGAATAATTTTAAAAATAGGTCTTTTTCATCTGGTTAGGTAGTTGTTCAAAGTGAACCAATTTTGGTATGTAGTATTCCCTGTATATGTAGAGTCTAAAACGAAAAGAAATTTTGCTATACCTTGCCTAGGAAAAAAGTTAGTTTTTCATACGGAAATTTTGACTTATTCGCTTATTCTATTTTCAAAAATATAGAATTTTCATCGGGTCAAGGAGTTGTTCAAAGTGAACCAAATTGATATCCCAGACTACCAGTACTATTTAAGTTGTTATGCAAAAAGAATGGTTCGCCTAACTTTCCTAGAAAAAAAATTAGTTTTTCATACGGAAATTTGCTATTATTTCAAATAAATAACTTTAAAAATAGGTCTTTTTCATCGGGTCAAGGAGTTGTTCAAAGTGAACCAAATTGATATCCCAGACTACCGGTACTATTTAGGTTGTAATGCAAAAAGATTGGTCCGCCTAACCTTCCTAGAAAAAAAGTTAGTTTTTCATACGGAAATTTGCTATTATTTCAAATAAATAATTTTAAAAATAGGTCTTTTTCATCGGGTCAAGGAGTTGTTCAAAGTGAACCAAATTGATATCCCAGACTACCAGTAATATTTAAGTTGTAATGCAAAAAGAATGGTCCGCCTAACCTTCCTAGAAAAAAAGTTAGTTTTTCATACGGAAATTTGCTATTATTTCGTTTAAATTGCAATTATTGAATTTCAAAAATAGGTCTATTTCGTCGGGTCAAGGAGTTGTCCAAATCGAACCACACTCGGTACGGAGAATTCCATAGGTACCTAGAGTGTAAAACAAAAAGAATTTCTGCTATAGCTTGCCTAGGAAAAAAGTTAGTTTTTCATACGGAAATTTTGACTTATTCGCTTATTCTATTTTCAAAAATATAGAATTTTCATCGGGTCAAGGAGTTGTTCAAAGTGAACCAAATTGATATCCCAGACTACCAGTACTATTTAGGTTGTTATGCAAAAAGAATGGTTCGCCTAACTTTCCTAGAAAAAAAAATAGTTTTTCATACGGAAATTTGCTATTATTTCAAATAAATAATTTTAAAAATAGGTCTTTTTCATCGGTTCAAGGAGTTGTTCAAAGTGAACTAAATTGATATCCCAGACTACCAGTACTATTTAGGTTGTAATGCAAAAAAATGGTCCGCCTAACCTTCCTAGAAAAAAAGTTAGTTTTTCATACGGAAATTTGCTATTATTTCGTTTAAATTGCAATTATTGAATTTTATATAATTGTTTATATAATTGTTTTATTTATTGTTTGCTTTTATTTTCTTTGGAGATAGAGTTTAGACCTGGTTTTTTGGCCAGTGCTTTGCTCAAAAATCTCCTATAGTTGAAGGTTCATAACTCCGCCGTAGCCGGTCCACAGCCCGGTTGAGATAAGGAGGAGGGAAACACACCCAAATCATAATGGAAAAATCTCATAAGGTGATTTTTTAAAATCAAATTGAGATATTTCCGACAATACTGTAGCTAAATTTATAGACTCATTTAGTGCATCTGATCAGACTACCGCGTGCTTTCGAGACGGTTTAAGGGCCGAGGATTTTGCCCAAAATAACGGGGAAAAGAGTGTAAAGAGTGTAAAAATAATATTTTTACACCGTTAGTGCCCCCCTAATTAAGGGTTTAATAACGGGGAAAAGAGTGTAAAGAGTGTAAAAATAATGTTTTTACACCGTTAGTGCCCCCCTTATTAAGGGTGGACTTACATATTAAAGTGTAATTTACGGGTGTAAATTATAGAAAAAAGTGTAAAAAAGAGTGTAACAATAAGTTTTAACGGTGTAACAAAGAGTGTAACAATAAGTTTTAACGGTGTAATAAAGAGTGTAAAAATAAGTTTTAACGGTGTAATAAAGAGTGTAAATATAAGTTTCAACAGTGTAATCAAAAGAGTGTAAAAATAAGTTATTCCACTCTTTTTCCACCGTTAAATCTTAAAATTACACCGCTAAAATTACACTCTAACAGGTAATTCCACCCTTAATAAGGGGGGCACTAACGGTGTAAAAATATTATTTTTACACTCTTTACACTCTTTTCCCCGTTATTTTTGGGCAAAATCCTCCGCCCGGGTTGGTCCGCAACAGTATTGAGAACCAGCTTTAGATCTATCATATGGATGGTTTCTTTTTCAGACTGGCTGAAATGAATTGATCGCCCAAAAAATTGTGAGAGCACTTCTTGTTCTGTTTGACAATTCCAACTGGCTCTAATTGCACAGAGGGGTAATCACTGCGGTAGAATTTTATCTGCTATGGTATCATCCATTGATTCTATTTTCTTCTGTTTCGTATTCACCAATTCGCTTAAGTGCCAATAATGAGTTCACCATCCGCGCTGCTCCAGAACCTTTTTCTCACTTTTACTGACTTGTTGGTTAGTAGATTTTTAGGATTACATAGGTTTAGTTAGTTAATTCATAACAATGAACACAAATTAAAGTGATTTATAATGAGTTTATGGAAGCAGTGTTGTGAAATAAAACACTTATTACAATCCAAAGATAGATAAATAAATTCTTTTTTTTCTTTTTTTTAAAGAATTTGCATTGTATTGGTGCGCTGTGTTTTTTAAAGACGTTTTCACACATTTTTCAGTGACTTTGATCTTTTAAAACGGGATAAACAGGTAAGACCCAGCGGACATTAAGTTTCATCAGAGACCAGAAGCGGGCATTAGTAGTACTTCAAGTGCTTAGAGTGGTGCAGCTGCTGGAATGGACTTAATTTAAAATTAAAAGGTCATTTTTAGGAGTTTGCGGGCTCAAAATGGTGCAATATTCACGTTTTTTCTGATTTTTTTGAGATTTTTGTTTGATTAGTCTTAGTTTGAAATTTTTAAAAGTCGATGAAGGTCTTTTGCGAGTCAAAATTACCTGCTATGAACATTTTATGAGCCTTATGTTTTGGTACTACAAAGTTTTTTTTGAATTTTTTTGTTACATTTTTGAGTTTTCCAGCCTTAGGGGCCAGACAATCTCATTTAAGGTTTGATAATAGGGCATTGCTTAGTTTCTAGCAGCGAATTTTAGCATATTTTGATAAAATCTGGAAAACGTTTCAAGTTTTTCTAAAATTTTTGTCAATTTTTGAATTTTGTCCAGCCTCAAGGGCCATAAAACCTATTCCACGGTCTGTTAAAAAGTTTCTGTGTGGTTGTTAGTGTCAATGGAATTGTTTTCGACAATTTAACCTTTCGAATTTTAGAAGTTTAAGAATAAAATTTCATAAAATAAATAAAATAAACTTAAATAAAATAAATAGCAAGTTATTTTAAAAATTGTTTTTTTTTCAGTTTTTTTTTGCCTCAGTAACCAAGCCACCTCCTCCAAGGTTTATTAATATGTTTTTACTTTGTTGCTAGGGGCAATGGAAGGGTTTTCAACGTTTTAATAGGTCGAATTTATATTTTAAGATGTTTGAGTTTTTTCTAAAATTTATTGTGTATCGACTGGGCTACCGTATGGCCTCTAGAGACACAGAAATGGTTCTGAAGATACTAATAACACAATGTTCAGCTATATTTCTTTAAAATTTGCAATCGATTTCATTTTTTTAATTTTTTAATTTCTGAGTCATTCTGAGTCATTTTTTGAGTTAATCCATCTTCAAGGTCCAATGATTTTTCAGATCTTGCAGATACAATACTGGACCGATTTCAGAGACAAAAAATGGTTTTGAAAATGTTTTTGACATAGCTATATTTAAAAAGAACTAATTCTGGCTTCGGGGTTAAAGCTTCAAGAGTTTTAGCAATGAGTATATTTTTTGTCTGTTTTGGCAGGCATTGCTCAATTGATCTGCTGGTCAGGTAGAGTACTTCTAAGTTTTTCATTGAATTTCTTCGATTGTATTTCAGGACTTGTCCTGCTATGTTTTTTATTGTTTGATCATTGCCATGGTTGCGGTGAGCATTAAAGTTCACAAAATACGCTCCGGGGGGTCAAGTGTAGTTTAAACATGGTTGAGCCCCTAAAATCAGGCTTTATAGTATTCTCTGAATCAAAGTCTGTCTTAAATCTGATCATTAACGTAGTAAAAGCTGGTCATGTCAGATTATTGTCTGGGCAATAAGTGTTACATTATGCGCATCTTTAGAAGTTTTGATTAACTCATTTTGGATGGCAAGTTGAAGAAACAATCAACACATTTACATTTTCTAGATTACCTGCCCAAAGATAATCTTGATGTGAGAAATGTGCTTAAATATCACACGTTGCTTTCTTTTCTAATCACGCGGTTGATATTTCTTTGTATGATTCTTTTCATGCCCGGGACGAGGTGTCAACGCTAAAAAACGCAAATTTATGTAAGATTGGCGTTGAATGCGTTGACTTTATGTAAGATCTACGCTTGAGCGTAGATCTTACATAAATTCAACGCATTCAACGCCAATCTTACATAATTTTGCGTTGAATTTTGGCGTAGATCTTACATATTTAGCGTTGAATTTTAGCGTAGATCTTACATATTTAGCGTTGAATTTAGCGTAGATCTTACATAAATTCAACGCATTCAACGCCAATCTTACATAATTTTGCGTTGAATTTTGGCGTAGATCTTACATATTTAGCGTTGAATTTTAGCATAGATCTTACATATTTAGCGTTGAATTTATCGTAGATCTTACATATATTCAACGCATTCAACGCCAATCTTACATATTTAGCGTTGAATTTTAGCGTAGATCTTACATATTTAGCAAAATATGTAAGATTGGCGTTGAATGCGTTGAATTTATGTAAGATCTACGCTAAATTCAACGCTAAATATGTAAGATCTACGCTAAATTCAACGCTAAATATGTAAGATCAGCGGCAACTAGCGTTGACAAGTTGGAAAATTCACCGCCATTTCTTACATAATTTTGCGCTGAATGCGTTGAATTTTTGTCTTTAAATTCAACGCATTCAACGCAAAATTATGTAAGAAAATTGCGGTGAATTTTCCGACTTGTCAACGCTAGTTGCCGCTGATCTTACATAATTTTGGCCAAATTCCTCGGCCCGGGTGACTCGATTGTGACCATGGTCTTGTTGGAGTACAAAAAAAAGCAAAGATCCTATAAACCACATAAAAACCAGCTCAAACCTTTTTTCAATTGAGTACGCAACAAGCTAAATGCTGAAAACGAGTATATAACGAGCAACACTTCTTAAAACGAATTAACCCGGGTTGACCTTTCTTGGCAACCATATCCAAGAACCATATATGGTCCCATACAGGCCATACAAAATTTTCTTATATGATCTTGCTATGGTTGCCAAGATCTCCATATATGATTCTTATATGGCATCCAAGAATCCAATATGGTCATTTGTGCGTTCTTTCAACGCCCATACAAAGCTTATGCAGCAGTTCCAGCTTTTAACGCTTTACACGACTTATGGCATATTGGTACCATATATGGTTCTTACATGGTCCATATATGGTTCTTATATAGTCCATATATGGTTCTTATATGGTCCATATATGGTTCTTATATGGTCCATATATGGTTCTTAAATGTTTCCTATATGGTTCCGGCATGTTTCTTACATGGTTATTACCTTGTCCACTCAAGGTCATTACAACAAAACCTTTGTGATTAGATATATGGTGGTTACATGATCCATATATGGTTCTTACATGTTTCTTTGATGGCTCATATATGGTTCCGACATGTTTTTTACATGAGCTAAACATGGTCCATATCAAGTTATTCCAAAAAAATCTTTGTGATTAGTTACATGATTCTTACATGATCCACAAATGGTTCTTACAAGATTCATACATAGTTTTTGCATGACCCACAAATTGTTCCATAACGGTTCCTGTATGGATCTATGGTTTTCTAAATATCCACGTATAGTACGCGATTTTTGCATGGCTGCTCTGTGTTTGCTACATGCATATGGATGCCAAGAAGAATATAAAGGAACTGAATCTGCTTTTTCGAAAGCTTAATGTCATATTAATATCACCACTGTAATTTTTACTTGTTTTTCTGTATTTTTTAACTTATGAATGCCTTTTCTAAGACCCACTGGTTCTCAAAAAGTCCACATATATTACGTGGCTTTTTGCATTGTTTCTCTGTGTTTCCTACATGCATATGGTTGCCAAGAAGAATAAAAAAACTGAATTAGCTTTTTCGAAGGCTTAATGTCTTTCATATTACCACTGTAGTTTTTACTTGTTTTTCTGTGTTTTTTAACTTATAACTGCCTTTTCTGAGGCTCCATGGTTCTCTAAATATCCACGTATAGTACGTGTTTTCCGCATGCTTGCTCTGTGTTTCCTACATGCATATGTATGCCAAGAAGAATTTAAAGGAACTTAAATTTTTCGAAAGCTTAATGTCATATTAATATCACCACTGTAGTTTTTAATTGTTTTTCTGTTTTTTTTTAAAAAAATTATAGATGGCTTTTCTATGGTATCCAAGGAATCAATAAAGTATATACCCTTTCATAGCTTTTTCATAAAATTTTTCCTTTGTTCAAATTTTCCGCGTTTTTGAACAGTTTACTGCAATGTGTCACCAGTTAATATTTGTCTTAGATACGGTTGCCGAGAATTGAAACAAGATTTCTCTAAGATTGAAGCAAAAGAAAATTTGCAAAAATACAGAACCTCAGTTCAACATGAAATAAGAAGCTAAACTAAGATAGAAAACAAAAAGCAAAGAAAATTAAATTATCAACAAAATAATCATTTAATCAACAAAGAAAAATGCACTAAGATAATCAAGGTACATACAGAACAAAAATTAAATATTAATATGTTTTGAATGTCTTTGGGTAGTTTTCTAGATCCTAATCATGTTCAAAGCAATTCAGAAGGGGTGACAAGTACGATGTGTTATTGAAATCAATACGTAAAAACTTGTCTTTGATTGCATCCTGAAACACCGTTTCTATTTTTGAAGTTCTTCTGAAAATGAGAAAAATAATAAGCGAGCGCTGCTGTTGCTTGATTGCATTTTTTCACTTCAATAATTTTCAGTACAAAAACCGATAATTTCTGAACCTTATTTGAGGGAAAAAACCCTTATCTGGCCATAACGAAGCCTTCCATTGCTTCTATAAGAAAAATAACTGTTTCGTGACGACTGATGGCAGAGTGAATCGAGTTCAAAGAAGCTAAGCTTTGCGTTGCTGTAGAATACGTCTCCTTTAGCTCTGATATCATCTGGTATTCCAGAACTCAAACATTTTTTGAAGAATCTCTTTTTTCCGCGAAGTTTGCTGGCGAATTCTGCAAGTTTGTTGTCCCCTATTTCTCTACGGTAAGAATCTTTGTTTCGAAGATAACGCTCGACTAAAAGCTGCAAATGATTGACCGTTCCTGTGAATTTCGACTGCAAGAGGTAGTTAGCCGATTCAAACATCATTGCGGATGCTGTCCATAAAGGTCCAAAAGATCTTACTTGCCACGCTAAGTGTGAGTGTGCATGCACATTTGGTGAAAAGATTTCTTCGGAATATCGGTTTTCAGTTGTAGGAGAAAACTTCAAATCAATTTTTCATCTTCATTGGCATGCAAAGAAGAAATCATGAGAAGACGAATGGCGTAACTCAAAAGAAAAAAGCGATCGTAAAGATCTTCATTGACAGTCGAATGGAAAAGAATCGGGCCGATATAAAAAAACCATAGCTTCAATTCGTTCGCTTTGAAGAAATCCAGTTCACGCAGTGGTCTGACAGATCTTTTGAATTCGCAGGTGAGCTGAAAACAATCACGATTTTTAACATCAAATAAGAATGAAATAAAAATCACCAAAAGACAAGCAAAAAGAATTACCGCGATAGTTTTGACGGCACTTTCAATCAATTGAAGATCGCTTCTCGCTGTCTTTTTAGCAATCACTTGCAACAAAACTTTGGCAACCCCAAGATAAACTTGATGCATGACGTCAATCGGAGCCGCTAGAGGTAAGTTAGGAATTAGAGCAAAAATCTTTGATCTGCCTTTGACACCACGATAAACTCTCAGATGGTTTTGCTCAATTTCTTTCAGATGCTTTTCGTGTAATTCAGGAGTTCGCATTCTAAAATTGTCAATAGGATAGTAACGAGCCGTTTCGCCTTGTTGAGTTTGCACAAGGCACAATATGCAGCCATAACGTGCAAGATGATGGTGCATGTTTAATATTGATGCTGTTGCCGGTAAATCGGACACCAGAAGAAATATGCTGAATTTCAGGCTGAAGAAAGACTCTCTAAACCTTATTTGCAGAGCAGAGATTTACTGGCAAACTCCTTCCGCAAATGCTGGAAAAAATCAATAAATGAATCAATTCAATTTGAACTTTAATTTACAGTTTTGTTTATTTTAGTTTAAAACATTACCTCGAAGATATCGTCCCAAGCTGGTTTATTGTTACCCAAACAAAGCGCAGCCAAAACAATATTTTCGAAGGAGGACCGCAAAAGTGGAGGTAAATTTGCAATTGCCAACCAAACCGGCCAGATAGATTTTGACGATGCTTTCATTATCTTAAGGCCATCTGAATTAAGAATTATGAAAATTTCTAGTGTTTTCGCGTTCAAGTCGAAGAAAGCAGGAAGACTTAAATCTGATTCTTTTTTCGTTCGTTGTCATAGAGAAAGATTTCTGTAATGTTTTTCTCAATTACAGATTGCAGCTCCGTCATGAAACCAAGAGACCAACGAAAACCAGAGCCACAAGCTTTCAAACGTTCCGTTTTTTCCTGCGCTGTAGGCTGGTGTTTCCTGTGCATGCTTTTGAAGCTCGATATGGTTGACTCTGTGCCAACTAATCGCAATAAACTGATCCAGTTCTTTGCTTCCGAGTCGGACGCTCCATGCCTGGAAATAATTGCTGATACACAACTCACTAAGTCAGATTCTGGGTTAAAATTTGCTTGACTGCAATCATCTTCTGATTCAGAAGAGCTTAACCCAATTGCAGGCGTTGAAAAAACATTCGGAACAATTTCACTGACGTTTTCAATTTTTAAATCCGGGGCAACAGAATCCTGAGGTGTCGATATATTAAAATTGTTGGACTCAGTAACATTTTCAACTTCATTTAAAACTTGCGATTGAACAACCTCCATCAACTCAGTTTGTTCGTTCTCCGATTCTTTATCAGATGACCAATCGCTCGAGATGTCAGAGCTACTTGTCTGATATGAGCGTGCTTCTTCTACTCGTGGGCGTTTCCTAGAAACAACTAGTCTTCGACGATTTTGTCTAAATACAGACAGTCGGTTAGACTCAACTGGATCAAAGACACGTAGCTCCAGTTTATCGTCAACTTCAGATGCCTGAGTTGCTTCTGCTGCTTGCTGAACATGCAAAAGATCTTTTCTGCAATTGCAATAGATATTGTTTTCGCCAAAATAGTCGTCGCCGTAATACACAAGAAGTTCATCTCCAGGATGGATGTCTTTGAGTATTTCTACTTTAACACATTTCTGTGCACCTAATTCACAGACTACAAATTGACAGTTGGGATCACACGAGTAATTAACAAAACGAACAGAACTGCACATTAAGCGCATTTTGTTGCAGATTTTTGTAGGCTTGAATTTGGATATGGGCAGGATTTTATTTTCGTCTGTTGAGTCCACTTGTTCTAAAATTGCCCACAAATTTTCCAGAACTTTTTTTTAGAAGCTTTCAAAGTGTCAGTGCCGTTGAAAAACAGTCCATAGCCTCCGAAATTATCCAATTTGAACTCAAATGACAAATTGGTGGCCTCATTGTAGCAGACTCGAAGCAATGAGTTTGTATTTGGCATACAGAGCTTGTTCTTCTACAAGTTTAAGGTCTGTGAAAATGCTCAGGTGAAAATTTCTCAACCATCGCAATAACTTCGCGGCCATTTTGAGCAATCGTCTCGTTGGTTATTTGCGCATCACATTGAGCAAGAACAAGACTTTTAAGTTTGTTCCTCATTTCAACTGAAAGAAAGATGGCAAATAAACTACCGGTAAAAGAAATGTTAGGCTATTTAAGCAATTTTAAACAAATTAAGACATCTAAAAAGCGTCTAAATTAGTTGTCAAAGACCTTCCGAAATCATTAACTCTTTATCTGAGAAAACCAAATTTGTCATTAACTGAATTGAAGAACAGCAAACCATCAAAAGCATCGGATTAGGGTACACGGTTGACAAAAATTTCTACACTTATACCTCTATATAAATCATGAGATATTTTTCCGAAAAAAGAAGCAATATAAAGTGAAACAAGGACTCATGTACTCAATCAAGTTGAAGTTCCTTGATAATAGATAACCGAATATATCTTTGCATCCTATAACGTTTACTCAGGCACTGGTTGATTGGCTCTGAGCATTGTTCGGATTTTTCTTCTTCAAATCCAGTCCCATCTGGTTTGCGGCATTCCTGGCCTCTTTAAGTGCCAGCTCAGCATTTCGCGGGTACTTACGGCGAACAACATCTAAAGCAAAAAACTCTAAAAATGATTTCTTCCTGTTTCATTAACCCGAAAAATTTGAGCTTGAAACTTTCTTAATTTTTCAGCTGAGATTCTTGACTATTTTCACTTGATTTCCTCCAAATTAAGAAAAAACATATACCATTAAAGATCTTTTCGACGTGCTCATCAACTCTCCCTCTTTGGTCAGACATTCTTCTCCCAGGACCCAGCATCTTTTCCTGCAGCTTGCAGTTGTTTTTCTCAACGAAAATTTTTCTGGCTAACTTTCGCCCGAATTTTGATGGTTCGTGGCCTGCCTGGAGCTCTAGAAGATTTTCCCCTTTAAACATTACAGCGAGATCTTCACGGTTGTCGAAAAGAACTTCTTCGCGCCGAGTCATAAGAATTACAGAATTAAGGAATTCTGCATTAGATGCCTTCTCTTGCCTTCTTGATTTTTTTAGATTTTCTTTATGGCACTCTATGATGCGATCGAATTCGCTTTCCAATTTCAAAAGGGGAGCAGAGGTACTGAAGTCCCTATCGTCGATGCTGTCGGCGGGGTAGCGTTCAAATATTTCTTCTACATTATCGTCCCGCTCTTCACTTGATTCACTCAGTTTTCTCGAACGCCGCATTTTTTTTGGAGGTGGCACTTCTTCATCAGAAAACTCAAAAGACTGCGCATCATCACTGATAGGGTATTCAGAATCAGAGGACTCTAAGTTGTTTTCTCTAGCAGACATTACTCTGTAATACAAAGTGTCCTTCAGTAGATAAGAAAGATTGATATAAAACCATTATCTTTTCCTTTTGTTACAGCGATTATCTTTGTAAACCTCTGCAAAGCTAATACATTAAAACTCCAACTCCTCTTTGCCAGCTTGATTATTTTTTACTTAATTAAAAAACTGCGTTTGAAGCAATGGTTTAAATTCTATAACATGTTTAACTTTTATTTCTGAACTATCTTTGAGAACAAGCTCAAATACATCAACAATGGTGTATTTTCACAGAAAAAAATGGAACGTCTGGAGAGGAGAAACTACGTAATAAACAAATGAACATTTGTCAAATCAAGTGGCACCAAACAAAATAAACTGGCATTTGTTACATAACACATTGAACAAAGTTTACAATAAGGAAACAGATAACACAGAGACAAAAACCCTCATTTATTAACGACTTAAGCAAGCAGTATAAATGCCATAAAAATTTAGTTGTGAACTTAAAGTTGAAGTTTTTCAAATGAAGTAGAGAAGCAAAAAGAATTGTTTGAAATCAAATCTGTAGTTTCAAAATATGCTAATATTCTGGCACATCAATATAGGAGAAGCAACTTTAAAAAATAGCAACAAGTCGAGGAGAACGAGCACTCAAGTTTTTTTTGAAGGATCGTGGTATGTCAAAACTAAGACTCTATACCAACGGTATTCCTTGCTTCTTTTTTCCAGGGAAATTTTTGTCTCATTTCCGCACCGTACTGATTGGCGCCCTGAAAGGCTTTTCTACGGCAAATCGTTTGTTTGAGGATAACTTCCTCTCGATGCAGCTCTTCATTTTCAGCTCAAGCTCCTGATCAACACTAGGTCGAGAATTCGGCTTCAGAAGTTTTGCACCAATTCTTTGGTTTATCAAAGGGCATTCTTCTCCTGTGCCAAAGATCTCAGCAGCAAGTGTTCGACCAAAAGTTGAGGGACCAAACGTAGCATTCAGTGACATCAAATCAACATCGTTCACCCATATTGGCTCTTGGTTATCTGGATTGTTGGCGGAGGGTTCTTCATCAACTATTGGCTCTGGTATAACTTTCATTAAAGAAGTCAATTTCGATCTCAAGAGCTGATTCTCTTTCGCCATTTTTTTGTCGTGTTCTTCTTGGACACTTACAAGCTCACTCACCTTCCGGACAAACACATCAGTGAACTTGTCCATCATCTTCTCGACAACAGTCACTGGAATCTAAGCACAATATATGCGTTAAAAACAAGCAGTAAAAACAACAATGAAAGTTCAAATGCACCTTTGCCAATTTTAGAAGTGAGCGACTACTTTAGCTACAAATTTAGTATGTATTGCAGGAATAAACGACTGGCAACTTAGTCATTATACAATTGTAAAAAATAACCGTTTCCTCTGGCTTCTCTTGTGTAGGTTTACTTTGTACCGAGACAACTGGAGCAGCATTTTGAGGGCCAGCCAGTTTCGATCAAATCTTAAACTCTTCACCGGTGGCTGGTTTTCATCATTGTAAGGGGATCTCCATTTAGGGCATGCAGTCTCTACCTCAAAGCGTTTGGGTTTCTTCAATGAACTCTGAGTTCGGCTGTTGTTCATGTCCCTAGAAAAATTGAAGATTTTTTTCAGAGACTCCAATTAGGTACTAAAACGATATGAATAAATAACACCACGACCACTTGTTTTTGCTTGATTGCAATTGATTTTCGATATAGAAAAATAGAGAAAAACGTGAAAAGAGAAAACAGCAGTTAAAAATTAGACAGAGAAAGAATTAGGACGGTTGGAATTGAAAAAGAAAGAACCACAAAAAAACCTTCTTCCAAAAGTGTTTTGATATTACAAAAATTGCTTTTTTAAAAAAAAACTTACGGTGCAAAACTGATATCTGTTAATGACGAATCTGCAGCAGCCACAGTCTCAAAAACTTGTTTTTCCACAACAGAAACTTTTTCTTTGACGCAAAGTGCACAAAGAGAGGCCCTGATCCATTCCCCGTCGTACCACACGTTGCATCGGTCTTTTGGCTGCATTGCTAATCTCATGGGCAACGTAAACTCTTTTTCCCATCTTGAGTACTTGTACTCCAGTGTGAAAGGCTTGGGATCACCTTTCTTGTAGAACACCCACAAGAGCTTACTGGCCTTTTTCTGCATTTCGTCATCAACTCCGGGCATCAGAGGACGCTGACTATTTACACCAAAGTTTGCCCTACTTGATTTACGTACTTGAGACATTTCTTTTCACTGAAAAAAAGAAACGACGTTGAAAACGAAAAAGAAAGACTAACTGCTTTTGCCCTCACTTAACCAAGAAACCAGTGTTTTTGTGTAGGCGAAACTTAAACAAATATACCACAAGGGTAGTTTTCTTAATAAAGCAATTTGAATAAATATCTGTTTTCAACAGAAAGATTAAGATAATTTAAACGAAAAAGGACCAAACTTAATTCAATTTAGATCAAATCTAACACAGTTCTTTGAGATGTTATTAAAATAAAACGGCATTCAATCAAATGATACCATCTGTAAAAAAGAAGAGCTTTTCTGCTACAAGCATTTATTACCAAGGGAATTTCGAGAAGCTTGACTTTTGAGTTTTCTAAAGCATTCAGTTATGAAACTTTTATTCTCATTAATTTCCTGAATACGTTTGCGAGCCTTGAGATTGAATTTCCTCAGGGTGCTTTGTCGCATTTCTGAACCATAACTATTAGCGCCAAGTAAAGCCCACATTACTGAAACTTCTTTGTCATCGTGGAACTTCTGTTCAACACAATCTTGAAACAACTTTTCAAGCCAGAACCAAACAGTATTGCGGCTAAAAATCTGACAAAGTTGAAAGCGCCATTTTCCCCAGTTTTTCGGAATAAATAGGCAACGAAAACAATTCTCCATCAGCTAAATCACTCCCTGATACATCCAGTAACCCATACACTTGATCCAAACTTCTTGAATCTTGACAACTCATTTCAAACAATCTATAAGAGTTCAAAAACCTTTTGAGTAGAAACTATGTTTATTTGAAGACTCTGAGTTTTGTCAAAACAGAATGCTTCTTTCGAGAAAACGCAAAAGCTAAAATTAAGTAACATTTTAAGTCCAGCCACATACAAGATGCTTTACGACAAAAAGTTTGCTTGACTAGCACCTTAATCTCAATTTGGGAGGACTAAACAGAAAAAAATTTCTATTCCCTTTATTAGCAACGAAAAATAGAGAATTCTGTCCGAGAAAAAAGGCTTCTTTCAAGAAAACGAAAGAAAAGGCTAATATGAAGTGAAAATTTCAAAAACACTCCCCAGAAAATTTTGTTGCGTGCATTCTACGCATATCCAGCCTAGCAAAACAGGGTTGCGAGCCCAATGACTTCAAATGATTTTTGAACGAAAAGGGAGGACCAAAATTTTCTTTCAAAAAAGGAGCAATAAGCGTTTTGAAAAAAGTTTTCAAATCCAGCAACTTACAAGATGCTTGATGACAAAAATTTCGCTTGGCTAGCACTGTAAGCTCAATTTAGGAGGCCTTAACAGAAGAAATTTCCTATTTACGTTTTTAGGAACGAGAAATGGAGAGTTTTGTCCAAATAAAGATTGCTTTTTCCGAGAAAACAAAAAAAGAGGCAAAATCAAGTTAAGTTTTCTAAAACACTCGCAAGAAAAACTTGATGTGTGCATTCTACGCATATCCTGCCTAGAAAAACAGGGTAAAAAGCCCATTGATTTCAAATAATTTTTCGAACGAAAAATGAGAACGAAACTTTCTAAAAAAAGGAAGCAATAAGCGTTTTGAAAAAAGTTTTCAATTCCAGCCTTTTACAAGATGTTCACTACCAAAAAGTTTACTCTGCTAGAACTGTAAGCTCAATTTAGGAGCCCCAAACAGAAGAAAAAATCTTATCTAGGTTTTTTTCAACAAAATATAAGAAATTTTGCTCAATTAAAGAACGCTTCTTTCGAGAAAACGAAAAAAGAAGCTGAAATAAACCAAAACTTTCAAAACTATCGCAAAAAAAATTTGTTGCGTGCATTCTACTTGTATTTGGCCTACCAAAAACAGGGGTACAAGCCCATTGCCTTAATACAAATTTTTGAACAAAAAGGCAGGACCAAATTTTCATTAAAAAAAAGCATTAGGCGTTTTGAAAAAAGTTTTCAAGTCCAGCCACTTACAAGATGCTTGATGACAAAAAGTTCGCTTGGCTAGCACTGTAAGCTCAATTTATGAGCCCTACTGAGAAGAAAAATCCTGTTTCCGTTTTAAGCAACAAAAAAGAGAGAGTTTTGTCCAAAAAAAAGAATGCTTCTTTCCAGAAAACGCAAAAAAAGCCTAAAGTCAAGTGAAATTTTCAAAACACATGCAATAAAAAATTGATGTGTGCATTCTACGCGTATCCAGCCTAGAAAACCAGGGTTAGAAGCCCATTGACTTCAAATAGTTTTTTGGGCAAAAAATGAGAACGAAACTTTCTAAAAAAAAAGAAGCATTAGGCGTGTTGAAAAATGTTTTCAAGTTCATACACTTACAAGATGCTTGATGACAAAAAGATCGCTTGGCTAGCACTGTAAGCTCAATTATTGAGCCCTAAACAGAAAAAAAATCCTGTTTTCGTTTTAAGCAACGAAAAAGAGAGAGTTTTGTCCAAATAAAGAATGCTTCTTTCCAGAAAACGCAAAACAATCCTAAAATCAAGTAAAATTTTCATAAACTTTTGCAATAAAAAAGTGATGTGTGTACTCTACGCGTATCCACTCTAGAAATACAGGGTTACAAGCCAATATACTTCAAATATATCTTTGAACGAAAAATGAGAATCAAATTTGACTAAAAAAAAGAAGTATTAGGCGTTTTGAAAAATGTTTTCAAGTTCAGACACTTACAAGATGCTTGATGACAGAAAGTTTTCCTGGTTAGCACTGTAAGCTCAATTTATGAGCCCTAAACAAAAGAAAGTCCCTATTTCCGTTTAAAGGAACAAAAAATAGAGAGGTTTTGTCCAAATAAAGAATGCTTCTTTCCAGAAAAAGCAAAAACAGGTAACAATCAAGTGAAATTTTCAAAAACACTTGCAATAAAAAATCGATGTGTGCATTCTACGCGTATCTAGCCTAGAAAAACGGGGTTACAAGCACATTGACTTCAAATAATTTTTTCAACAAAAATTGACAACAAAATTTTCTAAAAAAAAGAAGCATTAAGCATTTTGAAAATTGTTTTCAAGTCCAACCACTTACAAGATGCCTTATGACAAAAAGTTCGCTTGGCTAGCAATGTAAGCTCAATTTAGGAGCCGTAAACCGAAGAAAAATCCTATTTCCATTTTTATCAACGAAAAATAGAGATTTTTGTCCAAATAAAGAATGCTTCTTTCCAGAAACCGAAAAAAAAGCTATAATCAAGCGAAAATTTCAAAACTACCCGCAACAAAAATACGATGAGTGCATTCTACTTATATTTAGCCTAGCAAAGCAGGGTTAGAAGCCCATTGCCCTCAAATGATTTTTTGAACAAAAAGGGAGGACCAAACTTTCTTCAAAAAAAAAGAAGCATCAAGCGTTTTGAAAAAAGTTTTTAAGTCCAGTCATGTACAAGATGATCCATCCCAAACTGGTCACTTGGCTGGCACTATAGGCTGTATTTAGGCGCCCGAATTTAAAGAAACATCCTATATACGTTTTAGGCAAAGCAAAAAAGACAATTATGTCCAAAAAAAGAATGCTTCTTTCGAAAAAACGAGGAGAAAAGCTATAATCAAGCGAAACTTTCAAAACTACCCGCAACAAAAATACGATGAGCGCATTCTACATATATTTAGCCTGGCAAAGCAGGGTTAGAAGCAAATTGCCCTCAATTGATTTTTTGAACAAAAATGGAGGACCAAACTTTCTTCAAGAAAAGAAGCATTAAGAGATTTGAAAAATGTTTTCAAGTCCAGCCACTTAAAAGATACTTGATGACAAAAAGTTCGCTTGGCTAGCACTGTAAGCTCCACCTAGGAGCCCTAAACCGAAGAAAAATCCTATTTAGGTTTTTAGCAACAAAATATAAGAAATTTTGTCGAAATAAAGAATGCTTCTTTCGAGAAAACAAAAAAGAAGTCTAAAAAGAATCAAAATTTTCAAAACTACCCGAAACAAAAAAATGACGCGTGTATTCTACTTGCATTAGGCCTTGTAAAAGAGGGTTACAAGACCATTACCTTCAAATGATTTTTTTGAACAAAAAGGGAGGACCAAATTTTCTTCAAAAAAAGAAGCATTAAGCGTTTTGAAAAATGTTTTCAAGTCCAGCCACTTAAAAGATACTTGATGACAAAAAGTTCGCTTGGCTAGCACTGTAAGCTCAACTTAGGAGCCCTAAAGCGAAGAAAAATCCTATTTAGGTTTTTAGCAACAAAATATAAGAAATTTTTTCGAAACAAAGAATGCTTCTTTCGAGAAAACAAAAACGAAGTCTAAAATGAAGCAAAATTTTCAAAACTTATCCCAAAAAAAAATTGACGCGTGCATTCTACTTGTATTTGGCCTAGCAAAACAGGGTTACAAGCCCATTGCCTTCACATGATTTTTTGAGCGAAAAGGGAGGACCAAATTTTCTTCAAAAAAAGAAGCATTAAGCGTTTTGAGAAATGTTTTCAAGTCCAGCCACTTAAAAGATACTTGATGACAAAAAGTTCGCTTGGCTAGCACTGTGAGCTCAATTTAGGAGCCCTAAGCCGAAGAAAAATCCTATTTAGGTTTTTAGCAACAAAATATAAAGAATTTTGTATAATTGAAGAATGCTTCTTTCGAAAAAACGAAGCAAAAAGCTAAAAACAAACAAAATTGTCAAAATAAACCTGCAACAAACATTTGATGGGCGCATTTCACTCGTATCCAGCCTAGAAATGCTGGTTTGCAAGCTCATTGACTTCAAATGATTTTCGAACGAAAAGGGAGGACCAAATTTTCTTTTAAAAAAAAAGAAGCATTAAACGTTTTGAAAAATGTTTTCAAGTCCAGCCACTTAAAAGATGCTTGAAGACAAAAAGCTTGCTTGGCTAGCACTGTACGCTCAATTTATGAGCCCTAAATAGAAGAAAATTCCCATTTCCCTTTTAAGCAACGAAAAATAGAGAGTTTTTGTCCAAATAAAGATTGCTTCTTTCGAGAAAACGCAAAAAAAGGCTACAATCAAGTGAAATTTTCAAAACACATGCAATAAAAAATTGATGTGAGTATTCTACGCGTATCCAGCCTAGTAAACCAGGGTTAGACGCTCATTGACTTCAAATAATTTTTTGGACAAAAAATGAGAACGAAACTTTCTAGAAAAAAGAAGCATTAAGCGTTTTGAAAAATGTTTTCAAGTTCAGCCACTTAAAAGATGCTTGATGACAAAAAGTTCACTTTGCTAGCACTGTAAGCTCAAGTTAGGAGCCCTAAACATAAGAAACTTCCTATTTCCATTTTTAGCAACGAAAAATAGAGAGTTTTGTCCAAATAAAGAAAGCTTCTTTCCAGAAAACGCAAAAAAATGGCCACAATCAAGTGAAATTTTCAAAACACATGCAATAAAAAATTGATGTGAGTATTCTACGCGTATCCAGCCTAGAAAACCAGGGTTAGAAGCCCATTGACTTCATAATTTTTTGGACAAAAATGGGAACGAAACTTTCTAAAAAAAAAAAAGCATTAAGCGTTTTGAAAAATGTTTTCAAGTTCAGCCACTTAAAAGATACTTGATGACCAAAATTTCACACTGCTAGCACTGTAAGCTCAATTTATGAGACCTAAACAGAAGAAATTTTCCATTTCCCTTTTAAGCAACGAAAAATAGAAAGTTTTGTCCAAATAAAGAATGCGTCTTTCCAGAAAACGCTAAAAAAAAGCTACGATCAAGTGAAATTTTCAGAACACTTGAAATAAAAAATTGATCTGTGCATTCTACGCGTATCCAGCCTAGAAAACCAGGGTTAGAAGCCCATTGACTTCAAATAATTTTTTGAGCAAAAAATGAGAATGAAACTTTCTAAAAGAAAAGAAGCATTAAGCGTTTTGAAAAATGTTTTTAAGTCCAGCCACTTACAAGATGCTTCACGCCCCAATATTCACTTCAGGACCACTATTGGGTCAATTTATGAGTGATTGGTCTATTAGAAAGTGTATTCAACAATTTGCGAGCGAGATAAAAAAGTTTCCAAAATTTTTGAGCTGTTTTTTTTTAAGTTGGGTTGCCGCAAAATTTGTTGACCTTCAGATATCTAAGAAAACCCCAATGCCTACTAATGAGAATCTCAAGCCATAACAATGAACTTAGAAGACTGAGAGCGATAAAATATCAAGCTCAGTAAAATATAAAACAAACATTTCACAAAGGTTTAATGCATTTATCAAATTTCAGGTCTTTTTCAAAATTTGTTTCTTTTTTTTCGCATTATTTTCGGTTTTTCAACCTGCAAGGACAAAAACAGTGGAGCAGCTTGCTCAACGCCTAGTTTCTCGACAATGCCACTTTTAGGGTTCTTTAATATCTCCTCGTAGGTTTGGCGGCAGTCTTTGGGATTTGCAAAATTCAGCCATCCTTTCAGCTTCCCGTGTCTTCTTTTGCCCTTGAGTTGAGGAAGCACACAGTTGAAACTTTCGGGTAAAGACCCTTAAGTTCCATTTCCGCTGGTCTCATTGGGCCTTTCACCGTCGGCTCGAAATTTGAGAACTGAAAGGAAATGGGATGATGGAACGGGTTTTCAAACCCTCGTTTCCTCTATGGTTTCGGCTGCACGTTCTCCCATAACAAAAAAAGTCGACAAAAAAAAGTAAAACAGTATTGACGCGTGCATTCTACTTGTATTTGGCCTAGCAAAACAGGGTTACAAGCCCATTGCCTTCACATGATTTTTTGAACGAAAAGGGAGGACCAAATTTTCTTTAAAAAAAGAAGCATTAAGCGTTTTGAAAAAAGTTTTCAAGTCCAGCCACTTACAAGATGTTTACTACCAAAACTTTTACTTTGCTAGCACTGTAAGCTCAATTTAGGAGCCCTAAACACAAGAAAAATATTATTTAGATTTTAAACAACAAAATTTAAAGAATTTTGTCAAAACGAAGAATGCTTCTTTCGAGAAACCGGAAAAAAAGCTATAATCAAGCGAAACTTTCAAAACTACCCGCAACAAAAAAAGATGGGTGCATTCTACTTGTATTTAGCCTAGCAAAGCAGGGTTAGAAGCCCATTGCCTTCAAATGATTTTTTGAACGAAAATGGAGGACTAAATTTTCTATAAAAAAAAGAAGCATTAAACGTTTTGAAAAAAGCTTTCAAGTCCAGCCACTTCAAAGATGCTTGATGACAAAAAGTTTGCTTGGCTAGCACTGCAAGCTCAATTTATGAGCCCTAAACAGAAAAAAATTCTTATTTCCCTTTTGAGGCAACGAAGAAAGAGAGTTTTGTCCAAATAAAGAATGCTTCTTTCCAGAAAACGCAAAAAAAAGGCTATAATCAAGTGGAAATTTCAAAACACATGCAATAAAAAATTGATGTTGGCATTCTACCCGTATCCAGCCTTGAAAACCAGGGTTAGAAGCCCATTGACTTCAAATAATTTTTTGGACAAAAAAAGAGAACGAAACTTTCTAAAAAAAGAAGCATCAAGCGTTTTGAAAAATGTTTTCAAGTTCAGACACTTACAACATGTTTGATGACAAAAAGTTTGCTTGGCTAGCACTGTAAGCTCAATTTATGAGCCCTAAACAGAAGAAAATTCTTATTTCCTTTTTGAGGCAACGAAAAAAGAGAGTTTTGTCCAAATAAAGAATGCTTCTTTCCAGAAAACGCAAAAAAAAGCCTAAAATCAAGTGAAATTTTCAAAACACATGCAATAAAAAATTGATGTGTGCTTTCTACGCGTATCCGGCCTAGAAAACCAGGGTTGGAAGCCCATTGACTTCAAATAATTTTTTGGACATAAAATGAGAACGAGACTTTCTAAAAAAAAAGAAGCATTAAGCGTTTTGAAAAACGTTTTCAAGTTCATACACTTACAAGATGCTTGATGACAAAAAGATCGCTTGGCTAGCACTGTAAGCTCAATTCTTGAGCTCTAAACAGAAAAAAATCCTATTTCCGTTTTAAGCACCGAGAAATAGAGAGTTTTGTCCAAATAAAGAATGCTTCTTTCCAGAAAACGCAAAAAAAAGGCTATAATCAAGTGGAAATTTTAAAACACATGCAATAAAAAATTGATGTTGGCATTCTACCCGTATCCAGCCTTGAAAACCAGGGTTAGAAGCCCATTGACTTCAAATAATTTTCTGGACAAAAAAAGAGAACAAAACTTTCTAAAAAAAAGAAGCATCAAGCGTTTTGAAAAATGTTTTCAAGTTCAGACACTTACAACATGTTTGATGACAAAAAGTTTGCTTGGCTAGCACTGTAAGCTCAATTTATGAGCCCTAAACAGAAGAAAATTCTTATTTCCTTTTTGAGGCAACGAAAAAAGAGAGTTTTGTCCAAATAAAGAATGCTTCTTTCCAGAAAACGCAAAAAAAAGCCTAAAATCAAGTGAAATTTTCAAAACACATGCAATAAAAAATTGATGTGTGCTTTCTACGCGTATCCGGCCTAGAAAACCAGGGTTGGAAGCCCATTGACTTCAAAAATTTTTTTGGACATAAAATGAGAACGAGACTTTCTAAAAAAAAAGAAGCATTAAGCGTTTTGAAAAACGTTTTCAAGTTCATACACTTACAAGATGCTTGATGACAAAAAGATCGCTTGGGTAGCACTGTAAGCTCAATTCTTGAGCTCTAAACAGAAAAAAATCCTATTTCCGTTTTAAGCACCGAGAAATAGAGAGTTTTGTCCAAATAAAGAATGCTTCTTTCCAGAAAACCTAAAAAAGCCTAAAGTCAAGTGAATTTTTCAAAAACATTTGCAATAAAAAACTGATATGTGCACTCTACGCGTATCCAGCCTAGAAAACCAGGGTTAGATGCCCATTGACTTCAAATAATTTATTGGACAAAAAATGAGAACGAAACTTTCTAAAAAAAGAAGCATTAGGCGTTTTGAAAAATGTTTTTAAGTTCATACACTTACAAGATGCTTGATGACAAAAAGATCGCTTGGCTAGCACTGTAAGCTCAATTCTGGAGCCTTAAACAGAAAAAAAATCCTGTTTCCGTTTTAAGCAACGAAAAATAGATATTTTTGTCCAAATAAAGAATGCTTCTTTCCAGAAAACGGAAAAAAAGCTGAAAACAAGCAAAAATTTCAAAAAGTAACCGCACTAAAAAATTGACGTGTGCACTCTACTTGTATTTGGCCTAGCAAAACAAGGTTACAAACCCATTGCCTTCAAGTGGTTTTTTTGAACAAAAAGGGAGGACCAAATTTTCTTCAAAAAAAAGAAGCATTAAGCGTTTTGAAAAAATTTTTCAAGTCCAGCCACTTAAAAGATACTTGATGACAAAAAGTTCGCTTGGCTAGCACTCTAAGTTCAAATTAGGAGCCCTAAACCGAAGAAAAATCCTATTTAGGTTTTTAGCAACAAAATATAAGAAATTTTGTCCAAATAAAGAATGCTTCTTTCGAGAAAACGAAAATGAAGTCTAAAATGAAGCAAAATTTTCAAAACTACCCGCAACAAAAAAATGACGCGTGTATTCTACTTGCATTAGGCCTTGAAAAACAGGGTTACAAGACCATTGCCTTCAAATGATTTTTTGAACAAAAAGGCAGGACCAAATTTTCTTCAAAAAAAAGAAGCATTAATCGTTTTGAAAAAATTTTTCAAGTCCAGCCACTTAAAAGATACTTGATGACAAAAAGTTCGCCTGGCTAGCACTGTAAGCTCAAATTAGGAGCCCTAAACCGAAGAAAAATCCTATTTAGGTTTTTAGCAAAAAAATATAAGAAATTTTGTCCAAATAAAGAATGCTTCTTTCGAGAAAACGAAAATGAAGTCCAAAATGAAGAAAAAATTTCAAAACTACCCGCAACAAAAAATTGACGCGTGCATTCTACTTGTATTTGACCTCGCAAAACATGTTTACAAGCCCATTGCCTTAAAATGAATTTTTGAACAAAAAGGCAGGCTCAAATTTTCTTTAAGAAAAAGAAGCCTTAAGCTTTTTGAAAAATGTTTTCAAGTCCAGCCACTTAAAAGATACTTGATGACAAAAAGTTCGCTTGGCTAGCACTGTAAGCTCAAATTAGGAGCCCTAAACCAAAGAAAAATCCTATTTAGGTTTTTAGCAACAAAATATAAGAAATTTTGTCCAAATAAAGAATGCTTCTTTCGAGAAAACGAAAAAGAAGTCTAAAATGAAGCAAAATTTTCAAAACTACCCGCAACAAAAAAATGACGCGTGTATTGTACTTGCATTAGGCCTTGAAAAACAGGGTTACAAGACCATTGCCTTCAAATGATTTTTTTGAACAAAAGGGAGGACCAAATTTTCTTCAAAAAAAAAAGAAGCATTGAGCGTTTTGAAAAAATCTTTCAAGTCCAGGCACTTACAAGATGTTCACTACCGAAAAGTTTACTCTGCTAGAACTGTAAGCTCAATTTAGGAGCTCCAAACAGAAGAAAAAATCCTATTTCGGTTTTAACAACAAAATATAAGAAATTTTGCTCAATTAAAGAACGCTTCTTTAGAGAAAACGAAAAAAGAAGCTGAAATAAACCAAAACTTTCACAACTACCCGCTAGAAAAATTTGTTGCGTGTATTCTACCTGTATTTGGCTTATCAAAACAGGGGTACAGCCCATTGCCTTAAAAGTAATTTTTGAACAAAAAGACAGGACCAAATTTTCATTAAAAAAAAGAAGCATTAGGCGTTTTGAAAAAAGTTTTCAAGTCCAGTCATTTACAAGAAGATCCATCCCAAACTGGTCACTTGGCTGGCACTATAGGCTGTATTTAGGCGGCCCAATATGAAAAAACATCCTATATACGTTTTAGGCAAAGCAAAAAAGAGAATTATGTCCAAAAAAAGAATGCTTCTTTCGAAAAAACGAGGAGAAAAGCTATAATCAAGCGAAACTTTCAAAACTACCCGCAACAAAAATACGATGAGTGCATTCTACTTGTATTTAGCCTAGCAAAGCAGGGTTAGAAGCCCATTGCCTTCAAATGATTTTTTGAACGAAAATAGAGGACCAAATTTTCTTTAAGAAAAAGAAGCATTAAGCGTTTTGAAAAATATTTTCAAGTCCAGCCACTTAAAAGATACTTGATAACAAAAAGTTCGCTTGGCTAGCACTGTAAGCTCAATTCATGAGACCTAAACAGAAGAAATTTCCCCTTTCCTTTTTAAGCAACGAAACATAGAGAGTTTTGTCCAAATAAAGAATGCTTCTTTCCAGAAAACGCAAAAAAAAGGCTACGATCAAGTGAAACTTTCAAAGCACTTGCAATAAAAAATTGATTGGTGCATTCTACGCGTATATAGCCTAGAAAACCAGGGTTTGAAGCCCATTGACTTCAAAAAATTTTTCGAAAAAAAATGAGAACGAAACTTTCTAGAAAAAAGAAGCATTAAGCGTTTTGAAAAATATTTTCAAGTCCAGCCACTTAAAAGATGCTTGATAACAAAAAGTCCACTTGACTAGCACTGTAAGCTCACGTTAGGAGCCCTAAACATAAGAAAATTCCTATTTCTATTTTTAGCAACGAAAAATAGAGAGTTTTGTCCAAATAAAGAATGCTTTTTTCGAGAAAACGAAAAAAAAGCTAAAATCGAGTTTAACTTTCAAATATGCTTGCATTAAAAAATGGATGCATGCGCTCTACTCGCACCCAGCTTGTACTATTGGTTCCATTAGGGAACAATGAACATAATAATGGGTCAATGTGTCAAATCGGTCAGGGGAAAAAACGGATCAAGCGACCCATAAATCGCACAAAAAGAGACCACAGCGCTAATATAATTGTTACAAAGTTCGTTTGAGAGCAATTAAACACGTTTAGGAATCCATAGGGCCAAGATTACATGTCCTTAGATGTCTGCATGATTAAGAAAAAGTCCATTAATGCTACCGAGAAAATGCAGGGGTCTCCCGCGCTATTACTCGGCAGCATTTCTGCGTACATGCATACATGCATTAATTAAAGTATACTTTAAAACTGACCTTTTCGACCACCGGGTGATCGAATATCTCAATAGATTGAGAACGATAGTACGCTACTCTGTCACTCTTGTGAGGATATTTATAACCTTTCGGAAAGGTTGACATAGTTATAACTACCTGAAATGAGGCATTGGTATACATATGAGCCGTACGTCACTTCAACACAACCAAAAGACACACAAGAACTCTCGCAAAAGTCAGCACAGATTGTTCTTAGAGATCCTATGGGGGAAAGACAAGGTGCAATAGGGGGGAGCTGACCAACCAGCGTCTCAACGGGGCGCACCTTTGCGGCAGAGCCGCCTATGGGACGGGATTACTAGGTTATTAGTAGTAAATATAAATAAATATGTGGTTCGCAATTATTGAACCACATTACCGGTTGATATAAGTTATAGGACATTATAACAGACATAAAAAGGCCAATTTTGGGGTGATTGGCCCATCTGGGGCCAAGATCTGACCCAAAACGTGGTGAAGAAGTGGTCTTCCTGGGCCAAAATGACCTGATCTGCAATGGTCAATATCTCGAAAGTGAAAGCATCATATGAAACGTATAATATACTGTTAGAAAGCTCATTACAAATGCTACTAGAATATTGAAATGAAATCCTGATTGAATTGCTCAATCGGGAGATATTAAGGAATTAATGTACCGTACCATATGCTTCAGAAGCACTAGTCTTCCCACCTGAAATCATCAAATTCATAACCAAGGAGTTTGGTTATAATAATCAAATTTTGTGACAACCTTTGAAATGTCACAGGGGATCTACCCATTCATATTTCAACGTTCTACAACGTTTTTGACCAAGTTTTTATTGACTCGGCAGGTGGGTCTTCTCTCCAATATGGCCAAAACTGACTGTCCCTGTACCGGTCAATATTTCCAAACTGGTAAGGAAAACGCTATAAGTAATATATATAGTCTGAAAGCGCGGCTCATGACACGTTCAAATATGCAAAAAAAATCCAAAATCGGTGCACTCTACGAGGAGATATTTCAAAAATAATGCGTCGTACCAGGACCCCAAAATGGAAGAAGAAATGAGCTGCAGAGCTAAAATTGACCATCAAGACTCCAGAAAATACCCTATGATTTATACAGGGAATTACTCCCCACTATCTGGGGATTCTAAAACACTATAATATGTACCTTAAATCCACTGTTTTGTGGTACCGAAAATTGGGTGACCCAAAATGTACTAAAATTGGCAGTTTTCGCTAAGTTACCCCAAAATAACTTTTTAGCCGAGCCATTTTCGGGGATAACCAACACACGCAAGCAAGAAGGGTTCAGTACCAACAAAATGCGACCATGCCCGCTTGATTTGATAACGTACTTTAGAAGATATTATTGAATATCCAAAGTGTACCTCTGATTTTGGGCTATATCACGACCCCATTTTTGGAGAAATCGCAAAAATTAGCGTGAAAAACCACTAGAAACCTGTTTCTGGGCGTCCTGCAAGTCAACAATGAACAAATTGACTGTTCCTAGCCTTTATCACGATGTGGGAATAAATTCCCACATCGCCATAAAGGCTGTGTTGTTTTGCAAATTCGTTCGAAAAATTAGGACTATAACTAGAAACAAAAAAACAGTGAAAGCAGAAAATTTTGAATTTTGGGAAAACAGTTGATTCCTCAGTTTCAAACTGTCCAAAACGTCTCTTTAAAGACGATTAGCAGTCAAATATAACTCCACATTTATGAAAAAAATCAAAAAAAAGGACAGTTTACTAAAAACAAGTGTTTTTCTCACAAAGTTGGATCAAAACAAAATTGTTCAGTCCTTTTCAGTTACTTTTATGAATGTAGCCTTAAAGTGCAGTATAAGAGCATCACCATGCGCTATCATACGTCATTTTTGATGCAAAAATCGAGCAATTATAAGAAAAATGCTAATTTTTCACCTGACTTTTTTACGGAGTTCATGGCAACAATATCAAAGACCATAGAAAAAAATTGACAAAAGTCACACTTTTAGAGGTATGAGCCCATATAGGCTGGCTGTGAGGGTCTAGTGCAGCCCTCTTAGCCAACTGTTCCTTAATCCACGATACAACAAACTATAATATCATTAAATTTAAAAAAATATATATTATGAAGAATTATCGCCTATTTTTGTTAATAATTAAGTTTTCTTAACATACTTCCCTCAAAAACACTGTAGTATGGCCTTTTGTTTTCTGAACAGAGTGGTTGTTGTAATTACTAATGATTTTGACTCTAGAAACAATGTGTTTGTGTGAAATTTTACGGTCGTTTAATTTCATTTCCTCTAATTTTTTTTGTATAGAACTCAACATGTTGTTGAAGTGAACGAAAGCTTTCTGCTATAAAAAAAACCTTGTTTTAGATTGTTTTTCTGGTAAAAACAATTGAGGAACACAAACGAACCATGTAAATAATGATAAAAGCAGGTAAACTCTTGAAAATTAGTTTTGTATTTTTGTTTAAGTTAGACCAAAAAATAAACAATACTGATTGTTCTTAAACCTTAAAATTAATAAACTACTAAAATAAAGTGAACAAAAGTGGCAGAGTACCGTAGTATAGGACAATTGTGAGGCGACAATAAAAAAAAGTATGAAAAAAGAGATCTTCACTTAAATATAATTTATTTATGGATTTCTTGGCAATCATATCAAAGACCATTATAACAAAATACAAAAGTGACATTTTTACAGTTATAAGGCCACATATGCTGACTTCAGATGTTTATTGCAGCATTTATAGCACATTTTAACACAATCCACGAAATAGAACAAATTATAATAACATCAATAAAAAAAATCATAAGTGTGAAGAACAATTGCTTATTTTTATGTTATCAAAGACCATAGAAACAAATTGACAAAAATCACACTTTTAGAGGTGTGAGGCCATATAAGCTGGCTTTGGATGTCTATTGAAGCACACAGAGCCAACTGTTTCCTAGTCTACAATACAACAAATTATAATATCATCAAACAAAAAAAAATATATTATAGAGAATTATCGCCTATTTTTGTGTAATTGAATGAGCTTTCTGTTACTAATTCAGCTTTCTGAACATGCTTCCCTCAAGAACACTGTAGTATGGTTTTTTCTCTCTGAACAGAGTGGTTGTTGTGTTTACTAATGATTTTGACTCTAGAAACAATTTGTTTGTGTGAAATTTTACGGTCGTTTAATTTTTTTTCCTCTAATTTTTTTTTATAGAACTCAACATGTTGTTGAAGTGAACGAAAGCTTTCTGCTATCAAAAAATCTCGTTTTAGATTGTTTTTCTGGTAAAAACAATTGTGGAACCCAAACGAACCATGTAAATAATGATAAAAGCAGATAAACTCTTGAAAATTAGTTTTGTATTTTTGTTTAAGTTAGACCAAAAAATAAACAATACTGATTGTTCTTAAACCTTAAAATTATTAAACTACTAAAAAAGTGAAAAAAGTGGCAGAGTACCGTAGTGTAGGACAATTTTGAGGCGACAATAAAAAAATGTATGAAAAAAGAGATCTTCACTTAAAAATAATTTATTTATGGATTTCTTGGCAATCATATCAAAGACCATTATAACAAAATATAAAAGTGACATTTTTACAGTTATAAGGCCGCATATGCTGACTTCAGATGTTTTTTGCAGCATTTATAGCACATTTTAACACAATTCACGAAATAGAACAAATTATAATAACATCAATAAAAAAACTCATAAGTGTGAAGAACAATTGCTTATTTTTATGTTATCAAAGACCATAGAAACAAATTGACAAAAGTCACACTTTTAGAGGTATGAGGCCATATAAGCTGGGCTTGGATGTCTATTGAAGCCCTCAGAGCCAACTGTTTCCCATTCCACGATGCAACAAATTATAATATCATCAAAACTAAAAAAAAATATATTATGTAGAATTATAGCTTATTTTTGTGTAATTGAATTAGCTTTCTGTTACTAATTAAGCCTTTTGAGCATAGTTCCCTCAAAAACACTGTAGTACGACCGTTTTTTCTGAACAGAGCGGTTGTTGTATTTACTAATGATTTTGACTCTAGAAACAATATGGTTGCGTGAAATTTTACGGTCGTTTAGTTTCTTTTCCTCTAATTTTTTTTGTATAGAACTCAACATGTTGTTGAAGTGAACGAAAGCTTTCTGCTATCAAAAAAACTTTGTTTTAGATTGTTTTTCTGGTAAAAACAATTGAGGAACCCAAACGAACCATGTAAATAATGATAAAAGCAGATAAACTCTTGAAAATTAGTTTTGTATTTTTGTTTAAGTTAGACAAAAAAATAGACAATACTGATTGTTCTTAAACCTTAAAAATAAAAAAACTACTAAAATAAAATGAACAAAAATGGCAGAGTACGCTAGTATAGGACAACTTTGAGGCGACAAAAAATTATGAAAAAAGAGATCTTCACTTAAAAATAATTTATTTATGGATTTCTTGGCAATCATATCAAAGACCATTATAACAAAAGACAAAAGTGACATTTTACAGTTATAAGGCCGCATATGCTGACTTCAGATGTTTATTGCAGCATTTATAGCACATTTTAACACAATCCACGAAATAGAACAAATTATAATAACATCAATAAAAAAAATCATAAGTGTGAAGAACAATTGCTTATTTTTATGTTATCAAAGACCATAGAAACAAATTGACAAAAGTCACACTTTTAGAGGTATGAGGCCATATAGGCTGGCCTTGGATGTCTATTGAAGCCCTCAGAGCCAACTGTTTCCCAATCCACGATACAACAAATTATAATATCATCAAACTAAAAAAAATATATTATGTAGAATTATAGCTTATTTTTGTGTAATTGAATGAGTTTTCTGTTACTAATTAAGCCTTCTGAGCATAACTCCCTCAAAAACACTGTAGTACGACCGTTTTTTTCTGAACAGAGTGCTTGTTGTATTTACTAATGATTTTGACTCTAGAAACAATATGGTTGCGTGAAATTTTACGGTCGTTTAATTTCTTTTACTCTAGTTTTTTTTGTATAGAACTCAACATGTTGTTGAAGTGAACGAAAGCTTTCTGCTATCAAAAAAACCTTGTTTTAGATTGTTTTTCTGGTAAAAACAATTGAGGAACCCAAACGAACCATGTAAATAATGATAAAAGCAGATAAACTCTTGAAAATTAGTTTTGTATTTTTGTTTAAGTTAGACAAAAAAATAAACAATACTGATTGTTCTTAAACCTTAAAATTAATAAACTACTAAAATAAAGTGAACAAAAGTGGTAGAGTACCGTAGTATAGGACAATTTTGAGGCGACAAAAAAGTATGAAAAGAAGATCTTTAATAAAAATTAATTTTTTACGGAGTTCTTGGCAATCATACTAAAGACCATTGCAACAAAATTCTAAAAGTGACAATCTTATAGGTATGAGGCCGCTTATTATAGCTCCAGATGTTTTTTGCAGCATCTATAGCACATTTTATCGCACTCCACGAAATACAGCAAATTATAATAACACCAATTTATAAAAAATCCTAAATAAGAAGAACAGTAGCCTTTTTTGTGTAATTGAATGAGATCTCCGTTACTAATTATACCTTCTGATCAAAATGCCCGCACAAACACTTCAGTATGGCCTTTTATTTTTGAAGAGAGTGGTTGTTATTTCTACTACTGATTTTGGCTCTAGAAACAATGTATTTGTGCCAAATTTTAAAGTCGTTTCGTATCTTTTCTTCTATTATTTTTTTTGAGAACTCCACATAGTGCTGAAGTAATACATATGCCTTTTGCAACCAAAAATGTGTTACTTACTGCCATTTTTCAAGTTTTTTAAACACTCTTTAAGAAATCTGACAAGTCATGGATTTCTTGGCAACCATATGCAGGACCATAAATATTTATGGTCTTGGATATGGTTGCCAAGAAATAAAAAATCGAACTAACTTAATTTGCTTTTTTGGAACGCTTAATGTAGTCAGAAGATGTCAATTAAGCTGTTCTCTTTAATATTTTTGTATTTTTTGACTTTGACTTTTATGGTCCTATATGGCACCATAAATGTGTATGGTCTTGGATATGGTTCCCAAGACACCATGAACTTCATTTTTTTTCAAGTGTCTTGATGAGTTTCTCTCCACTCAGAGTGCATTGTATGGGTGTTTTAAGAGCTTTTTGAGCAATGTTGATTTTTTTGCATGGTCATCTATATGGTTGCCAAGTTACCATAAACTCCATATATGGCTTGGATATGGTTGCCAAGAAAGGTTTATGGTGGTCAACCCGGGAAGGTCTGGTCATGGCTGAATTTTGTCCCGATGGGTCTGTTCAAAACTAATGAAAAACGAGCTCAAGTCTGCAATGACAGATCATGGCTGAATTCGTTCTGGATTGGTCTCATCATTGCTCCATTTGTCTGGATGGGTTGCTCCATTAAGGCACACCTCAACATGGGTGTTGTTCAGGCGGCTTTTATTTTGCACACTGATCTAGATTTTGCTCGTTTCTTAAAAGTTGAATTGTTTTTTTTTGCACTGATCATGATCCACTGTATTCTTGACAGACAATCAAGAATCTCAGCATGCGTTTTCCGCAAATGTTCAATTTAGCGATTACACTGCCATTGGCAATCATACGAAAGCAATGATCGGCTAAAGTACGTTTATCTTGCTTGCTTAGTGTTTCGCGCTGAGAAATGCGAGTTGGAAACCACTACTAGTATAGCTTCTCTCTAAAAAAATATTCAGATGTTCCAGTATACATACGACGGCCAAAGGATAAAACTCGTTTGTGAAATAATTTAATTTCTCAGCCTTTCAAAATGAAGTACCAAACGCTGCTAGTTTCCTGCCTTTAAGAAAAGAGTCTTTTTCCTGTTATGCTCCAATCTTGAGTGGCTGACATCATCAAATCGCAAGAGATGCATTTATTATTTAAAAACGTAATATTCCAAAAAATAATGGTAGATTTTTTTCAAAGACGAAATTGCCTCTTGATCTCTAAATCACAAAACTAAATGGCTGGTTAACAACAAAAACGAGTTAAAAACGAGCACGTAAGAAAAACTAGCTAAAGTCTGATCATGGCTGCTTATCGTCTACATGGGTCTGATATGATCATGACCAAATTTAGTCTGGATGGGTCTGATCATTAACGCATACCTCGACCTTAGCATCACTGGAATGCAATCAAGCTTTGAACTTCTGTTTAAATTATACTTTTGGAGGTAAATTTGTTTAGAGCAATATGACTTCAGATTATGACACATTCAAAACATCTGGCTACGATGGGTAGCAAAGTAGGATGTAATTTCATAGCAAAATTTTTTTGTTTTGACGTCTGATTAAATTGCCTCTCCTCTAAAATTGTTAGATGGCAAAGCTAATTTTTTGGTGTATTTGATGGCTGTTATGGTTCAAAAAACAATTCAAGTCCGTTGCTACAAAAATTTTCTGATCCCTGAGCAAAATATCTAATAATATCTAAACATATCAAGAAACTTCCAAAAACAAAGTTTTAGTTATTTTTGTCCTGTTTAACCGTTGGTCCTGTTTAATGACAATCGCTCACTGGCTGATTTTAATGTTCATGGATCTTTTTTTGTCCAGAAAACGGGGTGCCTCAAACATCTTTTATCACGACAAAATTAGTCGTGTACCAGGAGAGGCACGTGCTAAAATACTGTAACTTTGAACACCAAGTCATAATGTTGATTATTTAGATATAATTCAATGGTTAGGAAATGGATGACTTTTTCACGGTAGCAAAAGAAGATTTGTGAAGCAAATCTCAAGAAAGTTATAACTGTTCAAAAGGAACAACAGTGGGCAAAGGGTAGCCCAGGCAAATCGTGCCAAAGTAACTATAACTCAAGGGTCTTTTTTGAAACACCACCAACACTGGCGTCAGTGAAGCAAGCTGATTAGTTTGCTTCTCTGACGTCCGGCCGCAGCACCACCAACACTACACATTCAAAATTAACTGAAGGCGGAACACCGCACAGTTTTTTCTGGTGACCCCCCCTAACCAAGCTCGAACGCGCAACCTGAAGGCAAGGGCAAAGGCAAAGACAAAGACCACGAATCAACCCCAAAGACTAAGACCCATCCCCCACCGGACAATAAAGACCCCCCAACACAATCAACATTTCAACAACACAATACACAAAGCAGAATACAAACCTCCTGACAGCAATGCCGAACAGAACCATGCAATCACCCGTTTTAAAAGCAAAAATCAGGGTGATGGGGGAGAAAATTGCAAAGAACCTGCAAACCATGAGCGAATTGATTGACAGTGGGAACATTAACGCAGCAGAAAATGTTCATGAAAAGGCAGCGGAAACATTTTCGGAGTTCGAGGAAACCAGTTACGAGTTGATTTCACAGCGTGACGAAGATCAGCACGAGGAGTACATGGGAAAAATCACTGACACGTGGAACAACATCGACGACATGAAAATTAAAATTCAGAATCACCTTTCGCAAGAAAACACCACAACAAACTACAACGCACAAGACAACAACAAGAAAACAGTAACAGCCGACTCGACAGCGGATAACTCAGCAACCAACAACAACATCAACACTAGAGCAATTGGACAACAGCAAACATCCGTTAACAGAAGTTTACACGACGAACAACCAGAAACTAGCAATTCCGCTCAACGTGACAACCTCAACAGCTTTTGGTATGATAGACTAGCTTACTCAAGCAGCCTAAACGACCAGCAGAACAGAGTTACTGGAATGGGGGACACACAAACATTCAATCAGCCAACAGAACAACCACAACAATTGTCAACAACGTTATCACAACCAGTTCCATTCTATACGCCTTATGTGGAAGCTCTTCCAAAGATGGATCTTCAGAAGTTCAACGGTGACCCGAGCAAATGGGCAGATTGGTACAGCCGTTTCAGTTTCATGATTGGAGACACTCAGCTCAGTGAGGGACAGAAGATCGCCTATCTACAGGGACTTGTAATTGGAAAAGCCAAAACAGCAATTGAAGGGTTTGCCTGCAGCGGACACCTGTACAAAGATGCAATAAACGAGTTGAAACAGCGGTTTGGGAACCCGAGCGTCATCGTCAGCAACTTGTTGGAGAAACTCATCAACTACAGGCCACCAACGACATCTCTTCCTTGGACAATTGTAAATTTTTCCACATTCATTAACACCATGACAAGGACACTACAAGAACTCAACTTCGAAGCCGATCTCAACAGCACGACAATCTTGAAGCATGCAACCGACAAACTACCTTAGAGCGAAGAATTCAAATGGAATCAGTTTGTTTTACGACGAAGAACTCAGCAGCTGACACTTGCAGACTTCAACCAATGGATTAAAGAAATAGCAGAAGCACATGAACGTTCAACGCATCAAGGACGAAGCAATAGTAGTCTCAGCACAAACAGTGATACGCATCAACGAAATTTCAACTTAAATGGAAACCGACAATTTCATCAACAACCAACTCATCCAAACAGGGAACAACAGCAGCAACAACAACCAACACAGAACATAAACAACTTTAGCAGCAACAACAACAAGAACCAGCATAACCAGCGGAGCACAACACAAATGTTTCAAGCAACAAGAGGAAGCAACAGCAACAACCAGCCTCTGCCGTGTGTCTTAAACGACGGTAATCATCAGTTATTCCATTGCCCAACGTTTAAAGCAAAGACAGCAGACGAAAGACTATAAACAGTTTATCAGTTGAACCTTTGCAGAAATTGTTTGGGAGCGAACCATCGAGCCAACAACTGTCCTTCAATCTCTAATTGCAGGGAGCAAGGATGCGGACAACGACACAACACTATGTTAAACGGTGCCAACAGCAGATACGGACGAACACTGACCTCAGTTGTTCTAACAAACTCTCAATCGAACAACTCGAGAGGAAATGGTAACTCATTTGCAGTCATCGGCAACAAAGATACAACCACAACAAAGGACACGACAGCAGCAACTAAAACAACGAATCTTCTCTATGTCATGCCAGTTATTTTACATAACAAGGAGAATAAAGTTCGCACATACGCCTTCATCGACCCAGGAAGCAGCTTGACAATACTTCTCTCGAAGACAGCCGACGAACTACGCCTTCAGAAAGAAACACGTCAACAACTTGTCTTGGAGGGAGCCAACGGAACAGACACAAAATCGTGTTACACAACGTCAACAGAAATTTCGAATTTGGAATACGACGAACGCTACAACCTCAAACAGATATACGTTGTGTAAAACATCAATTTGCCAAAGCTGAGGGAGCACCCGGGAGACATTGCCAGAAAGAATGACCACCTTAGACATGTCAATATGCCTACTCTGGATAATCTCGAAGTCACAGTATTGATTGGTGAGGACAACATTAACCTTATCTCACCAGTCAGAGTGGAACAAGGACCATCATCAGCACCAAGCGCAAGTCTTTTCAAACTTGGTTGCACTATTTCTGGTCCTCATGCAGTATTGGATGACAGCAAAACACAACATTCAATGCATCATACTGCTTTGATTGCAGTAATTGCCTTGAACAAGACAATGACCTCAACGAAGAAGTTTCTCATTGGTGGAAAGCAGAGACAATTCCATTGGAATCCAAAACCAAGTCTAATGATCCAGAAGTTTTGTTTGCCACCAAGATACTTAATACAACATGCGTGAGACAAGCAGATGGACGTTATGAAACGGGACTTCTCTGGAAAGACGACAGCAGTTTACCAGACAACCGGTCGCAAGCCTTGACTCATTTGAATCATCTTGTCACCAGACTACAGAAGAAACCTGAACAGTACAAGAAATACAATGAGGGCATTCAGGCAGACCTGGAAAAAGGTTACATTGCAAAAGTACCTTTCCATAGACAGAAAGATACAGGATGGTACATACAACACTATGGTCTTGTCAGCCCAAACAAACCCGGCAAGATACGAAGAATCTGCAATGCCAAAGCACCACAAAGCGGAACAAGCCTCGATGACAAACTCTTAGCTGGACCTGACCTCCTCGGGAATATGCTTGGAATTTTGCTACGATTCCGACAGGGAGCCATCGCCATCCAGGGAGACATCGAAGGGATGTTTATGCAAATCGGAGTACGACAACATGACCGACGTTATCTACGATTCATGTGGAGACAACCCAACAACTCAGAATTAGAGGTGTACGAATACCAACGACACATCTTTGGAGCCAGGGACTCACCAGCTTGAGCAAATTTTGTTTTGCAACAGACAGCCAAAGACGACATCGAAGATCACCCAAATTCTCTAGAGATCATTCAGCGGACATTCTATATGGATGACATGGTTTCATCTTTTACCGACGCCATCAGAGGCACGTGCTAAAAAACTGTAACTTTGAACACCAATTCATAATGTTGATTATATAGATATAATTCAATGGTTAGGAAATGGATGACTTTTTCACGGTAGCAAAAGAAGATTTGTGAAGCAAATCTCAAGAAAGTTATAACTGTTGAAAAGGAACAACAGTGGGCAAAGGGTAGCCCAGGCATATCGTGCCAAAGTAACTATAACTCAAGGGTCTTTTTTGAAACACCACCAACACTGGCGTCAGTGAAGCAACCTGATTAGTTTGCTTCTCTGACGTCCGGCCGCAGCACCACCAACACTACACATTCAAAATTAACTGAAGGCGGAACACCGCACAAGTCGCATGCGTGTTGATATATCTCAATTGATTGTAACATATCAATTGAATTGCACGATACTTATTTGCTATTAACGCTGCTTTTTAAACGGAAACTTAAAAATTAGTTCAAAAAGTAGCATAGAAAAAACAGAAGTTAGATTCTATCCAAAATTTCCCCTTAACAAAGAATTCGTCTCTACCTTATGTTTGATTTTTAAAGGACTCCTGGTCTAGAAAGAAATGCTGTTTCGTTTTTGTCTCCATTGGGATCAGAAAAATAATCAAACATTTAAATAGAATTTGATAACTTTCCGCGAATTGCTCTTTTTTCAACTTTAGAAACCAGAAACACCTACGTGGTGATATTTTTAGTTTTAATTTTTTCACTGCTCCTGGTCTTTTTCCGCAAAACAATGCAACAGTGCAAAGAATTAATCAGTCAATGCAGCAGCATGAACCAAACTGTGCACAAGTTATGCTCGAATACTAGAAACGGGCAAAAAAATTGGATGAATTCATCTATGTGTGTTCAGTGTCTTATTTGAGCAATGGCGTACTCTCCAATTTTGAATAATTTATTTTTAATCGTTTCTTTAAACCTGACAAATCTGATGAGATGTCAGATTTGAGTGATGTGTTTATATTGATTGAATAACATGTCCTCAATTTCTGAACTTCATTTTGTTTGTGATAAGCAGGCGAGAGAATTATGAGTGATGAAAAGACCATATTCAACCAACAAAAACGGAGGTGTGAGAAGATCGTACTGTATATTTTTATAATAGCCAGTGATATTACCTTAGCTCGATTTTAGCGAGCAGCTGGGTTATAGCTAGATCCAAAGTGTCATGCTTGACTTTTGTAGGAATCGGGATATTGATTTACAAAAATTTAGTTGAGCTATTGTTAACTCATGGGTCGAGCCAAACTTTTTTTTCAAGAGTCTGCATTTTTGCCTCAAAAACTGTTTGTACACTTTTTTATCACTGTTGCTCATAAGGCACTCAGTGTGCATGCTATTTCATCTTTTGCGATTCTGATTAATCAGTTCTCTATCAAAAGTCTGCATTATTTTTAGAAAAAGATAAGTGTCAATTTGAAAAGGGAAAACAACTGGAAAACCACCTTTTCATCATAGCTAATGGGAAGTAGATCACTACAATTAAACTACTTAACTAAATTCAATCTAATAATGTGGCAATATTGTTCGGGTACGATAACTGCTATAACTTACAAAGTCTTTTATTGTCAGTTTTCCGACCGTGTCTTAAATTTGAATGCTTTGGTGCTATGCTGTTTAATGTTTTTCCGTCGCTGCTTCAGTATATACTAAAACAAAAGAAATAAATTAACTTTTTTCAACTATGCAAAAAAGCAGACTTACGAATATATATTTGCTCAACCCAAGGAAAAAACATGCTCGACGGTTGAGTTTTCACTGGCTGGACTATCAAAATGCCAATTTCGACCCAATAAAAGTCCATGTTTGACCCAAAATGCTTATAAATTGACTTTTACTCGACCCATGAGAAGTCTTTCCCCGACTTTAAAAAGGAATCTCGACTGTGTATTTTTTGATAAAGGCGTCTGACGATATGGAATTTTTTTAGTATAGACATAATTCTTTGGTCTGCAAGTGGCAGCCATTTTCTTTGAAAGTTGGTTTATTTCTGTAGGGGTAGACAGTTGTAATATGATATAAGTTTTGAATCTTGAAGGATTAGAGCATTATGCGAGAAGGCACATTATCGATTCTTCGTATTTAGTATATGGTATTACAACTGGGTATTAGTCATTTCTAATTCAGCATCTCGGCTTGTTTCAAATGTGGATGTTTCGTATGTTGTCATGCATACCAAATTAGAGTATACAACTTAAGTTACTTCGTCATATTACGTATGTCTATGATTGCAGCATGAGTTGTCCTCTGTCGCCATAGTTAAACTCGAATAACTTTGTCTGCAAATATAGCTAACGGGTGGTTAGTGCTATTTCACGATATGATATTAACAAAACCTACCGTTGAAATATGATTAAAAAAGGGGGTCTTTCCTGCCGGGCACGAAATGATGCCTACCTTTATACTATATTTACGGTAATGGGGGGGGGGGTATTTATATTTGTAATAGGAAAATATAATTAATTCTGATAATTTGTTTCCTTTGATATTTTATTTCATTTACGGCTCTGAAAGTTGTCACCTTTCACAGCATTCTATCAACAAGTTTCTCCTTTTTAATATTTCTAGTAATGTCTAAGTAAACCGCTACAATGAAATTTTGTTTTTGGGGAAAAACTTGGAAGGAAAAATGATCAAAAAGTTGATCAATGTCAGCGCAATGAACTGGCATTTAATTATCTCAAATTGAAATAAAATTGATGCATATTTTCCTTGTGGGAAAAAATTTCCTATTTGAGTTGTCAATATTAAAAATGCTAACTGATTAATGTCAAAATCTGTTCTTCACTTTTCCGTTGCTTCCCAAGTTGGGGTGTGTTTGCTAATGATCAGACCATTGAAACGAGGAGAGGAGTGGAAGGGGCAGTTTTTTGCGGTTTTTATTATACGTACTAGCTTGTTTTTTTTTATCTGCCAATTTTTTGTCGGTTATTAAGACGGTTTATTGAATGACAAATACTATATTTAGAATTGCACTCACACTTGGAGCTTGATGGTATGTATATGCTTATAAGAGAACATTGAATAAATAAACTGTTTTGTGTTGTGAGTTAGATAAAACTACGGTATGTTTGTCTGTGACAACATCCATCAGACAGAACTGTTGTTGTTTGTACCAAAGCTGAACTGAAGTCGTAATCTCGCAAAGCTCGATAAGTTAATTTCTCTGCTTTATTACTACTGCCGTCTTCTTCTACAGCAATTCAGCTAGTCTGTTAGTATTACCTCGAGGTCTTGCCCCGCAGTATATATTGTTCATCTTGCCAAGATTTTGTTTATCAAAACAATAGATATTTATTTGTATACGTTTGTTGGCATTTTCTCCAAGTATTAATATCTTCTCGTGAAATTCTTCTCTGATATCCGTTAGCAATTTTTCAAAGCTTTAAAATCAGGTTAGAAGAGAAGAAATTGCCCGTTCTTAACTTTCAGTGAATTATTAGTCACAATATCAATTAGTGACGATATCGTTAATAGTTGACCTTTCCTTTGTGAAACGGCTACGGCTTCAATCAGTTAGAAACAATTTATCCAAGCTGACGTTTTTAGCCTCTGTTGAAATGGAAAGTTTGCCGTTATCGAGAAATGGAAGTACAGTTTATCCAGATATCTTGTCCAGAGAGAAAATGCAGTCATTTTATGCCAAAGGGATCAATGTTTAATTTCCATTCATTGGTTGAAGCTGTGGGCTGACAAAAAATAGGACATTTGAACGATTGATAGAAAATAAACATGAAGAATAGGGTAAAAATACATCCAAATAAGAAATCGCGAAAAAGCGGTAATTGAAGCCAGATAGTTTTAGGAATAAAATAGACAAAAAGTCTTCGACATCTGCAGCGCGGTCGAAAAATTCCAACGTTAACTGCGAAATAATCAATAATTTGCAGTGATATATTGAACATTTTTTAATGCAAAATGTTGACCAAGTATACGATAACTGACATCCTCACATTCGATTTTTTCCCTCCTCTATAATGGTCTCATATTCTTCCATTGGGTTCTCTAATTTCCTTCTTTAACTTGAATTTTTTCATATGAAAAGGAACAAAAGCAATAAAAAACTAAAGTATAAAACGTGTATTATAACCGGACGGAGGTTAGTTATGAAATCTCTTCGTTTAAATTAGTAGCAATTTAATTTAGACCGGCCAGTAATCGATAAAAATTTGAACTCACATTTTGATTGATAGTGACGGTATGTGAGTTCTAGAAGACCCAAAGGTTACACTGAGACTACAATTAAGTCCTTCCCAGGTTGAGGTGCCATCCGGAAGTGACCTCTGATCAGACCAAGTAAACGCACACGGTGTGTTCCCAGACCAAAATTACAGGGTCTGGAATTTGGTTCCAGCGCACAATAGTATGATCAGAGGTCACTTCGGTCTGGGGATTGTATGATCAGAGGTCACTTCGGTCTGGGGATGGTATGATCAGAGGTCACTTCGGTCTGGGGATGGTATGATCAGAGGTCACTTTGGTCTGGGGATGGTATGATCAGAGGTCACTTTGGTCTGGGGAGGGTATGATCAGAAGTCACTTCAGGATGGGAATGGTCTGATCAAAGCCGGATTCAAGCGCACATTAGTCTGATCAGCGACCATTTCGAGCGATTTTTTTTTATTTTTTGTTTTTTTTTTACAGAGAAATGTCGGCTCTGTCAAGAGGCAACAAAAAGCAGCTTTCTGATCACAGACAGGTCTAGAGTCTGATGTCTTTGATCAGAACCAAAAGGGTCCAACTGATTGAACATGTCAGTCCCCTTACAAGGAAATTTTGTTAAACTGTAGAATACAATGTTTTATATGGAAAGTTGTCTAAATTTATCCATTGAGTTGGAAATATGCACTAATGTATACTAAATAGTTTTTTACTCAGCAGTTGGGTTATCTTTTCTGTAGCAATAATACTTTTAGAATGATCTTTTCTTTAGATGAATATAATAATGCAAACATCATTTTGTATGAAATGAATATATTATAACAAAATTCGTGCGTTGAGGTGATTTCGAGCGCACAATAGTCTGATCAGGAGTAACTTTTGAGCACACAATAGTCTGATCAGAATTGATTTTGAGCGCACAATCGTCTGGACAATGGTCTGGGTTTGGACTGGGACATGGTCGCACAATCGTCTGGACAATGGTCTGATTATGGTCTGATCAGAGGTCTTTTCCGTCTGAGAACGTCTGATCAGAGACAGTTTTGAGCGCACTTAGAGCGCACACGGTGTTTCGAGCGCACTTTAGTCTGATCAGAGGATACTTTGGTATGGGAGGGTCTGATCAGAGGTAACTTTCGTCTGGCACGGTCTGATCAGGGGTCACTTCCGGATGGCACCTCAACCTGGGTTACGATTCAACTGAAAATATTAATAAAATATTCTGATACTTGTGAAACACACACGCTAATCAAAATTAGATACATATTATGAAGGAATGTGAAAGACTTCTAGAAAAAACATTTCGGGAATTTGCACTATAAGTTCGAGTATCATGTCACATCTTGCATATAATTATCTTGAACAATGTCGCATGTCAACGCTTACCCCGAAGTACTCCTGCTCGATGCAACAAGCTAATCAAGTATATTAACGTTAATCATTACGCATTTTTCCGTAAGATTTATTTAGTTCTCCTAATCAATCATGTATTTGCAAAAAAGAATGTTTGTTAAGACCCCAACTTATTAGGAGGAAGAACAATAAACTCAAACGAGTTTTAAGGTCAGTCATTTTTTGACGATCGATGTATTCATCGTATAGAGTTGCGAGTGGCATCATTAAAAAGGCCGTCCAGCGTAGAAATTCGATTTATAAAGAAGTTTTTTAAAATATGTTTTTTTTCCTGGGATGTATTGAATTTTAATTTTGTGTGAACAGTAGATCGATTTCCGTTGTATTTGTTCATGTTTTTGGTAATTTTAGCACAAATTTGATTTCAATCTGCTACAATTTTTCAAAATTGTCAATAATAGTGTTATTGTTGTTACCTCTAAATTTAGTAGAAGGTTACCTATAAAGAAATTAGTGTTACCTCCTATGTCTTTCGAGGTAACACCAATAACACTATTGTTGACAATTTTGAAATGATTTTTGAATGGTTTCTGTCGAGTTTTCTGCTAAATTTTTGCCAAAGTTTTCAAACTTCGGACTTTCTCATCAAAAGTCAACTTTTTTCTCGTCAACTTTTTTTAGCCCACTTTGTTTAGGTTTGCCAGAAAAAAGACCTTTAAACTGCAAACACAACTTTTTAATTTCCAAATGAGGTCTATTTTTGCTTACACTCTCTATAAGAGTCTTAATCGATTTAAAAAAAATCGCCCGATTCCTTTAGCTCGATATGTATCCAAAATGCAGCTTTTGTTTTCAAATTGAAAAAAAAATCATTTGCCAAACTAAGCATTTCACCAAAATTTGGAACCTTTAGGTGTTTAATGGGAACCTCAGATATATCAGTGCTTATTTGGTTTTTTTTCGCGGACTCTAATGATCAAAAATTGTTCGATTTCAGGCGTAATATATTTTTGAAAATATTTTGCAATTTTTTTAATGTTTAGCCCCATTTCAAATAAACTTGAGCCCCAATAAAAATAGCATGCTAGATTTTGAGTATCAGCTCATGGTTTTTAAGGTTATGACAAAGTCTTCTTCAAAATAAGTTAAATTGATATCTTATGTTTTTCCTGCATTTTCTGAACATTATGCGGTCCCATGAATTTGTGTCAGTTATAGAAAATGCAACGGCTTTCCCCAAAAGGATTTAAATAATAATGTAAACCGTTTTAAGTTGAGAGTTGATATCTAATTGCGCTTATGACTTATTGTATATAATTGCTTAAAAAATTTCAGTCGACTATTGAATTTGCGCTTTTTATTTAATCCTGTCAATCTGGTGCCTACTCTCAGGAAACAAATTTCTCTTGCTTTTTTCCAAGTGAAAAAAATAATTTCTGTAATGGTTTCACTTTTAACTAATGGTTTTTGGCTTCGGTACTATCCATTTCCAAAAAACGTAGTTAATTTATCATTTTTGCCCAGTCTTTGAGGTTCAATTCTGTCTGTTTGACAAATTGTCACAATTTTGTAGGGCTCAAGTGACGTCCAAACGATGCTCAATGGAACGTATAAAGTTCTTTATGAACATTTTATGGTTTTTACGAAAGCAAAACTGTACTCTCGCAAAATTTATCAATGATTTTTAACCCATTCTTGTGCTTTTTGTTTTCTTTGTAGTTGTTCAAAGTGTTCTAGATTTAAAAAACCTCAATTGTTCATTTCAAATATAAAAGTGAAACAATTCAAAAATTCATATTAAAATTAAACGTTTTATTGATTTTTCGATAAAAACTTGTCAAAAAAATGAAAGGACTTCTGAACGTTTTGATTTTTTCGACATCATCTAACTCAATCCCATTGTTGAAATGTTTTATCACAAATGCTCTGAATCAAATATTAAATTTCCTGGTTATTTTGTTTGACTAATTTTTATAGGGCCTAGACATTTTGTTTTCATAGAATTTTTTTTACTTTTCTTTTCTGATCAATTTTTCATGTTTTCACTTTTCCTTTCTTGGAGGCCTTTTAGAAAGGGGACCACTTGATAAACAAATGATATCCAAGAGAAGAAATAAACCTTTGCAGTTGACAATAGCTTTTATTGATTTTTAAAATCTAATAGTTATATGATGGCTTAAATACAATGATTTTGGATAATAGTTTGTTAAATTTTGACACATGTACGTGCTAAATTTTGTAGTATTATTGTTTAATCTCGCTACTAGCGCGCTCAATTTGAATCTTTTGGAATTCAAAATCATTTTGTTTCTGTTTGTTGTTTACAGCGTATCCTTTTCAGGATATTTGAAATCATTTGTGTATAAAAAATTAATGGTTTTCACAGCTTTGTCTATTTTATCTTCTTTTTGTCAGTAAGTAGCCCTGTCTCTATTAAGACTAAGTCCTCTTTCTTTGAACAAAAGCTCAATTTTTTATTACTGTTTTGTTTTCAACTGATGGTTTCTTTGTTTCGAGACTACGCAATTCCATTAATAAAAAGCGATTTTAGTTATGTGCAAGTTTGTCAGGTTGATCTTTGTTTCCTTGCCACAATAAGAAAATAATGGAGTGGCGTCCTTGACCTTGAGAGAGTGTGCAATTGAAACTATAATGTTCTTCGTGAAAAATGCCTGTTTCAGCGGCTATGATACCATGTTCTTGATGAAAATTTTTATAGACGTTTTTCCTAATTTTGTTGTGTTTTTTGTAGTCGAATCTTATACACTGGATAATGAAAGGTCTGAATTCTTTCACTAGGAAGTAGAAATCAACACGTTTCAATAAGTATACGTCAAGAGGTGTAGTTGAACCCTTTTAATGATTTCAATTGATACCTAATAACTTTAATCACTCAGAAAATAAAGCTTTTCAAAAATGGAAACCTGTTTTTGAACTTTGTTTTTTGGCAGTATTTTTTTGAATTGTCTTGTCTTGGAGTCTGATTAAAGAGAGTTCTTATCTTTTTGATAATGTGGATGTGAAATTGTTTAAATTAGGTGCTATCTAGTGCCGTTCTGATTTTGTTATTGTATTTCCTTTTAAATATAGGCATCTTTTATTTTTTAGTGTAGTTACAGCTTGTTTTGGTTTGAGTTTTGGTTTTGTCTTGTCCCGTAGTTTCATTATTGGTAAGTTTTATCAAGTCTTTATTTGGACTTACTTTATTCATTTAGTGTTTTGTTGAACAATATGTCACTTTTGAGAATTTGGTTTCCATCTCTTCCTCATTTCGTATACCATTACGCCGAAAATGCGGATGAGCGGGTTTGGAACATTTCGTGCAAACGCACAATAAAATGTCCAATAAAATTAATTAAAAAATGTCAGTGTTGTTTAGGACCTTGTTTTCAGATTAAAATTGTTATCGTGAGCATTCAATGGTGATGGACAGCCAATTTAGTTCAACTCTGCTCCAAATTTGGAATATCTATAGCATTTTTCCAAGATTCATGTTTTTGAGCCACTTTGACAAAAGTTTGTAGCTGTTATCCATGTTTTCTGTCAGTGTTGCCCACACCATCACTAATGCTCACTTATACAGTATCACATAACTGCAATAGTTTACAACAGGTCAATGAGACCAAAATTATAGAAAAGCTAAGCTTATTGGTGATAAATTACAGAAGTTTCCCTTGCAATTCTGAATCTCAAGTACGTCGCAAGTAATTACTAATTTATTCTGGACAATAACTTGTTAGACTATTTTACTGCTCAAATTCGTGGACAACGGTTAAAATTTCGGCCAATATAAAAATCAATTCTTTTTACGCCACATTTGTCCACAACGTATAACTTTTCCATCTTGAATAAGCAAGCACTGTTACATGAGAATTTGTACCGAAGTAGAGTCACTGTTGTCCCCGAAAGGCAAAAAACCATTTCAAAAATCGTTAATACATTTTTTGCTACGTATTTTATACAATTCCCTAAGTCTAATTCATTTAGGTAAAGTCTAATTAAGTCTAATTCATTTAAAGGGTATCCGATACTCATTGATGCAGTTTCAGAAAATTCACCGACATTCCAAAATATTTATCTCGTAATAGTCGTACTAACTTCTTAGACGTTCTATCTTGCAATAGAGATAGTAATTTCATTTCATTAATTTTTATCTGTTTTTATTGAAAAAATTTTGACCTAAGTCATACCTTTGTGGTCTGGTAAAACACAAGACAAAAAATCTTCAATTGGGGTATCGATATTTCGATATCAATTTATTCAATGCAAAATCAGGATCACGCGCTTTTTATTATCCGTAGGTGTCGGTTTTCCTAGTTAAATTAAGCAGTTTCTAAGGAATTCTAGTCCACAAAAGGGAAGCAATAGCTGGTTAAACACATTGACCTCTTGATCAGTTCGCCAGTTGACATTTAGCGCCCAGGTTCAAGAAACACGCGAGCTTTTAACTGCTCATTTGAAACAAATAGATTCATACGCAAACAACGGAAATGTTCAACCCCAGAATTTACAGTTTGAGATTTCGAAAAGTGATATCAAAAGAGAGGTTCAGTTTTTCAAGTTCATGGACTACATATTTCTGGCGCAAGCTGAACCAATTTTGCCAGAAACGGACGAAAATGGAGAAATTATTAAGAGAAACTACATGAAAAAAGCGGAGAAGGTCATGCGTTACTTAAGCAGAGCCGACTTAGAGGATCATATTTTACACGCAAAAATGTATTACTGTGAAATCAAAGCAAGTGATCTGTTAAAAAAATACGATGATGAGGGCTATCGGTCAATTAGGAAACTTTTCAAAACCGCCAAAGATTGTTGTATTAGTTGTATAGACGATTTCAACTGTTACTCGGCCAAGTTGTATATACAGACGAACTACTTTGCAGGGAACTGTTTCCATTTCCAGACCTGGAAAATAATTGTCGAAATTTTAGTAATCGGATCTTATATTATAGATAGCTAATCTTTGTAGGCTATTCGAACAAATATCGACGCAAAAGCTCTTACCGGTTAAGGTTAAGAAATTACTTGTTTAACGTACCTGGCAGAAAAACGTCCAGTTGTGAAACAGTGGAACGGGATTGCGACTATTACTTTCATAGTGGGATACAGTGGTCTGCGTGTAACAGACTGAAAACTGCTCTGGCATACGCACGTAGTAATAGTATAATTGTGGAAATAAGTCTGCACATGAACGCACGAAAGTCTCCAGTTGAATTAATAGAATTATTGTTAGGGGGTCTAAGCAGGCGCAGTTACTGCGAAAATGAACCAGTACTGGATTCGAACCAGCATCTCTTACTTGCAAGCCTAATGTGCTACCCATATACACCAACTTGTCTTTGACCCTCGAACTTGGGCATCTCTTATAACCTGATCGCACGTTCTTTCTTATTCCTCGAGGCTTCATTTCTCTAGCCAAGTATACGTTGAACAAGTAGAGCTTCTTGTCAAGCTATGTCAAGCTTAACATATGCACAATTAACATTGGCTGCTCTCTCTCAACGTTCTAACAATTATGAACAAGAAGGCACAAAAAAGAATTAAGATTTAGTAGAGTAATGCTTTAAAACCAAAAAGTATCAAATTGAGCCCACGACAGTCTGGAAAAAGGTGTTTTCTGTCTGGGACAGTCTGGACACGGGTACTTGCGGACATTCTGATTTTCGGTCTAGGGACAGGATCACGTGTTTGTTTCAAATACGTCCCTTACTTAAAGTCAAGTCAAAATCAGTACTGGTCAAGTCTAATGGCAAGTATAGTTATCAGTACTGCTTCAGAGTTATAATCATAAACCATTTTAGACTTGTGCGTCTTGTGGAAATTTTAATGATTATCACGCAGCAATCTGCTCAAATTGTGCTGAATTTACAGTGTGAAAATTTAGCATTAAGTGCTGATTTATTAGTTTATTCATAAAGGATATTGTCGAATTCATTTGTCGAATTCATTATTGTCGAATTCATTAGACAAATTGGACATTGGATTGGACAAATTGGATATCGTCCAATTCATGAGTATATTCATAGAGGATATTGTCGAATTAAAAATACTCTTTCCAATTTTCAAGTGAATATTTTGCATCATGCAGCTGGTCTCGGAGATTTTTGAGATAATTATTATAGAATGGAGGTTCCACTTGGGGTGCTGTTTGGAAAGCTCTTATTAGAGAAAATTGTTTCGGAAAAATTTGATCAAAGGTCAATTCGGTCTGCTACCCTCTGATAACTGATTAGCGTTTGGTCTGGTAAAAACGAATCAGAGGTCATTCCAGTCGGAAAAGGTTAATTGTTTAACCAGAGATCAGTTTGACCCGAGAAAGGTCTGATCAGAAATGTTTGACAACACGGCGTATTAAACTCTTTCACGAGTCTGCGATTCAAATGTGAACCTTTGTTCACTGAGGATGGGAATGGAAACTGTTCCCGTTAAAGCAATGTGGAACTCAGGCGAAGTGGAGGCGGTGAACGCAGCTATTGTTACTCTCAATGATTTGTTTGAAAACTACCCTCAGTATCAAAATGAGGCTTCAGTTCGGCGACATTCTGCCGTGTATTACAGCTACCTATTGGGCAGGGAATTCACGATGGGAAATGTTGAGAAAACGGAGTACTATGCTGACAAAATGGCTGAGAATTACAATGGCAAATTAGTGACACTAATCTCAATGCAGTACAGAGAGGTATGTATGCAAATTACGTCAGGCTCTTTCTCATTATTGCTGACCGTTCGTCAATTTCATATATGAAACTGCAAAAAAAGATCAGAATTTTTTCCTACAAAAATACAAGATCAAAGGACCCATAATTTACTTAAATATTCTCCTTTTCAGTCACAGTGGTTCAGTGATTTTCTTTTTTTCTTTTTCTGGGGGGGGGGGGGTTGTAGTTGGGAGCATGAGTCGCAATGAGGGACACTGGTATTTTTTTTTGGGGGGGGGACTTGCGTATACGAGTAAAGGAAGCTAAGATGGAGGGATCTGTGACATTCTTATGACAATTTTTACCTTCAGCTTCCGAATTTTTCCTTCAATTAATGACTACTCTTTTAGAAACACGCTGTAGGTGCTCCCGTACCGAACTCCAAGTCTATATCAGTACTAGGCAAGTCTAAATCCAAGTCTTATTTCGTTTTCCAGTACTGGGCAAGTCTTAAAAAAAGTCTTACAAGTCTGACAAGTGTTGGCCAAGACTTGGGTAACACTTGCAAGTTGATTCCCAAGTCAAACCCAACTTTTCAAAAAAATTCGAGTGAAATTTTCGAATTCAAAAAAATTTCGCAACGTGCCACGATTTTGGCATTACTTTTTGGCAACTTTCCCGGGGTGCTAGAAAATGATGCCGGGGGCATACGAAATTGATTATTGGGTTGACCTTTTTTTTGGCCATTTGAGACTGGATTAAGACTTGCCAAGTCTTGGCCAAGACTTGGATTAAGACTTGGCAAGTCTTGGCCAAGACTTGGATTAAGACTTGCCGAGTCTTGGCCAAGTCTGACAAGTCTTAGATGTGTTATGATCATAGCTCTGAATCAGTACTGATACTTAGACTTGGAATTAGACTTGCCCAGTACTGATAATGACTTGGCGTTAAGTACGGGCTATGATTGACTCGGAAAGAAAAAATGTTAAATTCACGGTTATCCGAAAAATTATTCAACGAAAAGTGAAAAAAGGGAAAAACAATAAATTCAAGAGGGTAGCAATAACCGTAATTGAAAAAACTAAGCAAAAACATCTATTAATTTTTAGAAAAAATCAATTATATTAATCAAGCGCAAAACATAACATCCATTAATTTTCAAAATACTGGTAATTTTTAAAAGACACGACTTTTGTTGTTTTCGCTCAAAGGAGCAGACGTGTGAACGAAACCTTTCCTGAAAAAGAACTGGGTGCATACAACAAGTAGCTGTGAGATCCGTGAAGTCTGAAATCTAGAACCAACAGTTCTCCACGCCAAAAATGTGTGTGCAAAACTTTTTCAACGCAAAACATAAGTATGTGTACATTCACATAAAATATAACAATAAAACTTTTAAAAGCTGAGAATAGTTTCCTGTTTTTTAGGAGTATAGTTTGTCATAAAGTACTTATTGCTAGCCATAAAAAAGCATGTGTTCAAATTTTTTCTTCCTTTTGGCCTGCAGCTTCTTAGTTTTTTGATAAATTGGCTGATTTAACGGTTTGACTTAAAAACATCAAAACCTCAGTTACTAGATGATTGATAAGCACTGCGGGAAGATTGTCCAATGTATTATTCTATTTCTAATTTTCCAGTTTATTTTCTGTAACATTTGATTGGTTTCCGAGAATTTTGTGATGATTATGGTAGAATGAAGGTTTAAATTCTTTTATTTATGTCTGTTCATTATCGGGAAAATGTTAATTGGAGAACGCTCACATAAAAAAAAGTTTGTCTTCGTTACAATTCTCACCTTGACGGCTCATCGACAGACAAAGTACAATGCTAATCCGCAAAGCCACAAATAAACTTTTTTAGATTTCACGCAAAAGGGAAACGTGAGATCAAACGATCTCTAAAAAAACAACTACGTGCAGAGAACAAACAGCTGTGTGAATAATACGAATAAAAATCTAGAACTAACAATGCTCAAAGAAAACTATTTATGCACACGTTCTTGATCGCTAAACATAAGTAAATGTACTTTCCCAAAAGCTATAACTGTTAACGGGCCGAAAAAAGCTTCCAATTTTTCGGCTGTGGTGTAAATGTAGGACTGGTAATCGAAGACAAGGGTTGATAAAGTCTAACAACACTTGAATAACAACTAAATATTCAAAAAATATATTATGGAATATATAAAGGAATTTCATACAGGTATTCCAAACAACAGCGTTTTTAAATTTTTCTTAGACGTTTTTCAGTTTTTGGTTATAACCAAAACTTGAAAACTTTCTAAGAAAAATTTAAAAACGCTGCTGTTTGGAATACCTGTATGAAAGTCCTTTATATATTCCTTAATACATTTTTTAAATATTTAGTTGTTATTCAAGTGTTGTTAGACTTTATCAACCCTTGTCTGCGATTACCCGTCCTACAGCAACCCTTGTCTGCGATTACCCGTCCAAAAAGACGTTAAAAATAAAGGGTTTCACAGTCTTTTTTACAGAAGTCTTTTTACGATGTTCTCTTTTATAGCAAAAGAAAAGCATATATTCCATTTTGTTCTTCTAATGCTATTTCTTTACTGCAGCTCCATGGTTTTTTTCGATAAAAATTTTTGGCAATTAGAATAATCAACTCTTTTGGATTGGAATTTTTTACTAATTTATATGCGCCGTTGTATCATAGCTTGCGTCAATCATAAGAATCTTAAATGGTTTTGATAATGTATTTTATGATTGAAACAGGAGGCTCGTTAATGTGCGTTCGCACATGATGTTCTGACCCGTGCTCATCTACATTTTTGACTTAACTGTCTTTTGATTTAGAGTTTCGACAAAGAGATGAGTTTGAAAAAAATCATTACGCAACCAAACTAAAAATTCAATTAAATAATGCCATGCCTCCTCGCAACGGATACGCCATTGAAGACTACGAGAAGAGAAACAATAACAAAAAAAGCAAAATCAAGAATTTTACGCCAAAAATTCAATATCTAAAGTTAAAAGCACCTAGTAACAACTTCAAACTACAATCAGTCAGAATCCTAACTACTCAAAATTTTTTTTCTGACTACACAGAAGATGGGATTTTTCCTTAATGAGGCTTGGTAACAAATCGACAAAAAGAAGAAACAATGAGGCGAAATTGAAAAACCAATCAACATTTTTTAAACCAAATAATTTCAGAAACTCTTAGAAATCAATACCTTTAAAGAAATAATTTTTAATGAATATAATGAAAAGTCATAATGAAACCAATAAGACATGTCTTTGGTTAGACTAAGCCATAGAAACGGACTAAAGATGCAGAAAAACTAAAAAAAATTACGAACAAAAAATTACAAACACTGCGATAATATCGAAACCATTTAAACCCCAAGTTTTTCACTGAAAATTTTATATATGAACCATTGAACGTCTTCTTTATGTCAATGCAATACTCAATTTTAAGTAACATGTTGTGATTTCAAAAGGAACCAAAATTACAAAAAACATCCATTTTTTTTTTAATTACTAAAACTCGTACATGGAAGTCATAACAACAATAGTTAGAAGATAAATACACTAACTAGATTAATTCTGGTTAGGATAGGAAGAAAGATGGTCGGGTCAATACTGAGACTGACTTACAGTTAACGATAATAGGTTTATGATTGGTTAATTTTCAAAAAATTTTTTCAAATTGTTCTTACGTCTTAACAGCATTAAAATCAATATCTTTCAATGGAAGTGAATAAATACGCTCAGTTATATCTTGATTGGAAGACAAGGATAATTGCCATGAAAAAGTAATCAATAAGACATTACTTTAAGTCATTGACTTTGAAAACAACAACAAATACAGTGAAAATCTAAAAATTAGAAAAATGCGAGAACAAAATGTCGAAGCCATAAACTATAACTTTTTCTCTGAAAACCTTATCTATGACTAAAGGAACGTAATATCCTTTCCAGTGCTACAACCAAAGGTAGAATAATGTGTTAAGATTCCAACAAGTACCAAAATTACGAAAAAAAATCCAAAATTTTTAAAAAATTATGGAAACTGGTACATCGAAGTCATAACACCAACAGTTAGAAGCTAAAACCGCTAACTAGAATAATTTTGGTTAAAGTACACAAAGAAGGGGGTCTTGTCATTACTGATGCTGTTTTACAATTTTTAAAGTAAGTTTATGATCGATTAAAATTAAAAAAAAAACTTCTGGAAAAATCAGTTTTAAAGTCTTAACAGCCATTAGCTTTCCACTGAAGGCTCTAGATAGGTTTGCTTAACGCTCATTACGAAACCTATTGACCTTTTAGTGAACAAGTCTGGGCCATAGGATTCCAAGAATTTAGTAACACCTCAGAAATAAAATCAAATTTTTATTTAAAATTACGAAAACTATGAGTCGAAGCCGAACAAAAACACGAGCGATTCCTTGAAAACGAATTTTTTGTTCATTGGGCTTCATTAGACTTTAAATCAGGTTTCTCATTAACGTAACCTCGGTATGAGAAGTTACACTAGTCTATAGGTGACTTAAGAAAACAAAAAAATGTGAAAAATTTCTTAAAAAAAGAGCTCGCAAAAATAATTTGATTTTTTTGATAGTTAAGTTCCCTATGAGACCATAACTAGACTTTTTATCGCCTTTCGTCTTTTAGGGACTCGCAATCGATTGATTTTGTGGCATGAAATCAAATTTTGAATTAATATTTTTATTAAAAGAAGATCTTAATTTGAATAAAAATTTCACTTAAAGTGAGCAAAATCATGCCAATTATCCATTGTTCACTCAAGACTTCAATCCTCGATAACTCCTCGAAACAATCGAAATTCAAAAAAAAGAATCTTTTTTTGAATTATACATTGAACGAATTTTTTAATTATACCACTCACATTTCTCTACGATGAATAAATCGATCGGCCAAAATTGACTGCACAAAAAAACTCATTCGAGTATAGAGTTCCTCCCCCCACAAGTGGGGTCGGAACAATTATTTTATCTTTGATTTTGTTATCATAGAAATGTTTAGTTTTGGTTTTCAAATGTTTTGGACTGAAATTGAGACTTTTTTGGAAACCATTTTAGTTTAGCTAGAATTGCGAACTCGATTAAACTTAGCAAGCATAACAAACATGCTCAAATGTAAAATAGCCGATGTTAGAGGAGAAGCCTGTGAACTGTAAATATTTTGTTTGGCTTAGTTTACAGTTGACGATTACCATCCATCTGTATAATAATTTTTCCTTTGATGCTGAATCGACTTTTAAACAACTAATATTCATAATTATGGTCTTTTGGTCGCAATTTAGCCGAGCACGAGTACTTTCGAAAAAACAAATGGAGATTTCGGACACGCTGTCATTTTAAATTTTTATTTTTTTCTCGAAAAAAAAATTTCCAAAAATTTGACAAATCTCACGCTTTATATGGCAACAGGTTGATATACAGTGAAGAGAAGAGGTTGTCTAACATTAAGTTTGTTCGATATATATTTTCTATTTTTTTGTAATCTTTACGTAAGAAAATTTATTCTAACAATCTCTTTACTGCTAACGGAGGGTCGGAAAACATCAACCAGTCTTCCCTTAAGGCGCCAGAGCCTCTAGTTCTATTTCAATCAACACTTGACATAAAGCTATTGGTTAGAAAGAGCTGCTTTCCATAAGTGCTGTCTGGGAGTTTTTATCAATGTTTAGTTTGTGCGCGTTAATCAACCTACGGAAGAAGAAAATGAGAAGAACATTGAAAGAGTGAAAAATTCGATGGTTTGGATTGACGAACAGTGGGACTTATTAGGAGGAAGCAAAAAAATGTTTCGTTATCACGTAATTATCATCCATAAATTGTACTGCATGTTCAAACTCGCCCAAGATGACGGACACAAGCTGGAATATGCAAGAAGTTTGATGGAAATTTTCGAGGAAAAATGCTTCAAAACAGCTCTGGGGACCACCGAGTTTCCAAATTTGGATATTTTTGAGGTTTACCTGAAAGTGTGTTTGGAAACAAAACATTATGAACGAATGATTATCACCTGTTTGGAGTTTTACAAAAACAGATCGAAGTTCAAAATTCCATTACAATACCAGGAAATTTTTGATCTAATTTATGCTGTCGCTTTATGCTCGCAACTAAATTCAACTGATTTCCCCAACTATGTCAAATCAGAGCCGAATATTTTAAAATTAAAACGGCAGCTTCGCGAGGCCAGTACTGGATTAGTTCGCAACGGCAAAAAATTTTACTGGCATGAACAAGGATTAAGATTTTTGTTCGACTTCCACAAAGTTAATCAAACGTTAGCTTTGTATGAAAAGTTCCGACAAGCTACAGATTATGAATTGCCTTCAGTAGTTGATAAATGTTCGCTTATAGAGACAGGTTCCAACAAATCCTCGCTGACTAGTTTAACAGAGATAGTTGAGTGTGAATGCAGCAATTTGAAAGTTATTGTCATTGACTTGATTGCGTCAGTCAATACAAATTTACTCGATGACGTGATGAAAAAACTACAATCGAGTTACGAGAGCTTGAAAGAAGTTTTTATCACAAGATTGGGCGTGCCGAGTTATCGAGTTATTAACCAGCAGTTTATAAATGAGCCGATCAATTTCTCCGATCTGTTAGAAGCAGACTGCAATGAGTGTTCTGGTCTGATGATAATGGTGCGACAAATATCAGGCAAGTTTTATTGAGATTTCATAATTTTGGAAGATTATGAATTCACTGGGAAGAGGGAACCAAATATTCAAAAAAAAAAAATCAAATTACCAAATGAATATTTATTTAGACCACTGAAAAAAATTAGTGTTAGTTCAAATTTTGTTTCAGATTATTCACCATAGCGAACTCCATGAGCTTTCACAGTGAACTGAATTTTCCCAGTGAGTTTTTATAGTACGCTAATGGAATTAGATAAATAATGAGGCTCAGCTTTGATCAAGAAATTTTACCGTTTTTGAATTTCAATCAAAAAATTTTTTTAATCAAATGAGTATAAACCAGGAGTTGAAGGAAACCGAAAATGACTGCTATGCTAAGGCAATCAATGCAGAAAAAGATAAAAAAGAGAGGAGCATTGATTGGCCTTCTTTCTTAATTTAAAATTTTACTTTCTTTGTAGGAACGATTTTTTTACCTAAAATCTCAAGAGACCCCTGAGACGGACAAAAGTTAAAGACATGAGACCATCGATCTGCTATCCTCAAAATTAGTGTGGCCACGAGTCTTTCGATCAGGGATTTCAAGCGACTGTATTCGATATTTCGAGATTTTAATGCAACATTATTATTAAAAAAATTAGAGAGATACGTAATAACGATTACAGTGCGGTCTGTATAGATATTACATATTGAAAAGCACCCTATGGTTCAATAAAATTGTTATTTTATTCATCAAGCAACAGTACATCTTGTTATCTGGATAATTTCATATTATGATTAATTGACTGCTCTCGAGCAAAAACTGAACAAGATATTGTAAATTAAATGTGGGCGTGAAAATTGACAGTTTCACTCAACAATTGACCTTTCCGTCTTTACAATTACATTGATTTAACTTTCTCTCTGAGTTGAAGATTGAAGTAGCTAATGTGAAGTTCATCTGATTTGATCTTTTGAGAACTCTTGTCCCTCCCCCTCCCTCGATTAAGCCACCCTAGTGGTCGATGAATAAAAAAACTTGCAAGAATCTTGCAAGGCAATCTTGCAAGTGAATGCATACCGGTACCAAGATTCTTGCAAGATTATTGCAGGTTTTTCGATTCATTTGCAAGAATCTTGCAAGCTTATCGATTCATCTTGCAAGATTCTTGCAAGTTTTTCGATTCATCTTGCAAGATTGCTTGCAAGATGAATCGAAAAGCTTGCAAGATGAATCGAAAAGCTTGCAAGCATCTTGCAAGCTTTTCGATTCAAATGCTGGGGAAAGGGGGTCAACGGAGAAAGGGTGCAGATTTTTGCAGCAGTAAACTTGTCTTAGCTTTTGCATGAGCCCTTTTGACTTCTTTGACGACTACAGACGGTACATTACTGTGCTCCAAAAGGAGCGCACCCTGACCTAGCTGCCAAAGAAAAAACAAAGACCCTAAATAGTTGAGACTAATGCGCGAAGGGGTCACAAACAAGGGCGGGGGGTTATCGAGCTGCGCGAAGGGGTCACAAACAAGGGCGGGGGGTTATCGCGCTGAAGAAAGAAACAGACAAACATTTAAATAAACATCTAAAAGCACCAGAAAAGGGGCACCGAGAGGGGTTGGGGATATAGCAGTGCAGACAGAAAGAAAAAAGGTTTTGCATGAGCCTTTTTGACTTCTTTGACGACTACAGACGGTGCAACACTGTGCTCCAGAAGGAGCGCACACTGACCTAGCCGCCAAAGAAAAAAACAAAGACCCTAAATAGCTAAGACTAATGCACGAAGGGGTCACAAACAAGGGCGGGGGTTATCGCGCTGCGCGAAGGGGTCACAAACAAGGGCGGTGGGTTATCGCGCTGAAGAAAGAAACAGACAAACATATAAATAAACATCTAAATGCACCAGAAAAGGGGCACAGAGAGGGGTTGGGGATATAGCACTGCAGACAGAAAGAAAGAAAGGTTTTGCATGAGCCTTTTTGATTTCTTTGACGACTACAGACGGTGCATTACTGTGCTCCAGAAGGAGCGCACCCTGACCTAGCCGCCAAAGAAAAAAACAAAGACCCTAAATAGCTAAGACTAATGCGCGAAGGGGTCACAAACAAGGGAGGGGGGTTATCGCGCTGAAAAAAGAAACAAACAAACATATAAATAAACATCTAAATGCACCAGAAAAGGGGCACAGAGAGGGGTTGGGGATATAGCACTGCAGACAGAAAGAAAGAAAAGTTTTGCATGAGCCTTTGACTTCTTTGACGACTACAGAAGGTGCATTACTGTGCTCCAGAAGGAGCGCACCCTGACCTAGCCGCCAAAGGAAAATCCAAAGACCCTAAATAGCTAAGACTAATGCGCGAAGGAGTCACAAACAAGGGCGAGGGGTTATCGCGCTGAAGAAAGAAACAGACAAACACATAAATAAACATCTAAATGCACCAGAAAAGGGGCACAGAGAGGGGTTGGAAACCACTGAACACTGCAGGCAATGGAAGTTTAGGGCCAGCAAAAGGCGACAATGCCCATCCATTTTGGTACAGTAGTTTCAGAGAAATTGTCAGAAACATGAAGCGTAGCCCGATTTTTGGGTTATTGTGAGACCTCGATTTCTCGCATAGTCGCGCAAAACGACCGACAACGGCGCCCCATAGAAAATTCTAAACACAATTCAAGTCCACTCCTTAACTACTGAACACCCAAAATCTCTAGTGTGAAGTGGGAAAAAAATCCCACCACGCCATAAAGGCCAGGGTGTTTTGTGTGTTTTGACAAAAAAACTCAAACAAGAGCTTCAAGTTTTGTAAAAAATGAAAAATTGTTTAATTGCCAAAAACAAAGTATTGTAAAAACTTCATGAACCCAAAGAAAAACCTAAATATTACAATTTGCAAGTAACAAGACCCCAAATTAGAAGAATAACAACATCAAAACTCAAAAACGTTTTGAAACAATTTTTTTTATTTTTCTTAAAATTACAGCCTAATAACCTTCTGCGATGGACAATTTCAGTAACAAATTAAATACTGGAGAGAAGAAGAACAACTATTCAACAAAACGGAACCATGTTCGTCTAACTTGGCACAGTAGTTTGGCAGAAATCATTAGAAACGTGAAGCGTTCCCGTTTTTCTGCTAAAAAAGTATAGTTTTCGCAAAAAAATTCGGGAAAGCGACACAAATCTGCCCCTCCAATATAATTCAGGAAACAAAATAAACGCATTTTTACCTTTGTAGACGCTGAAGACTTCTTCTACGAAGTAGGAACAATTTCCTACCTCGTATTTTGTGTTTTGACCAAAAATGAACCAAAAAAGAATTTCATAATTTCACGAAAATTGAAAAACAATTGAATTCCAAAAACTAGGGATTCCAAAAGCTTCATGAACCCATACAAAGACTTATTAACACAATTCCCAAGTAACTATAACACAAATAAAAGAAAAACTACGTCAATACTAAGAAAAACATTTCAAAGGTAATTTTTTAATTTTTTTAAACATAAAGCTTATTATAATTCTGAGTTGGCCAATTGACAAACAACCAATTCAAATCTGTTGTCACAAAGAACTTAAAAACAACCAAACGCGACTACGCCCGTCTAAATTGGCTCAGTAGTTTAGGAGAAATCCTCAAAAATGCCGAGCGTGCTACGAATTTTTTTGCTAATAAGACATTATTAACAAAAAAATTTAACTCAAAATCTAGCAAACTGACTTAAACCTGCCCCTAGGACGTTTCTTCATTGCTATGTGATGTCGTAAGGATTGGTTGGACGAAAGTATATAGCTTTGTAGAATTAATTTTTTGTGATACTTTAGGAAATATCAGTTATAAAAAAATCATAGTTTTGTTTTTTTTTTGAACTAAATATAAAACATTAGTTAGCATACAATCAACGACGAAGTTAACGTTTGAGTTACTAAAAAATTGAGTCTGACTTTCTGTATGATGAGCCTAAACTATAATTTGAATGAAAGATGAACAAAAAATGAGGCTTCAAAAACTTACCAGATCTTTTCGAATGAAATAACTTCGAGGACATTAACACCAAAAACTATCAACTTAAGGGTTCAAATAGGTTCGCATAAATCTCATGAGGAAGTTAATTGGAATTAACAATGAGCAGAATATTTTTTCCAACTACATAAAGATCCTCAATTACCGATAGGATCGGTAACAAAATATTCCAACTGGTTGTTTCTTTATAAATAACTTATTTGATTAAAAATGAGAGGAAGATTGAAAGTGTTTGATTTCGTCATTTTCTAGAGTAGGTTAATTAATCTTAAAGTAGACGAATTTGGTTGACGATGGTGTCTCTAGTTATTTGTCGAAAATGTATTTTTGAATTCAAAATCTTGCAAGAAATTTGCAAGATTCTTGCAAGATTTCACATTCAAAAGGCGTTCAAGGAAAAAGCCAAATAGGTTCAGTTCTGGTGATCAAACATTTTTACATCAGTCATTTCATTTGGTTTTCAGTTAGTTTGAGCTACCAAAAATACAAACATAAAATTTTCAGAATTCAAATACTTGCAAGATTCTTGCAAGATTTTGAATCCGGGCTAAAAAATTTTTTATTGAATTCGGTTTTGTAATTTGTTCAATGAACAATAATTTGCTTCAAAGATGTTTCCTAAAACATTTGTAACCTGATTTTTTTTTGCCTTGATTGATTTCTTGCAAGATTCTTGCAAGAATCTTGCAAGTTTTGAATCAGCTTGCAAGATTCTTGCAAATTTTAAATTCACTCATCACTAGGGGAGTTGCAGTTGCTCCCGTTGTAGCAGGTGTCAATAGAATTGAAGCCGCATTTGTGGATCGAATGGAAATCGTGCGAAGTTATTTGGTTATGAGTTTCTCTTCTATAACCAAAGCAATTCGAAAATAAATTATATGAGAAATATGAATTTTGCTCGTTTTAATTCAACATTACGGGCAAAATGAGGCTTCAACTAACTTTCTGAAAAAAAGTCAAATAATCAAACTCAATAGATTTAGACTAAAACCATTAAGAAATAAAAACTTGGTTTGAAAGCCGTTGAATTCTGTCAGTAATGAGAGTAGTTCACCAGGCAACGTGAAAAACATTAATAGGACAATTGAAAGTTGAACTATAACTTTATGAAAGCACATTGCGAATTTCACTGAACCCAATAATTAAACTCCAATAACAGTAAAACGATTCTGTAAAAACACTTCTCTAAATAATTTACCAATTAATCTTATGAGAAAGTGGAGTAGGAGACACAAGTATAAGAGAAAAGAGCTATATATTGAAATCCACCACTTCTCATAATTAGTGATGAATAGTGATCATCATCTCATATGAAAACCGGTTACAAGTCCTATTAGCTTTACTATGGGCAGGATAACAAAAGTAAGGACAAAATTGAAGGATTCAAAAACTTTTTTAACAAAACAAACAACATTAAAACAAATAGTAACCTCAAAAATTAGTAACCTCAAATAACCTCAAATAGTAACCTCAAATAATAACCTCAGAATATTAGTGG